>NC_067282.1:185337525-185657347 GCF_020740795.1 Apus apus | reverse complement strand
CTACAAATCTGTGGGCACCCCAGCATCACTCAGCATTGTGGCCTTTCTTTCTTGTATATTTTGCTCCTCCATTGCAGTGTCAGACTAAATGTCCTTTTTTGGAGGGTATGCCATGGCCTTGTTTTCTCAGGGAAATCCAGATTATCTTTTGTCACAGTTTGACTGGCTCAAACCAGGGCATCTTTCATGGTCTTTGCAGTGTGGAGAGGGGAACAGGCAGCTAGCTGAGTTTTTCACTGAGCCACACTTGTATGGTCACAGAGGTGGACTGGCTAAGCATTTTAAACAGATTTGCTGTCCAGTGACTGGCATACTGATGAAGCAAGTCCAAACCTGTAGTTATAATTATTAATTTTTCCAACATCAAAGATGCTGATGTGTTGTTGCTATAGAATAACTGGTCCTTTGTAATGGGGAAATACAGCTTAACTCATGTGATTTACATGAAAACAGGATTACAGCAGTTTATTGATTAATTAGTGATGTAATTAAACAGCAATCAGAGAACTATGCATTCAGGATACATATTGGCAATACAAAAGATAACCCCCCCTGCTGCCTCCCATGGACCTGCCCCCCTGGGGAGGCAGCGCTGCCCTGTCCTGCAGCACCCACGCACCTGCCTGCCCTGATTCTCCCTCGGGGTCTTTCCCTCATTACAGATCTTCATGTTGCTCCTATATTGCTTCTCAAGCTGAGCTCTCTCAGAGTTTTACTACTAGTCCCAGGGTTACTCTTTAATTCTGATAACAGTCAGCTTAAGCAAATTTTGTATTTGTTAATTCCTCTTTAGCAGTGTAAGTTTTGCAGCAAAGCCCTTCTCAGAACAAGCAGTTTGGGGTGCTCCTCACACACACATACAGTGTTTAAACTCACTCTCCCTACCCAGGCCATGTTAACAAGAAGAGGCCACACACTTTTCTACAATATGTCATTGTACCAGCTCAGGGAGCCTGATTTGTACAGACTTGCTCTTTCCATGGCCAAATTTAAAATAAGGTAAGATGAACCCATGTTTTCTATGTGCTTCCATAACATGGATGCTTCCAAATAGCTGCTTTCAGAAATGAAATGTTGCCAGAAAAATACTGTGCAGTATATACCAGCTCAAGCAAAATCAAGACATACATTTATTTAGAACCCCCTGGTAAAAATGGATAAAGCTTAACTTTTTTGAGTCACTTTTGGCAGTGCAGCTTGAATTTCTCTTAGGCCACTGAACAGATGCAAAGCTTTGGCTTTAGGCAGGGCATCAACATGGGACTCAGTATTTTGATTATTACAGAGTTATCTCCCTTGCACAGCATCTGGCAAGTCCAATCATCTGTGTTACAAACTGAAGAATGGAAAAAAAGTCTTAAATTTAGATTCTTTCAGATTTATTTCAATTTAGTTAAACAATGACAGTACATATCCATTGAATAATTTTTCTGCAGTTTCTGCTCCTGTTTTTTTAACTGTTTCTTTCAGAAACTGGATACATTTTAGCATGCACAATTTAGGTGTCATAAACTTATTCTTGAATTGAAAATGGAAAAATAATTCTACTGACCCTGTGAAATTAATTTAGTCATCTGCTAGAAGAATAGCAGTTTAGGTAACGGGGCGGAGGGTGGGGGTCAGGAGCACGGAAGAAGGCTGCTACACTGGCAAACGAAATAAGGCAGGAAAAATTTTGCCCTTGCAAGATTTATGAATTTCTATTTGAAAGCGCTGAGCTGTTATACTGTTGCTACTGCATCAGGAAGCAAAATACTTCCCAGGAAAACAAGGGAAGCAAGTTCATTCTGATTGGGAGCCACCTCAGATGTACCTTGAACTGTTATTTCCATGTAGGAGACATCAGCACAAAGGATGTGCAGCCAGATTGCAAACATCTGTTCTAAATACCTCCCACCTCTCATTTCCTGACACCAACATACACTTAAAAATGTAGAAGTCACACATTGTCTTACACATGAAATCATAAGGAAAATTAAGCAGCACATGGAGAAGTAACTGGGGTCAAGTGAAAAGCAATCTCAAAAACAGGAAAGACTAAAGGGAGAAAGAGAACACCTAAAGACAAATGAGGAACTAGAAGGAGATTTGAAGATTTAGACTGGATAGGTTTGGTATGGCAAGCAAAGAAGGTAGATCAGATATAAACATCATTTCATCTTTGATTTTCACAAGAAATATAGAAGAAGAAGAGTAGAAAGGCAAAGAAAAGTGCTTAGAAAGCAAAAAGGAAGAGGAGACACAAGTCCACATTCTAGGTCAGGACAAAAGATAAACGATGGCAAAATTTCTACAGAAGAAGATGGCTGCAACTTCAGAGAAAAAGATCCAGGTCACCTTCACTGCTTCATGAGCTTTGGTGGAAATGTGGATGTATGAAATCTTTACATAGAGTGGAGAGATTAAATGGGTAACACAGACACAGTAGTAAGGAAAAGTTACCCCAGATTTAGCTAAATATCATCAGGAATGAACAGGAACTATATGTTGTGTGAGAAATACGTGTATCTACTGCCATATCCACCAACACCACATCCAAATGAGCCTTAAACACACCCAGGGATGGTGACTCAATCACCTCTCTGAGCAGCCTGTTCCACTGTCTAAACAATCTTTATGTGATTTTTTTCCCTATTGTCTAGTCTAAACCTACCCTGTTGCAGCTTGAAGCCATTCCCTCTTGTTCTATTACTAATCACCTGTGAGAAGAGACCAGCTCCAGCCTCTCTACAGTGACCTTTCAGGAAATTAGGCTAATGTTAATGGTCTGGGCTTCAACAAGACCAAACGCTGGGTCCTGCCACAACAACTCCAGGCAACGCTACAGACTGGGGAAAGTGTGGCTGGAAAGTGTCTGGCAGAAAGGACCTGGGGGTTCTAATCAACAAGTGGCTGAATATGAGCCAGCAGTGTGCCTGGGTGGCAAAGAAAGCCAATGGCATCCTGGCTTGTATTAGAAATAGTGTGGTGAGCAGAAATAGAGAGGTGATTGTCCCTCTGTACTCAGCACTGGTGAGGCCACACCTGGAGTATTGCGTCCAGTTTTGGGTGCCTCAATTCAAGAGAGATATCAAGGTGCTGGAGCGAGTACAGAGGAGGGCAACGAAGCTGGTGGAGGGCCTAAAGAATAAATCTTATGAAGAATGCTTGAAGGAACTACGAATGTTTAGTTTGAGGAAGAGGAGGCTGAGAGGAGACCTCATCACTCTCTACAACTACCTGAACGGTCATTGTAGAGAGGTTGGTGCTGGTCTGTTTTCACAGGTAGTCAGTCACAGAACAAGAGGGAATGGTTTCAAGCTGCAACAGGGTAGGTTTAGATTGGACATTAGGAAAAATTTCTTCACAGAAAGAGTGGTTAGTCACTGGAATAGGCTGCCCAAGGAGGTGGTTGAGTCACCATCCCTGGATGTGTTTAAGAGTTGTTTAGATGTGGTGTTGGTAAATCTGGTTTAGGGTTTAGGGGAGAACTTTGTAGAGTAGGGATGATGGTTGGAGTCAAGGGTCCCAAGGGTCTTTTCCAACCTGAATAGTTCTATGATTCTATGATTCTCTTTAATTATGATGAGCTCATTCTGCATCCCCTACCTGTCTCCTAGCTCCGGTGGCTGTGTATCCAAGGAACAGCTAGTTCCACTGCTAAAGACTGAGGCAAAGTAGGTGTTGAGCACCTCAGCCTTTTCCTTATCCTTTGTTACTAAGATTCCCTCTGCATCCAATAAAGGATGGAGATTTTCCCTAACCTTCCTTTTGTTGTTGATGAACTTATAGAAACATTTTTTATTATCCCTAACAGCTGTAGCTAGTTTGAGCTCTAGCTGCACTTCGGCTTTCCTAATTTTCACCCTGCATAAGTTCACTTAATCTTTATAGACTTCATGAGTGACCTGTCCCCTCTTCCAAAGGTCATAGACTCTCTTTTTGTTCTTAAGGCCCACCAAAGGTCCCTACTTAGCCAGAATGGTCTCCTACCTCGCTTACTGGTTTTTCGGCACACAGGGACAGCCTGCTCCTCTGGCTTTAAGACTTCTTTCTTTAAGTATGTCCAGCCTTCCTGGACTCCTTTATCCTTCAAGCCTCCCAAGGGACTTTGTCAATCAGTCTTCTGAACAGGTCAAAGTTTGCCCTCCAGAAGTCTAATGTGGCAGTTTTACTAACCCCTCTTCTTGTTTCTCCAAGGATCAAAAACTCAGTCATCTCATGATCACTGTGCCCTAGACGGCCTCCAACGTTTACTTCCCCCACAAGATCTTCCCTGTTCACAAGAAGCAGGTCCAGGAGGGCACCTTCCCTGGTCAGCTCACTTATCAGTTGTGTGAGGAAGTTATCTTCCACACAATCCAGGAACCTCTTGGAATGTTCCCTCTCTGCTGTGTTGTATTCCCAGCAGATGTCTGGGAGGTTAAAGTCCCCCACAAGAATAACAGCAAGTGACTGGGAGATTTCTCCCAACTGCTTATAGAAAGCTTCATCCACCTCATTGCTTTGGCTGGGAGGTCTACAGCAGACTCCCACAGTTATATGAGCTTTTTTAGCCCTTAACCTAATCCAAACACACTCAACCTCATCATGACTATACTTGATTTCAAAGCTCTCACAGCACTCTCTAACATACATGTCCACTCCACCCCCTCTCTTTCTCTTTCTATCCCTCTTGAAGAGCTTGTATCCATTCATTGTGGCACTCCAGTCATGTGATGCATCCCACCAGGTTTCTGTGATAGCCACTATGTCGTAGTAGCTTCAAGATCCCCCTGTTTGTTGCTCATACTACATGCTTTGGTATAGATGGACTTCAGATGAGCTAATGATTCCAACACCTTTTTTCCACTAGGACCCACTTCCTACCAGGCCCTTCTCAGGTGCTTCCATGATTTCTAAACATCTATCCTTTCTCTCAAATGAAATTACAGAGTGAGAATCCTCCTTAGTCCATCACTTTGACTACAGACTTCCCTAGGAATTAGATCAGCAGCATAATTGAGAAAAACTTTCAACTGAGATTATTACAAATGTTTACAAGCCATTTGCCTGATATAAAGCTAATTGTAATCACCAGTGTCAATGAAACGGAGTTAACTAATAGCCATAGGAATTTTACAGCTCCCATCTCAGTGAATAAAACGAGCCTGATCTTGAAATATTGCCAGTCTTAAAAGTGAAGTATTCTGTCAGAATTGAACTAGTCAGATGTGGATTTCTCACAGACAAGGTGAGAACTATTTGGGTTTTTTCTCTTTTTCCAGATTCCTGCAATATAGTAGCCTATTGTTATTATGAAACTGAATAGAAAATGAGCTTCCTGGCTGAACAGCCTTTACCAGTGTTTAACATTGGCTGGAAGTGTCCAGCAGGTGAGACTGAGGCCAGAGTATTGTGCTCAGAGAGATTCTGTGTTCTTTGATTTGTGTCTGCTCATATGCAGTGGCATGGCCCAGGCACCAGGGTGCCAGACTTCTTTGCTAGTGAAAGGAGCACTGAATAGAGAGAGTGAAAAGGCAAGAAAACAGCAGCTGCTATGGGAGGGAAACATGACCCCTCTAAAGAGTTTTCAGTCCCTTGAGTGGGACTGACAGTCCAATTGTGCAAAGGAAAGGAAGTAGCACAGGGGAAGTGATGGTAGCGCCCTCAGGGACAAGGTCTTCCCTTCACTTAACATACGGGAAAAGCAGAAAAAAGGTTTCATCAGCTGCTTTAGCTGAGTGCATTTGAGTGTGATTTCCTCTGTGGGATGCATATGTGTGTGCGTGTGTGCAAAAGACAACAGGAACAAGCACTTAGTTTGATTGCACTCCAGCCATTTGTTGATAATGTGGTTAAAAGAATTTATGTCTTATAATTTATGTTTTTAAAAGCCTGATTTACAATAATAGCTTTAAAAACACTGAACAAGATCAAAAGAAAAAGGTACGGATTCAAAAATTAGGTCTGTAAATGGAATTTAGAATTTTTAACCTATCATGCTGTGGGATGAAATTGCACACAAATTATATGCTAAAACTGCATACAAAAACAAAGGTTTTGTTTCTCATTCCACAGTTACCTAATAGTTTCAAAAAAGGGATGCCTTTTCACAAAAAAAAAAAAAAAAAGTGGTAGCTTCAATATTTGCTTGGCAAAGTGTATGAATATAATGAAGTTATATTCTCCTTGACTGCTCTGTACCAAAGTCATGGTTCAGATTGTTCAAAGGGATAGATAACAGCTTTCTTAGGGACAGGGTCAAGCTAATATATCAGCTCTCAGTTAGCAAGACTAAAAGGAAAAGCTTATTGAGAAGGGATAAACACAGAGAATAAAACCTCCCATTAATGGAAACAAATACCAGGACTTCATTTTCTCACTACCCACCTTATGTAAAGGTACATAATTCTGCTAGAAAACCCACCTTCTTAGCTGCTATCAGAACAGATTTCCCAATAAATATATGCAGAGACAATTATTTTGTCCTGCTTACTGTCTCTACAAGTATGGGCTTATGAATGGAGATCAGCAGAATTGTTCTTATCAGTGCAAAACTGCAGCACACACACAGTTGCCTCAAGTATGGACTTCCTAGATGGAAACAGTCTGCAGAAATATTGATCCCAGGACTACAGATTACTAGTTAGGATTTGTGCTGGAAACGGGCAACTCACTGCTCATTCATTTTCCTTGAAAAAGCAAAAGCATCTAACTGATGACACTGGATCCATTTTAAAACAAAAACATCTTTCACTTAGCCATTTCTCTGTATTCAGAAGATCTACCATATTTAAGGTCTCTATAGTACTACAGCTTAGGTTCTGAAAGCTCAGAATGTATAAAACCTTATGTTTTCAAATTAGTACAGTTGGAATCATTTCCAGATTTTAAAAAACTTTACTGCTTTAATTAGTAGGCTACCACACTTAAAAGCTTCAAGGTATTAGTTGTATTCAGAGTCAGAAAAATAAAAAGTAATTATAAAGCATATAATATGGGGAATAGAAAATAAAAAGAAAGCAAATAATTTCCCTCCTGATAAGTCCTGCTGTGCCTGGGGATATTGTAATGTGCATCTTCTTCTATTAAAAAAATGTAAAATTCCAATTTTAAAAGGCCCAAGTAGTTGTAGGATGCTGACACAATGTCATATATCTATATTTTGTAGGGTTTTTATAGTATTAAGTCATTTAAAATCTGTTTTTACATTTTGAAATGAAAGCACTGAGAAACTCAAAGACCATAATGACCAAATTTGACATGATCAGCACCTCAGGAGCACTTAATTCAGATTACAAATGTGCTTCAACAGTTTGCTTAAACACTCATAATTTGAAACATTTTTAAAAAGATGTTCCTGAGTTATATTTTGCCTGTGAGGAAGAGCCTGAGAGGTGTATGTATATCACGTAAGTGCTTCTGCCTCAGATGTCACAGGCAAGACCTTTTCTTATGCTACATGTGATTCAGTTCTCCAAGTCCATTTGGTAATGCCATTTTTTGTCTTGCGCATTCTCCTTGAAGTGGATTGATGACAAGATGAGCACAGGCATTTCTCTTACTCTTCCAGATGTTTCCTTGCATCAAACAAAGAAACATCTCTGTGCAGTTACCCTGCTGCCTGGGCACAGTTCACAAATGTTTCAGGATAAACTCAGCAATTTAGGCCCAATAGCTTAACCAAGGTTAAAATGGATATTTTACATACCTAAGCAATGTTGTGAACTCCTGCATGTCTTCAGAGACACCAGAGGTGACTTCAGTGGTAGAAGAACTCATTTTATCCTGGTGTGTGTGAAGGGGAGAAAAAGGAGTTTCAAGAACTTTCAATGTTCGCAGCTACATTCAACCTGAAGAAATCAGACAATATCTCATTTGTTGGTAGCTCAACAAGTCAAGGCACTAATTGCTCAACATATACAACAATCAGTTCTCCTGATTAATGTTTTAACTATATAATTTCAACACAACCTATTCCAATTTAGCAAGAAAATCCAGGTCATGCAGGGAAAGAAGAAAAAAGAAAAAGTTTAATAACCCTAAATCCTTATTTCATGTGTTAATGACTGACAGTAATATCACACCTCCCCACTTCACACAGGTGTAATATCTCTGCAGGATTTTTTGGCTTCAGAGATTCAATGATCAGAGAGAAACACACACCAGTGAGAGGGAGGTCTGGGCTATGTTGTCAATGTACAAAAACTAAAATTATATCCTAATGTCCCTGTTTATCAGGGAGGATGTCCAAGTTTGTAGATGATATTGAGTGACTAGAGACAGCATATATATGAGACAAATACACTGCTCTGCTGTTATGGCGACAGATTTCTTGATATTCTTTCAGAAGATGATATACTGTGACAATTATTTATCATTCTGACCAATCCTGCCTTTTAATTGCCTTTTATTCTCTCACTGGCAAGTTGTTTCCACCTGTTGCCTCCTTTTATGTGCTTGGGACTCGTCTGCAGGAGCATTCCTGTGCAGTATGAAGTGCATTCAGGTTTTAGCATGATGCACCCAGTGTAAATCTGCATTCAATAATAAGGATGATTTCATGTGTGTTTAGGAAAATCAAAGTAGATTATAAGTTCCTTCCCTGAAGAATATGGATGCCCACAAGACAAGGTAGAGAACCGTTACTCCTGATCAGGTTTGCCCTCTCTGTAGCAGATATTTTTTTGCTCCAGGCTGACAAAACAATTAAAGAGGAGATTTCTTGGATGTATGTTTGCATAGTGATAGTGTGGGGAAAGGGCTGCTTCATAAGTGGGCTCTTTCATCTCATTTAAAAGTAAGTATATATTTGCAATGAATAATTTACAAAGGACAAAGTTTATTTATGTGTCAAGAGCCTGTGTCAAGGTCCTACAGCATTGGCTTTATTTTACCCTGCAGAACTACTGGATATGGTTATATACTACACAAAGCTTTAGTTTAAATTTCATCACTCAGGCAGCATATATGTTTGTGTATCTATCTAGATAGCAGTCAGACTATTCACCATATTAACGGCTTTTCATCAGGCATCAGAGTGAGTTGAGAGACAATTTATCTCCTGCAGTTCATCACTAATACCATTGCAGTGAAAAATATGTAATCACTTTTAGCTGTCAATTGTGTAATAGCAGAGGTGTTCACCCTGTAGATGATCTATTGGATTTTTATGAGGTTGTCTGGGATATTTTATAGGACTGAACATAATCCTGTTGCTAAATTACATGAAGTTAGTCTGAGTGAACAATTTTATGTTTGAATAGATTCAAAGAAAAATGTTATTAACAAACATACTATATCAACTTTAATTAGTAAATACATCAGCAGGAAATACAAATTACCTGACTATTCTTTCCTTTAAACTAAAGAATTCCCACATTTTAGATATAAATTAAAAATATATTACCAGTTTACAGGAAGCTGAAATATTCTCCCCCTCTCATCCTCTACTTCTCTCTCATGAGAACCCATCTGGAATACTGTGTCCAGCTTTGGGCCCACCTGTGCAAGAAGGACATGGAGCTGTTGGGGGGTGAGTCCAGAGGAGGGCCATGAAGATGATTAGAGGGCTGGAGCACCTTTTCTATGAAGACAGGTTGAGAAAGTTGGGCTCGTTCAGCCTGGAGAAAAGAAGGTTCTGAGAAGACCTTATAGAGACCTTCCAGTACCTGAAGGAGGACTACATGACTTTTTACAAGGGCAGATAGGGGTAAGACAAGGGGTATGGGTTTAAAATTGAAAGAGAGTAGATTTAGATTAGACATTGGGAGGAAATGCTTCACTGTGAGGGTGTTGAGACACTGGAACTGGTTGCTCAAAGAAGTTGTGGGCATCCTTGAAAGTGTTCAAGGCCAGGTTTGATGGGGCTTTGAGGAGCCTGGGCTAGTGGGAGGTGTCCCTGCCTATGCAGGGGGCTTGGAACTACATGACCTTTAATGCCTCTTCCAACCCAGACCATTCTGTGATTCTATTCATGACTGTTATGTAATTTAAAATATTTTTAAACATATGGAAGAATATAGAAAGATGATATAATATGGAAAAGATTTATGCTACCAAAAACTGGTGTATGGAATTTTTGTGTTTACTGTGATGCTCTCTCTGTGTGGCATATATGTGTATGCTGCTCGTGTTAGTCACTGCACAGTATTTTTCAAGATATGCATTACCCAAATGAAAAAAAAATAGTTCTTTAACATATAGACATGATTTCCACTAACATCATACAATAGCCCAAGGTATAGCAGTTGTGGAACGGATTAAGGCACCTGGAATAAACTAGACAAACATGTTGGATCCTAATATTTTTAAGTACCAGTTGTGCTCATGTTTCAATGATCTGGATAGAGGGGATTGAGTGCACCCTGAGTAAGTTTGCAGATGACACCAAATTGGGTGGGAATGTTGATCTGCTTGAGGGTAGGAAGGCTCTACAGAGGGCCCTGGGAAGGCTGGATGGATCGCCCAGGGCCAATTGTATGAGGCTCAATAAAGCCAAGTGCCGGGTCCTGCGTTTCGGTCACAACAACCCCATGCAAACCTACAGGCTTGGGGAGGAGTGGCTGGAAAGCTGCCCAGCAGAAAAGAACCTGAGGGTGCTGGTTGATAGCCAGATGAACATGAGCCAGCAATGAGCCAGGTGGCCAAGACGGCCAACTGCATCCTAGTCTGTATCAGGAATAGTGTGGCCAGCAGGAGCAGGGAAGTGATTGTGCCCCCATACCTGGTACTTGAGTACTGTGTGCAGTTCTGAGCCCCTTGCTACAGGAAGGACATTGAGGTGCTGGAGCATGTCTGGAGGAGAGCTACCAAGCTGGTGAAGGGTCTAGAGCACAGGTGATAAGAAGAGCAGCTGAGGGAGTTGGGGTTGTTTAGTCTGAAGAAAATGAGGTTGAGGGGAGACCTCCTTGTCCTCTACACCTACCTGAAAGGAAGTTGTAGGGAGGTGGGGGTTGGCCTCTTCTCCCAGATAAATAACAACAGGACCAGAGGAAATGGTCTGAAGTTGTAGCAGGGGAGGTTCAGATTGGATATTAAGAAAAAATTCTTTACTGAAATAGTGGTCAGGCACTGGAACAGCCTGCCTAGGGAGGTGGTTGAGTCACCATCCTTGGAGGTATTGAAGAAACATGTAGATGTGGCACTTCAGAGCATGCTCTAGTGGCCAAGGTTGTGGAGTTTTTTGTGGGAGTTTTTGGTGAGGTGTGTGTGGTTGGTTGGTGTTGGTTTGTCTTTGGTTGGGCTTTTTTTTGTTTAATTTTTTGTGGATTTTTTTGTTTGCTTGTTTGATCGGTTTGGTTTAGGTTTTTTTGCTGGTTTAGTTTTTTTGTGTTGATTGTTGAACTTGGTGATCTCAGAGGTTCTTTCCAACCATGACAATTCTGTGATTCTATGAAAGTTATTTATTCAATTTAATGTAACGGAATTCAGTCCCACATATCTTAAAAACAGCAAAAGTTAGCACTTTTCTTCATATAAATGAGTTTATACCATTTTCAAAGGAAAAATTAGGATATAGTCAGGCTCTCTCATTTAAAATGCAGACTGAAGATTAGTTTATTATTCTATAGAATGTAAGTAAGCAGGTCTGGCACAACACGGATCATAACTGGCTTTAACAGAAACATCTAACAATAGGCTTTGTCTAAAAGCTGCTCATTTCAGCTCTCTTGCTCCATGGTAGAGTTCTCTTAAGCAGAGATGCTGTAAGAGGTTGATGCAGCAGAGGTTGCTGCATCAGAGGCAGTCCCTGAAAACTTGTTCTCATAGGAAATATCAGTGTTCTGCTTTTCAAGAAAGAGAAAAATGCAGGCACTCTACAATCAGATTAAAGATTCTCTTGTTTAGTTATCCTGCTCAAGGGAAGAGTAGCTTCAATGCACCCTAATCAAAACTCTAGATGGCTTTCAAATGAATAGAGTGTGATAAAAGATGATTATAGTAAGGTGAGAAGCAGTTGTCAGCCAAAAGCTGAAAGGAAAAGGAAGATAATGAGAGCCATTTGTATAACACAGAAATTCACAAGGAAGTTTTTTAGGGTATTCAATAAGTGTACACTGTAATTACCAGGAGGTAAGATAGAGAATTGCCATATAATGAAGAAAACCTTGCATCTGAGGATTAGTCCTTCTAGAAAAATGGGGCAGCACAGTCAGAGTAGTGATTCTGAATGTGCTGCCAGACCTCCAGGAATCCCAGAATGATGTTTATTGTTCATGTGCACATGAAATTCACAAAATATCCAAGGAGTCCAAGGTCTCAGACATACTAAATACACAACACACAGGTGGTCTGTGCATGTACAGTAAGACTCAGTATGCCCTGTGTGTATTGAATTTACTACAAAAGAGCCAAATGGTGCCTGTGAATCTCTCTCCAGGAAAAAAAAAAATAAATAAATTAGAGAACCTATACTGAAATGACAGTAACATACTGCTCGTTGCTCCAGAGTTACCTTTTATTGGAATACAGCCTTTTCACTGGAGGCAGACAGCCTCACCCACATCCATTGCTGTAAAAGTTGGAGTCAAAAAGAGAAAACAATAGCAGGGGATAATGGAGAGTATGGTGAATGGAGACATAAGTGTCACAGGAGAGTAGAAGTCCTTACTAGCTATTTATCTCATGCTGTTTTTGTCAGCTGCACAAGGACTAATGTGCAGAATCCAATGGGTTTCAGTAATAGAAAGTAGAAGTCTATGTAAATTCCAGAACTCTTGAATTTGAGTATCTATCTATGGGGTATTTTTTACCTTAAGTTAATTAAATCAGTTTGCATTTACATATTTCAAGGACTGTTTGATATGTTGGAGACCCAAGTTAAAATTCTCAAGACTCAGATAATTATATTAAAGGACAGTTAGATGGTACAGCAAGCATATTCTAAGATTTTCCTAAATAGTTCAAACAAAATTTGCAATACACTTAGTAAGTCAACCTCTCAGCAATTAAAACCAGCACAGTCATTTACAGTTCTATGGACTTGCATTGATTTGTGCCAATGAAAAAGTTGTCACTGTCTTAAACTCACAAAGTCCTTTTGGACTTCTGTTTTTTCAGCCAACCAGTTAATTATGCAGAGCTGGCTGTTTACAGCCAGTCTGTGTTGTAAGTATCAATAAACTTAATGTATCTCAAAGCTAGATTTCTAATTGAGGCAAATCATCTAAGCCCCCAGATGGTCAATGCCAAGAAACAGTATTCTTTTTCTTGTGCTAGGGTACAGTTCTTCTCTCCTGATGTGGATTAATTTGATCTATTTTAAATGTCTACTTTAAGATTAATCTTGCTCAGTGGACATTTACAAATTAATTCCACCTCTAGTCTTAAAATCAGGTGAGTTATCTTTTGGAGGGGTCTGTAGCTTTTACCATGAGGGTAGTCTAGGATATGAATCAGATAAGTAAATTTAGACATCTAAATTTTGGACAGATGAAACCTTGCCACTATTCCAGGACCTTTCAAAAAATAAAGAGGAGCCAAGAGTTCATCAGTTCATTGAATATCTGTTTCTGCTTTCAAACCTACACGTCACCCAAGAGGATATCAAACTGCTTAATAATATGGAAAAAGTGCTAAAAGTTTTACTTTTAAACAGTATTAAAAGATCAAAATGTAATGCCCAGAAGTTCAAATACACAGAAATATATGGAACACAATATGGATGTCTTGCTGGAGAAGTATCATTTCTCCTCTTCTCCTCAAGACTAACCTTCAATTTAAAACAGATTAAAAATTTCAGTAGATGTTCATACTTATGAATGGCAGATTCTGATCCAATCACTTCAGCCACTCTATGCCCATTACCTTCTGCTATATTGAACATATCAGAAATTAGTATGGACAGAGACTGAACAAACTGGTATGCAAACTAAGCCTAAAATTTTCATTTATCCCTCCAATGTGTCCTGATATTAAAAAAATACATCATTGTAAAAACCTAATAAAGTTACAGCTCTGTAACTGATTAATGAAATTATAGCATATCTATGGGTACTTTTAGGAAAATATCTTTAAAAGTGAAAATGGAAAAAAACCACACAAAACCAACAAAAAATACCATAACTAGTATAATAAGAGTCTTTAGGATTTGAACATAATGTATTAGAGTTAACACTGTTTCCTATTACTAGTAATCAACATCGTTAAGCATGCAATACTGAGTATTTTATGACCAACTATCAATTGTTCCTTTCTGTAAAAGGCTCCAATAGTCTTATATTAAATAAACATTTTTCTGTTTACCCTAATTATTTATGGGATTCTCACTAGCCATTGCATTAAGAGAAAAAGATTTAAATGGTTCATGTCAGAAAATATAATGGGTATTTTATGAGTTTACTGCTCAGATTATTCACGTTCACTGGCATTTGCTTTACCACCTTAACAAGCTGAAGTAATTTAGGATATTGTATTCTATCACTTCTTTAATTGCAATGCTTCACTGAGCACTTACTTGTGCACTTGCTAAGAATTTTCTGCTAAGGAATTGTTCTGTCCACTTCGATCAAGTCATAGCTTGAGGACTTAATAACAGAGGTACATGTAGCCAAAAGCTAGTGATGTGGAGAGAATGATAACCATTGCTACACAAAAAAGACGCTGCAGTCAAGCACAAAAGTTAAGTGTCAGGCACCAAAACAATCCATCAGCATTTTGTTAAATGGCTATGTTAGAATTCAGTGCTGTAAAAATCCAGGTAGCCTCTTTTTCCAGTGCAGCTTTACTGAAGTGCACATAGGAATTAGCTTGCCTAATTGCAGGCCCTCCTATTTTCTCCATTAAGATATAACTTGTCACACTCCAGTATCTTCCATTTCCTGGTTATAAAATGAAGAAAACAGTATGAGAGACAAAAAGGGTCATTAGGAGAATCCTAGTATCATTTCATGTCAATAAAGTCTTCCTTATGAGAACTAGAAGTAGCTCAATATCAGTTTCAATTAACATTTTTTTTTCCTGTCCACAATTATAAGTATTTAAAGTATTCCTTTTTTCTCAGCCCTCTTCCAAACAGTTCCTTACCCCTCAGCTGGTTTATAGTGTTCATTTCCCCCTATTTAACAAAACAGTTTATGTAAATAAATTAAATAACAAATTAAAGCAGACATGGAAAAAAACTTGCCTATTAACATAGGAATAAACATTTTTTTACTTCAGTGTTGTTTTTTTTTATTTCAGCTGCTATCATCTTTGTAGCCACTCAGTCAGTCTATGGCAAGTACTTTTAAGATTTAGTAAGATATACTATAGTAATTAAGAATCCAAACTACGATACATTTATGTGTAAAGTAAAACAGACACTAAACAGACACTTAAATCAACATTCATTTTTTTACCCATGATTCCCATCTGGAATACTGCCTCCAGTTCTGGAGCCCCCAGCATAAGAAGGACATAGAGCTCCTTGAGTGACTCCAGAGGAGGGCAACAAAAATTATCAGAGGACTGGAACATGTTCCCTATGAAAACAGGCTGAGGAAGTTGGGGTTGCTCAGCCCAGAAAAGAGGAGGCTCTGAGGTGACCTTGTTGCTATTTTCCAATACCTGACCTGGTATTGGACCTGGGAGCCTACAAGAAAGTTGGGGCAGGACTTTTTGCACAGGCATGTAGCAAGAAGACAAGGGGCAATGGTTTAAAACTTGAAAAGTGGAGATTTAGATTAGATATTAGGAGGAAATTCTTTACTATGAGGGTGGTAAGGCACTGGAACAGGTTGCCCAGGGAGTTTGTGGAAGCCCCATCCCTGGCAGTATTCAAGGTCAGGTTGTGTGGGGCTCTAAGCAACCTGATTTAGTGGTAGATGTCCCTGCCTGCACAGGGGGTTGGATCTAGATGATCTTTAAGGTCCCTTCCAACCCTAACCTTTCTATGAGTCTGTGTTCCATGAAAAGTTAAAGAATTTGCATATCAGAAAAAACACCATGCTTACACAAGTAAATTCCCCAAATAAGATGAAAAATTAGAATCTCTGAAGATAAAGAAGAAATAGTTAACCAAAATCTTAGTATATTCCAGTTTTAACAGGCTCTGCCAAGTTTTCAGCAGGACTCTACATAAGTATTTTGCTGACTCTGAAAGTACGGTTATAAATATACTTCCTCTGGTGACACTGAAACTTTAAGCATCTCATTCCTGCCTCATCAGCACCCTCTCCAGTGCCCCAGAAAATTTTTTCCTGGTTCCAGAACACAAAAGATGTTGGAGAACAACCCTTGGACAAAACAGTTCTGCAACTGAAAAAAAAGTTTTTAGCCTCAGCCAGTTCCTTATTCAGTTCATTGCAAAGTACCACAAAAGTTATACCAACAAAAATTATGCTGATGAACATCTGAGAAAGGCAGGGTAAATATGCTGGCACTGGTACAAATACGTTTGTGCATGTAGCCATAGTGAGAGAGGGATTTCAGTTTCACCAGTGTTGGTTCAGCAAGGCTGCTCCCATACATTCCTGAGGGGTCTGAAAACATGCTGAGAGGTGAGTTCAGGCACCAATCAAATGATGACATGTAAATTCTACCCTCTGTACTAAGACAACTGCCTTTGGTTCTCAAAGATGAAGTCAGAAAAAATAAGCATGAATCTCTTCTGTATCTTTAAAGTGCCTTTTGTCTGAATTTAAAGATAATTAGTACTTAATGAAGAAAACCAGAAGCAGACAGGATGGTTTGAAAATGTTTTACTATAATCAAGACATGATTAAAAAGTACTAATACTGAAATTCAAGTCAGTGTTTTTTCTAATTTTAGTTAGCTTGAAAAAAATCAAAATTAAAGTTTGATATATTTAACGTTCATAAACATTTAAAAAATGGACCTATTTAGATAGCTGTTCTGCTTTGCTTTAATACATGTTTATAGCTAAATGTACTCATTTTAAATGCAACTATTTTATGAAGGCAATAACCTAAAAATAAGATAAATATTGCAATAATTATGTCTACATTTTGATCACCAAATTAGACACACAAATCATACACGTAAGAATACTGCAAAGCATTTTTGTAGATTCCTGTGGCAATATCACTCCAAACACATTTAAAGTCTGGAAGAATTCCAACAGTGCATTGAAATATAAGTCAATATCACATTTTAAATTAGAACAATTGTGCCACTAATACAAAGTTCCTACAAAGTATATCTTTAAAGAGATAACGCAAATATCAGGGAAAGCCTGGAACTGTTATCTTGCTTTTCAGTGTATTGTAAAAAAATCAGATATATTAAGTAAGGCCATACACTTCATGTAGTCAACTCTCAATGGTATTTCAGGAAAGATTTATCAAACCAGTAGATTGTTTCCTCTCAGATACCACTGAGACATGTTCATGGAATTCTAAGATGTTTACAGTAAATTAGAAGCTAATTAGCTGAACTGAAATGCCAGCACCTGCTCCTGCATTATTTAAAAGAAAAAAGGAAGGGGGGAAAGAAAAAAAAGGCAACAAAACCTGAAACAAAGTATTTTGAGTTTCACAAATGGAGATAATACTTAGGGGCCAGGATTTCTCTAAGCCTGTTTAATAATTTGAAAAGGTTGTCAGAATTATTGGGTTATGAATCTGAATGAGTACATCTTAGATACTTTTCCTTCCTGCAGCTTTATGTCATTATTGTATTAAGATTCTGGCAAACAAGGCAAACAATATTTATGGTTCCTGCCATAACATTAAAAATGCATATCCCATCCAGATTTTATTAATCTTGAATTGCAACAGGAAATGAGCAGTTTAGATGATAATTGACTTGTGAGTATTAGAACAGTTCAGGTTTTCCCCAGTGCAAAGAGAAGGTTCATCTGAGTTCTTACAGAGAGATGGTAATTCCTCCAAAACATCACATCTGTCTCTAGAAAAAGGTACTTTTGTTCTGCTGACTCTACACTGTGGCAATAACAGTTGTTCGCATATCAGACAGAGCGGGCACAGCTGGCCAAATTGTGATGGGAAAATGAGGGTGAAATCCAGATCAAATATTAGATACATGGGGTATTTTATATAATGCATAACCAAATAACCTGCCAACCCTAATGAGATCGTAATTTAATCAGGAAATTGTAGTACATGAGCAATTGTGGATGGGAATATGTGCCATCAATGAGAGGATCAAAGTAATAAATATGCACTGAGAAGGAGAGTTGGGTTTCACGTGGAGAGAGAAACGTTCATATTATAGGAATTAAGAGTGGATGACCTAAAGGAAGGTATTGTGGCAACAGGTGTCGTGAACCAAAAATGGAGAGTCATAGGGAAAGGATGTTGTTGAATAGAACAATTCTAATTTAATAGAGTAAATTAAGAGCAAAATTGCAAGAAGTAGACCTGAAGACACTGGGAAAGATCTATGTGTAAGGATGTGAGAAAGAGGGTGACAGACAATGGAGAAGGTTAAAATGGGGACAGTCAACATGCTTTCTGTTATTACAACCGAGTGCCATTCCCCACTAGAAGCTCCACTTCTTATTTTCTTGATGTTCTATTACCTCCCAGAGGAAAGCCTGAACCCTCATATAGCACTGAAAGGTGTTCAGGGAACTCTAAGCTCACCATAAATTAGAAGGTGATTAGTTGAACTGAAATGTTTTTTGTCTGTTTCAGCCTTGCAAGCACACAAATGCACAGGCAACCTCTGATCTGAGCTGTACTGCATTGTTCAGCCTGAGATTTCTGCTGTTTGCACTCCGAGGCTTTTCTGAGAGCTCATATCCTGCTGGAAAGGTCCTTGATGCAGTATTCCTTTACTTTTACTTACTACTTTTGCTTATTATCTTTTGAAACTTACCAAGTTTCAAAGTTTGGATCAGCTCTTTGGAGTTGCACTTGGACTAGGAAACAAATCCCCAAATATGGAGTGTGGTTTCTTTTTCCTCAGACTGCCCAAAAAGTAAGTAATAGCATCAAAGAAAAAAACTGTTTTGAGCTGATTCCACATTGCAACCAAAATAAGCCCTTCCTTTCCTCTTCCTTGTCACAGCTTCTTTTTTCTCTCTGAGTCTCTTTGCATTGCTTTTTGGAGATGCCTCAACCTTATCAACTAATAGAGATCCCTGCCCCTGAGACTAAACTAAAATTACAGAGCTTGGAGAGGGACAAAAAGTAATCTCCTTTTTCATCAGCCATATTGTTTCGAGACATATTTAATTATTCCATTTCAATTACTAATTACCAAAGGTTAATCATCCTTTTTTGCCATCAGTGTGCAAGAGGCAAAACTTTCTTCTTTTTTTCTTTTATGTTCTACCTCAATATAAAGGCAAAGGAGCTAACTAACCAAAACTGAGTTTACTATCTAAAACAAAAGCTTAGAAGCCATCCTCAATAATAACACATCTCATTAATTGCCCAAGATCCCTGTGAACAGATTAGCTATTTTAGTTTTCTGATTTTTTTTACCCTTTTCCATAATTTTCTCACAGTTTACCCATATGACCTCTTAAATTTTGTCACTACCCTAATTGTTTAACCTGACCTTCAATCAACTCACCAGATCTAAGCTACAATGGTGGCATGCTTAGATGTCCCCAAAAAGCAATTATGCCATGTTTATATGCCTTGCTGACTATGAATTATGCTGTGGCTTTGCTTCAGAATTCAGCTTTTAAATCAGCCATAAAAGTATTACCTTTATCATGGTCATTATTCTTCTACTAAAAATCAACTTTCAAAGCTCTTAAGAAAAATTACATTATTATTCTGTTGGAACATGTATAAAAACATGTTCATTAGTTTAACTGAACTGAACCAGTTCGCTTCAATGCTATTAAACTGGATACAGTACCATGATGTGTCTGTCCTCACACACATTAGGTTCCCATTCTCTCTCATCAGTGAGCCTAATGAAAACACACATCGTGCATTGCTGTACTGTGTTCTCCCTACACACACAGTGTTTTGTTTCATGGAAGCACCACAGGAGATGGAGACTATAGATCCAGCTCACCAGAGACCTGAACTGCAATTTAATGTCAAACAGAATGATTCAATTTAAAAACAACAACAACGACAAAACAAACAAAAAAAACCAAACAGTATAAACATTTCCACATGGTGAAGGGACAGGAATTTTCCCTTTCTCAAAGAGCAGGAACTTCAAGTTTTACTCATCATGTAATCCCGTGGGTCTCATACACAAGGTCTATGGACACTTGTGACACTTTATTAGAGTATGCAACTCTATTTATATTATGTGACAAATCTGAGGGGGCTGGAATACTGTGGATTATGTATGTAATACCCTAAACTAACTTTGTCATGGTTGTAAAATAAAATGTTGGTTTATGAGAATATAGAAGCTTTCAACTGAGGTATTTTGTTTCTCAGGAAAAAAACAAAGGACGATGAAGAGATAAGGCTTCCAACTGGCTTTTGTTTTCTGAGTGCACTGGTAGCTTTGGAAGAATTTTGCTAGAAATAAATAAATAAAGGGAAATATATTAAAGTGCATTTTTACTGCTTCTAACAAGAGGAATCTTTGATTCCTGTTCTACTCCAGTGGGCATCTGTGTCTAGCTACTAACAGAAAGCCAAGCCCTCTCCTTACTCCAGTAGCCCCCAGTAAAATGTGGTTTAGCCTCATGGCATGCATTGATGTCTCTCTGTGCCTATGTATATTCAGGAGTGAATCTAGTGGAGGGGACAGGCAAAAAGATCTAAGAGGATTTTATTCCTGTTTCCCAGACCTTTGAAGCTATTCTTATTCCAAATGCAAAATCATATTATATTTTCCTTCAGCTACCACAAGAGTGTAAGCAAACCTCAGGGAGCTTCAAAGAGGCTGGGATTCTCTGTTGGTGGGAAACGTTGCCTACTTCCCAGTGGGAATGAGGGCCCCTTCCTTGGCTGAAGCCTGAGCAGCAAGCCTGACCATACCACATGGCTCTTTTGAAATAAAAATATTGTAATTTACATTATGAAATCAGTTCCGGACTGATAGACTGGTTGAAAAAGTAACACTACTGGCTTGAATCCTAATGAAAACAGCATCAGTTTTAAAGGCACGTAAATAGGACTGAAAAAAATGTTTTGGTTTTATTTCCTGAAACAGAAACAATTTTATTATAAATTTAGCTCTCTAACTGAAGTAATCACAAATAATGCAGATTTTTTTGTTAATCACCTGACAAGTAAATCAGAAGACCCTCTCATGCTTCATCAGTAGATTATAAATAATATAACAATACCAGTTCAAATCTATCCACATCTAAGGAATTCAGGAGTGAAGAGCAAACCTTTTAGAACAATACTTTCAGCACTTGAGCAAGTCATTATGAAAATGTTTTATTTATTACTACTTAAAACAGGACTACATTATTTTTTGTTGCAAATTAAGTAACATGTACAAAATTTACATAGCAATTTAAAATGCTATCTTTTAAACTCACACTACTGCATTTTAATGTGAGTGGATTAATTCTTCCTTCTCTAAGTATTGCAGGATACTTCTTTTTCTGAATATATATGCTTCTTTTCTATTGAAGTCAATGGATTAGTCAGGCTATCACCACCCTAAATAAATGTAATCTGTTTCATCCAATGATTAAACCAGCAAAGCATTTTGCTATCCAGGAAACCAAATTGATTTTTATAACTTCCATTCATGGTCTTTTTACATATAGATTGCGAAATCATAGAGGAGGAATTTTAGCTTCTGAGCTAATGTGTTTGGAGGGATCAGTCAATTTTGCAAAAGAAGCACACAGCAAAATTTAAATAGGTTTTGCAAAGTGTAAGGCTAAACATCTCAGAAAGTTGTTGAGTATTTTAACATTAACATTACACGAGATACAGCCTGAAACTTGAAACATACCTGCTTTAGAAAATCTTTTGCATTACCTTCCTTTCCAAATTTTCACAGATGAGACATGAACAAAATAAGGAAATAATTATAGAGAAAATGGAGACTAATACAAACTTCATACAGCTAACCTAGATGCGTTCCTCAGCCCAGGCATTTCTTTGTCTCCTCACGACAGTAGAAAAAGAGAAACTCAAACACAGCTTCCCTGCTATTTCCTGCCACTTTGGTCACCCTTACCAACCCAGAGACCATCCCACTGAAGACTTTTTTCCTGCTGTATCCCTTTTCCTCCCTTGTTGCCATGACAGGTTTTTTCATTTTTTGTGTCTTTAAATGTATTTTTAAGGAATAGGTTTACTGTTTAACAAAAACATCATATTCTCTGGGGCCATATGCACTGATCTTTGGTTGTTCTGGCTGACACTCTGACATCAGGGATCCCACTTTGAGTACCTAGTTCAGAAGACACTAACTGCAAAGCAGGTGTTCACAGCAGATGTCCTGCCTGTTCCCATGGAGGAGCTTTATCCTTCCCACCATCAATATGAGACCGGGAGCCTCCTGGACCTTACTGCTTTCACCTCTCCCCACATGTGTGGCCCTGTAACAGGCAGTGCAGGGAATTTAGAAAGATGGCATGGGGGACTGAGAGGAAGAGGCGCTGAACTAAGCAGATATTACACCTGGTGAATTCTAAGGGAAGTGATGTAAATGCACATATTTCCAACACCTGCTTATTAAAGCTGAATCCTCTCATACCTACTTATGTGCCATTTGCAAGTACAAGAGGGACTTAGACAGACTACACTGATGGGCTGAGGCAAATTTTATGAGCTTCAGCAAGGTCAAGTGCCGGGTCCTGCACTTGGGCCACAACAACCCCATGCAGTGCTACAGGCTGGGGGAAGAGTGGCTGGAAAGCTGTCTGGCAGAAAGGGGCCTGGAGGTTCTGATTGATAGGCAGCTGACTACGAGCCAGCAGTGTGCCCAGGTGGCCAAGAAAAGCAGTGGCCTGTATTAGAAATACTGAAGCAAGCAGGACCAGGGAGGTGATTGTCCAGCTGTACTCAGCATTGGTGAGGCCACACCTTGAATACTGTGTCCAATTTTGGGCACCTCAATACAAGAAAGACATTGAGGTGCTGAAGCGTGTCCAATGAAGGGCCATGAAGCTGGTGAAGGGCCTTAAGAAGAAGTCTTATGAGGAGCAGATGAGGAAACTGGGGCCGTTTAGTCTGAAGAAAATTAGGCTGAGGGGAGACCTCATTGCCCTCTACAGCTACCTGGACGGATGTTGTAAAGAGGTAGGTGCTGTTCTCATCTCACAAGTAACTGGTGATAGAACAAGAGGGAATGGCCTCAAGCTGTGCCAGGGAAGGTTTAGTCTAGATGTTAGGAAGAACTTTTTCACTGAAAGGGTTGTCAGACATTGGAACAGGCTTCCCAGGGAAGTGGTTGAGTCACCAACCCTGAATGTGTTTAAGTCATCTAGATGTGGCACTTGGGAATACGGCTTAGTGCTGGACTTGGTAGAGTAGGGATAGTGGTTGGACTCGATGATCTTGAAGGTCTTTTCCAACCTAAGTGATTCTATGATTCTATAAAATACATGTGAGAGGAGAACTAGTCCTTTGCTTTTTATCCTTCCAAAACAAAGCAAGTGTACATCTATGATACAAGAATGTAGTTTTCTTTTTTTAAAATTAAACAAAATCTTTCAGATTTTTGTGTATTTTTTAGGTAGTGAAATATAGTATGATTTAAAGATATATATATATAAAAATATTGAATGTAAATATTTAATGTAAAGACTGTACTTTATTTCTTTTTACCCCATCAGACAGATACAGCATTAGATACATAGATAACCAACTAAGAGTTTATTAGTCATACTGTCTACAGTTATATTCCATCTATGACACTTTTCTGTTGAGGAGTGAGAATTTTCAAAAAATGAATTATTTTTTTTTCTTTTTAAATTCTGAGCTATTTAAAGACAATTTGGAAATGAAATTTTTCATGTGACATTTCCAGGAGATGTATCACAAATTATAAGATCAAGTGCCTTCTTCAATAAATCTGTATTTTCACACATGAAAATGCAGTAGGTCTTGTCACATAATTAGTTACCTAATTTTGTTGAGAAAAAAACAGCCAAACAAATGAATGATTAAATAAATAACTGCAGTAGAGCTGCCCACTAATTTCTTGTCTTTATTCATGTTTAATAGCAAATTCTTGACTGTACTAACTATAAAAATATTAAGCATATGCCTTTGCAACTGACACACACTTGATGTTTCAGTTTAGATCAGTGATTATTGTTTTAGTGTAAGCAACATATACAGTATTTCTCTGACTTCAGACATTAAATTATTTGCCAGAGTATCTGACCTGTTAAACCTGGTTTATTCTGTTGACTGGTATTGATTCCAAACAAAGAAGCCAGCACTGCATTTTTCAAAACCTATACTCCATAAATTCACAACTACACCATGGAGCTGACAAACCAGAAGCCCTACAATACATTTACATTCACAGCTGGCATGCATTCTCTGATCCTTTTCCCCCAGACATGAGGCTGTAATATGATTTATTCTACTCTGTTATTGCTTTCTATGTCCCAGTTCATGTTTGTGCTTAGGGATGCATGATGAATCAACTGCCAGGGGCCAGCACACTGCAAAAGTGAGAATATGAAGACAAGACGAGGTGAAAATGCGATTACAGTCCCAAACCTGCCACAAAAGAAAGTCTCCGTCACCACAGCTTGCACACTATGATTCATATGACTAATATGAACAAAGAGTGAGAAGTCAATCAAGAAATTTTAAACAGATTATTGACATAAAATCGCAGAGTACATACCAAAAAATGACCCAAGATGAGAGAGAAAAATAAAAATCCTGAGTCTTACTATACAAGCTGATAAAGCCTAGCCTGTAATTCACCTAATTTATCATGCAGATTTCATCAGCTTGGACAGAACTCTTATGGCAACTTTTGCATTTCCATGGACTGCCTGCTAGAGCAGCTGGGAAACAAAAATTTAGGAACAGTTACGTAACTGAAGTTCTCCTTACCCCCTTTCACCCCACTGGAGCTCTTGTTGCCAGTCCCACTGCTGGCAATGGGACACCGCCAGAGCCTCTGCCACTCTGCACCATCACCCTGCAGCTTGCCCTGGCTGCCCAGCAGAGAGTCACCCCAGAGGGAATGGATGAACCCTGTGGAGAGCAGGAGATGTGCTGTGGACATTACAGGCAGTGCCACTGCCTGCAATTTGCTGCCATCATCAGCACCCTTTATTAAGAAAAAAGAGAACCTCTTACACTAATGCTGAAATATTTTCTAGAACATGAGGCTTTGCTGGAAGGCATCATATCCAAGTACTGCTCTGCCTCTGCAGGGCTGGACTTGTGAACCTCAGTGAGACCTCAATGATAATCACTTTTGACTGAAGGTGAGACAAGACTAAATGGGGCAAAAGCTCATCAGATGCAAACTGTACCAGCCCTTATAATGAAGGACAGCTCCAGAAGGTTCTCTGTTAACTGACTGAGTCCACTGTTCCTCTTGCTTAGCAGCCAATAAAAGTAAGTCATATTGCACTCTGTGGAAAAGATCCAAGGACAGACACCAGTCATCCCAGCTAAAGGATGGGGATCCATTTGGCACAACTCAGGTGACAAAAAGTAGGATGCTTAGATTTGAGTTTGTTTCCCCAGACTGTCATTATTTTTAAAAAAATAAATCTTAAATATTTCTATATTACTCCACATTCAAGTGCTTTATATGAATGTGTCTAGAAAGAGGGAGAAAGCAGAAGTGAGGAAAGACAGAAGATTGAAAGCTTAGTGTTACGGCCTACTATAGAATCATAGAGTCATAGAATGGTTTGAGCTGGAACGGACCTTAAAGATCATCTAGTTCCAAACCCCCTGCATGGGCAGGGACACCTGCCACTAGATCATTTTGCCATGGGACTTTTATTATGGTTTGTGAGTAAAGGAGTGTAACTTTTCCATGGCATATGGCTTTCAGAGTTTGAGAGCAAACAGAAATAATGAAAATAAAGAAAAGAACAGAACACCTGCCCTAGATTCTGTGGTGGTCCTGTTCTAGCAAGGTGGTTGGACTTGATGAATTCCAGACGTCCCTTCCAGCCCCTAACATTCTGTGCTTCTGTGAAAAACACATTTACTAAAATTAAATCAGCATTCCTGCAATTGATAGACATATGGAAAAATCCTGAGTCAGACCTTAATATGATCCAGTTGATTTTCTGCATTTAGTCAAATTACATGGCTCCTAACAGCACAGAAAACATCCCATTATCACAGAAATGTGTGCCTGCATGCATTTGTAATGTATGCAATATTATGCACATAATATGACTGAAAGTATGTGTGAAGAGTACTTTCAGCCCACATGCTATTTGCTGTTGATCTGAGAGGTGATTTTAGTCCTTGGAGCCTTTAAGCAATTAAAAAAAAAACACACCGCAAAACACACAAACAAAAAAACCACAAGTGTAAGTATCTCTTAAAGTAAATGTATTGTCTTTGACTACAATTGCAAAGCATATTCTGAACCAAAGACATTTGACCAGTTCAGAGTATCCTCATCCAAAAAGTTGTTCCTTGGGCAAAACAGTTCTCTCCTTTTCTGTGCTCCTTATTCTTCCTTCTCCAAGGAGGATTGGGTGATTCTGAAGAGCCAGTGGTGGACTGCATACAGGTACTTATATTTTTCTTATCATGTAAATACAGTGCATGTGTAATTTCTGTTGAGCTCAAGCATTTGGTTATCTTTATTTTTAATCTAACAGGTCTAGTTTCATTATTTCAACCACTGAAACATACAGGAAAACATTTGCACTGTAAATTAATATATTAAATAGCTTCCAACCATAGCAAAGGCTTGCCTTGGGTTTGATCACTTTGGGTAGGCAGCAGCACAAAGATTTACAGATGTAAACCCTAAGGTCTCTTGTTCAGTTGCTGAGAAAATCCACTAAAATTTGAATGGCTGGTAAATACTTAATGAAACAATAAGCTCCTTGAATTTTTTAATGTAATAATTCTTTTCATGTGTTGTGCCTCCAGAAGAATTTAATACATCAAAATGCATGAAGTAACTTAAAGCAATTTTCAAGTGTCACATTGACTTAAAATATTTCCTCTCACAAGATTCATTCTTCAAATTGTGTCATGATTAAGCAATAATTGGAAGATTCTCTTCACTTCCCTAATTCTCCCTTTTAACACAAAGATATGTGATGATCCATACACAAAGGATCTTAATCCTTCTGTGGTATATCCTTTTGTGAAATTAATCACTGATAAGGAATATGCATAATGAAATTTCTGATTTAGCAAAGGCCACATTTACTAAGGGAAAAATAAGACAGATGGAAATCTTGAAACTACCACCATCGATATACAATTGTAAGTAAATGGACATTTCTGCCTTCTTTATTCTACAATTTCATCATATTATGTGGCGATACAGTGAGCCCTCCTAGCAACAGAGACTGAGCTAAAAAACATAGTAAGGACTTTAAGGGGAAAAAGTTTTGACCAAAACATACTTATTAGTTAGCTCTCCTTGCACTTGATTTCCAGTTTTCTTAGTTCATAATTGTCTTTTTACTTAGATAATTTTCTCTCTCTAGAAAAGAAGCAAAAATTAAGTTTGGTCTGAGCTTAAGATAAGGGTCTTATTTTTTTTTTAATTAAACTTATTTTCAGTGGTTAGGGTTTCCCCCATGAATTTAAAGGTGCAGTTTTTCAATGCAGTGTTGTTTCTTTTAAGAACCCTTTGAGAAAATTCTAACAATACATTCTAAAACCATCAGGGCTTACAGTAAGTTGCACAACATTTAGGAAAATTTAATTAACCTATCTCTCACTTCAGTGACAATCTTATATATCGGACTTACTCAGGAATTCTAGTTGTAGCCCACATGGCAAGGGATTATCTGTTCTTTGTATTTCTTCAAATGCTATAAAGGGTTTCTACACAGTAAACAAACAAAAAGCTAATATATGTCTAAACACAAACTTGTTGGCCTGTCTTAATAAATCATCAGTCTCAGTCAGCCCAAGTTCAGAAATACTTATACACTCATGGGTAAGGAGCTGAACTTAAACTATTGAAAGTGATTCCCAACAAGACACCTTAGTGTCTAGAATAGGGCAACCCAAGGAGATTCAGATTGGACTCCCTTGCTTTCTAAACTCCTCAGAGAGGAGCCCAGGTGCAGCTGGATCCAACCTTTGTCTCAGACCTGGCCCTTCCAGGGAGAGTGATTAAAATGTCACAGTCCTAGGAAATGCTTGACTGTCCAATACCCCTTGATCAGGTTAAGGTGAAATGACACTCAAGGTCTGTATTTTAATATTGTATTTACTTAAAGCTATAGAAGGAATATGGATACTTCAATTATTACCTTAGGCTGCACCTTCATAAAGGCTGGCAACTAGATCACAAGAGTACAATACATATATGTTTAAGCTGCACAACCTGAGAAAAAAATAATGGTTAGGCTTTGTGTTACTTAATGATGTTAGGAAGGGAGAGAGAGAGAGAGAGAGTAGGAGAAGAAAAGTTTAGAGAGATAGATAACAGAAAATCACCAGTCCTGGCTCCAGCATTGGGCCAGCCAATGGGGCAGAGTTGGTGTCAGTGAGGCTCCCCAAGCCCACCATTGCAGCCCGTTGTTTTATAAGCAGTTTCCTTGTTTCACAAGGATGAGCAAGCGTGTTTGAGTCATAAGCCTGAGCAGCTGGAGTGGACCTTGCTCCTCTCTGCCCCTCCATCTTTATCTCAGTCCCTGGTCATGCAGCCACAGACCCTATGCAGACCATCAGTGCAGTCTCAGGCAGGCCTTTTGGGATGCAAACAAGACTTTGTTTAGGGGTTACAATGGGGTTTCGACACTTCCAGCAAGTATAAGTCCTGAGGGCTGGTCCCTCACACTTAGGGACACCGCTTCTGCATCCTGCCTAAGAAACCTGGAGCATAAGCAAATCTCACTGATGTCTTTTTGCATCCATTCTTGCACCCCAAACCTTAAAGATAACAAAAGCAAGATAGCAACAAAATCACAAGACAGAAAAATGCATTTTTGTATGTTTTTGATAGGTCTCTGTAACAGCAACAGACAAAGCTATCATGAAGCCAGTATATCAGATCAGAACATTCTCTGCTTGGAGGATCCATTAGAATATGCATTATCACTGGCATGACTCCTACATTACTTCTTTACCTTGCATGAAGACAGAGGTCATAAAGAAGAAAAAGAAAACACGGCCAGGGTATCAAAATACTGCCATGGTTCTAGCAGGACACGGTTCTGCTACTTTATGCCAAAGACCAAAGTTTAAGAATTTAATTTTTCACCTGACTCTCTTCTTTTTTCCACACTCCCTTGAACTACAACAGAGTTCAGACATCTTTATGAGACTGACACAAATATGCTCATGAAAAATATACATTATGGAAAAAAAAAGCTACTCAGAAGTGTAAAATGCTGACACTGAAATAGTCCCTCAAAAAAACTGATGCATCTCCTGGCAGTGTCAGCCTCACCCTAGTGATTAAAAATGCAATCTTACATCTTCTCCCTGTTCTTCTCACTTAAGTGCCTAGAAGGTTGTGACGAATTCAGTCCCAAGTGGTTAGGGAATTCTGAAGAACATAAATTAATATTGTACACAATTTAAAAATGGGATTTTGTGCTTTACAGTGATATGCAACTGGGTGGGTCTGAGTGTTTTTTTTATTTCTGTCTCTGACATAGCATGAGATATAAATAACAAAAATATTTCATACTCAATTTTTCTCACAGATTGTATTTTCATCCTGGTGTGTGACTGCTCAGGCTACAGAATACTATGCCCAGGACTACTGAGGTGGTCACCATCTGACAGCAATCTCCATATCTGTTTTCAAGAGCATTTGTCTGCTCTTCATTAGCCAAGGTCAAATGGGACTAATGCTTGGAAGATTTGTACCTCATTAACATTAGCTTTATTGCCATTATTTCACAAGCTAACAAAACAAAAGGAGATATTCCCCAGTTAGTTCCAAATATTCCTACCTTTCTCATTAGTATTGGCATAACCCTTTTCTCTAGGGCAGCTCAGAGCTCAGTTCTTGAAGGAAAAGCTGACAGCAGCAAAATTATGGTACCAAGAGGGACAGGCACAAAACACCCTCCTGATTTATAATCAGCTTCTCTTATTGTAACAAGCAATTCCTCATTACTGGGCTACTTAGATGAACTCATGTAATTTGTCACCTACTAGGAACTATTTCTCATTCTGACTGACAAAGAGGGGTGTGTTTCCTCCCTGCGTGAAGTTAAGAATCTTAAGCACCAAATACTGTGAAGGATTTTGGGGGTGTATTTTAATTCAGCTTTTAATGAAAAAGAAATACCATTCTGAACATTGCTGACCTCTGCAGGAAGGAACTGTTTTGCCCTTCTGAATGATAGGCAAGGAAGAAGAATGGTTTCAGGATGAGATGTGACATCGGGTCTCAGATACTCTGGAATCTCAGTGTGTTTCCCATAAAAATCTTGGTGATCTTTGCACTTCACTCATATCTAAATGCATCCAAGAGGTAAACCTAAGGTACAGTCAGCTTTGAAGTAGGCAGGCCTAAAAGAGACATATTTACTGAGGAGTATTTGTTACAGAAATGCAGATCAGTGGCCCTTCTATGGAACATGAGAGGATTTAGGCAGAGTTTTCATTTATTTTTACATTCTCATTAAGTGGAATGTAGCTGTCTAGGTCAAGCTGACATACATACAGGCACAAATGTGAGCACATAATACCTACCTGTGATCCCTGGGGACTGTTCAGATATGGAGATATCAGATATTTAGCAACAATTAGTTGAAGTCAGACAAGGTTTTTTGGGTAAAGTCAGACTCAAGAGTGAAACTTATCTCACTGCATTAATCAGTGAAACAGTCACCTCCAGAGGGTGATTCACCTGACTTAAATTAGGATAAGGTGTATCATAAGATAGATCTCTCTCTTTAGTTGTTTATTTCATTGACTGTGAAAGGAGCTTAATGACTTGTTTCCACATTTTCAGGTGCCTCTGACAGAAGACAGAAACCCATGTCTTTGGCACCAGCAGGGGTTTTCATATCATCCAACTTCAGATGCCTAAGGATAAAATTTTCTCAGGTCTCGTTACGGAGAGAAGGAAATGCAGAACACCAAGCTTAAATAACAGCTTTGAAAGCTCACTTTGTTTCTTCTTTTTCGATCCTTATTTCTAAGCATAAATCTCAGGATGGTGTTTTGTGAGCAAATGTTTGCATGAAACAAGAGCATATGGAGTAAACTCACATATTACAATGTAGTGTATGTAGTTAATACAGCTCCTTTCTCAGAAAAAAGATCAGTGCAGCAAGACTCCAGTCCAGCAGTGTCATTAAGTATAATACCTCAGAAACGCAGGTGTCTAAACCCACTGCTCTGAGTGCCAAGCACTCAGCACATGTTTTAATCTCACCAATGAGAAAAAATCAGAAGCATTTGCAGACACCATTTACACATAAGCAGAATGGTGACAACTGCTCTTGGAGTGAGAGGTGATCTACTTTTATGTGTTGTTGCACTAAGAAAGACAGCTGAGGATAAAATCATCCCACCAGCTAATCCCTTGATGCCAATGACCTAGAAGGTTCACAAGCACAGTATATGTTTCACTGAAGTAAGGGCAAGGGGACCATACTTAATAATGACCACAGATCTGAGAGATAACAGACCTGAGATAACCTCCTTTTCCTAATGCCCAGCTCAGCTGAGGCATCAGGAGCATTTCAGTTCCACAGAGCACACACAGCTGCAGGGTTCTGGCTTGAGGCTGTGTAATTCTCTTGCTGTTACACGTAAATAAATGGGCAAAAGTTATAAATAAAGGTCAACTGGAATGCAAATCTATAGTGTCTATCCAGGGTTTTATAAAAGCTTTCTCCCATTTACCCTCCAGGATTATTTTTTTCTGTGAGACAGAGTTCAGCACCCTAAGTGACTTCTGAGTAGGTTCAGCCATAACATGGGCGAGATAATTCTGTCCTTTTACCTTCATCATCATTTGGAAGAATACAAGTTACCAAAGGCAGAAGAGACTGAAGATATCTTTACCACTTAATATATTATCTTTACATTTCATAGCATGATAGGCAGCCTAAGAGGAAAGCAGCTGATGTGATTGTCACAGTTACCACATTGCTTTCATCAGCAACAAATAAATGCCGCACATAAAAAACACATTACCAGAAGTCAAAGGAGGCCATGACAAAATTAGGTGAAGCCATAAGTCCACTCTACATTTTCTTTTTTTATTATTTGCTGTTATTCTTTCTATCTTGACTGACTTAAGGTCACCTAACTGACTGGTAATTTGACTATGGGGCTGATTGAAATAACTTTTATTTGACCTCCTTCCAGCCCCTTCAAGAAACACTCAAAAATGGCAGTCTTTCCTTGCAGCTACAAATATCGCATTAATCCACCCAAGAGAAATGGTTTATCCAACACTGACAGTCTGTCATGTCCTTATCTGACCTCATCAACCGTTGTTGTAGGGGACTGCCAGAGGAATCAGTGCCTCTCTGATTGATTACAGTATTGATTCTTTTCTTCTTCAAATTATTTTTTTTTTTTTAATGTTCCATCTTACCAACTATAAAGCCATTTCAAAAGTTTATAAAAAAAAAAAAGGCTGTGATCCTTTGACAAAAATATGCATCTCTAGAGTGCCAGACATTGAACAGGTACTTGGGGTCTGTACTGCTATTAGCTGTTGGCCTTCTTGAGTTTTCTGCAGCCTTCTCGAATCTTCTGAAAATATGCAATAGTCCTTTCTTCCAGCAGAATATGTTAGGCACTTTTTGAAACTGATATGTTACATAATGAGAATAAGCAAAAAAGACTGTAAACCTAGAAAAAGTATTACGCTTTTCATATCCGTAGCACAGGGATCTTAAAACTATTCTTGAATGAGAAGAACAAACAAAACATTTCCTACTCCAGTAATAAGAGTGATTTTTTACACAGTATGCTTTATTCATATTTGAGAAGCTCCCTAAAACTTGGTAACCATTTTCCTCCATCAAAACTTCTGCAACTCTTATGTGCACCCTATTTGTATGTCATGTAACTAAAACCACGCAAGATATTGGAGTGAGGCCATTAGTATAAGCTTAAAAGATGCCTGCATGGACTCCCTGGGCCTCTCATTCACATTTGAGCAGAAAGAATGCAAGTAGCAATCCATCATTTAGGATTTCCATTTGAAAGCTGTTCCAACTTGATTGTTTTTATTGAAGAACTATACTGCTTGGTACAGCTGCACTGGCACTGGAAAGACTGACAATTAGGCAGAAGTGTAAAGTAGCACAGTAAGTAGTACTTTTCAGTGTTATGACAGGATTTAAAAATAAAAGTTCAGTGTGTCTTTTTAGCTAAAGAAAACACCTGCCGGTTCAACGTAATACATGAAGGACAAAAGCAAATCTTAATTCAGAATGCCTTAGCTGTGATGAAACAAAAGACTTGTACGATTATACTTGTAAATAATTTTCTAAATGTATTTTTATAAAAAATCATTTGAATACTAAGAAAGATTCAAATAAAGAGGATGCTGATGTGCATGAAGAAATTTTTTCTTTTAGGTTAGATCCGTGACCTTAATTAAAATTAAATAAACATTAATATAATACTCCAGGTATTTTTATTTTTATTTTGAGCTATGAATCACATACTTCATAGGTTCCTCTTAAAGCATATTCTACCTTTTGCACTAGTTGTGAGAATGAAAAATGATTTTTTAAAATTATTACAGTTAATTCATGTGTCACTAATTACGTGGGACTTTCTGGTAAATAAAAAGAAATGTTGAATTTCAATTTAAAGGCACAGAACAGTGAACTTCATAGTAGTGTGGAAGCATGCATTTTAATTAAGAATTAAAAAAAAAAAAAAAGTATTCTATTCCCTACCTACACTAAATAAAAGGACAAAATAAAAATACATAAACATTTGTGGATGATTTTGTAATCTGTATTGACAGCCCTATAAAAAGTATATACCAAGCAACTACAAATTCCTTCTTTCCTTGGAAGAGCTAAAAAAATCTTAATGCACATAACATCAATTTTAGAAACAAGAAATTCCATAATTATACAAAAAAAGCAATGTCCAAAACTTACACTCTTTGATACAATGCAGTTCTATCATTTTCAAGGAACTAAACATTTTAAAATGCAGAGTTTAAAGATGTTTATTCTTTGATGATGCACTTCAAATTCATTTTGCAACAGGATTCCAATAAATAAGAAAGCTTTAATTGTGTCCAAACCATGGAATACAACAACACAAGTGTTATTCTCCAAAATATGAACAATAAAAAATTCAAGACATTGTTTTTTTTAAAGGCAGATTATCATCCACCCTCGTTGGTATTAATGATGCTTTCTTATTAAACTGGTAGCTATGTCAAATATGGCAGATCAGACCCACTGACAAAATGGATGCTTCTAATTTTCAATGGGGGATTAATATAGTTTTTACCTTTGAAGTCTTAAAAGCTTGTGATAAACAATCCATGGCGTAAAGAAAATTTAGAAGGATCATCTCCAAAATGCTTTGTTTTGTTGACATACATGCTAGCAGGTTTTTTTTTGCAGTTAATTTTCTCATTGATGACACATGAAACTTTACAAAATATGGGAAAGCTATAGCAGTCACACATGGCAGTTGTAAAAACAAGACATGGAAATAAATTTCAAATGTCCTTGCCATTTTGAATTATACTGAAATGCAAAATATTTTTTACATAATTATACTCAACAAATCTTAAATCATGAAGGGCACCATCATGACAGCTGGTATTTCTCTTGCTGGACCCACATCAAGGCTCCAAACAGCAGAGCTCTTCTGAGGATTTTGGGTGATCTGGGGTGCCACTAGTTTCTGCCATTTTTTTTCTTCATACAAACGGCTTCTTGAAACCAGCACATGGATTTTTCACAGAGGAAACAGAAGACTGATGGCTGGGTAATATAAACTCTCAAGTTAATTAACATAAAACCTAATTCTCAAAGAAAGATATTTAAATTGATTTATAAAGGACACTACTCAGACTTTGGAGGCAAAAATGAAGCTATGTGTTCCTTCTGTTCAGCTTCCAGACGTCATTTGTCTCTAGTTCATACCTGCGAGACTGCATTTGTAAGGGAGACAGCTAAAAATACATTATTCAGTTAAAAAGAGAAACCTAGCTTATATTTCTTTGCTGTTTAAATTCTTCTTGTGAACAGCAAGCTGAGCATGAGACAGCAGTGTCCTGGCAGCAGAGGGCCAGCAACCTGTTGGGCTGCATCAGCAGGAGCAGAGCCAGTTCACAGAGGGAGGGATTATCCCTCTCTGTCCAGCACTCCTTAGATCACTGCTAGAGCACTGTGCCCAGTTTTGGTCACAGAATCATAGAATCATCCAGGTTGGGAAAGACTTTCAAAATCATCAAGTCCAACCACCAGCCCTACAGCCCCTAACCACTGAATGATCTCCTGAAACCAAGTACACTCATTTTTTTAACACCTCCAGGGATGGTGCCTCCACAGCTTCCCTGGGTAGTCTGTTCCAATGCCTCACCACTCTTTCTGTGAAGAAATTTTTTCCTAACATCCAATCTGAACCTCCCCTGGTGCAACTTGACTCCATTCCTCTTGTGCTATCAGTGTTCACTAGGGAGAAGAGGCCAAAACCCACCTCATTACAACCTCCTTTCAGGTAGCTGTAAGAGAGCAATGAGGTCTCTTTGACTCAGCCTCCTCTCTCCAGGCCAAACAGCCCCAGCTCCCTCAGCCTCTCCTCATAAGACCTGTTCTCCAGCCCCCCTAATCAGACTAGTTGCCCTTCGCTGCACCGTATTCAGCACCTCAGTGTCTTCCCCATACTGCAGTGCCCAAAACTACACACAGTACAAGGCCACCAGTACAAGAAAATATGTGCCATGATGACTGGCAGATGAGCTTTTTCAGGCTGCAGCAGATGGCTTCGGGTAGGTGAAACACCCCCAGCACACATAGGGAAGTTGCAGGAAGAGAGATCAGTATCCTCATAGTGGGACATAGCGGACAAAAGACAATTAACATAATTTGAAATGAGAGGTTCAGACTGGATACATTTTTTTCCTCATAAGTATCATTAAGCCTTGGAAGAAACTACCCACAGAGGCTGCCCAGTCTCTTTCCAGCCCTCAAGATCTGACTGGATAATGCCCTGGGTCTAAACCCAAACCCCATGAGCCACTTGAATCTAACTTCAGATTGACTCCTCCTAAGGTCCCGTCCAACCTGAACTATCCCATGATCCCACCATCCTTTGGATCAAGAAGGGCTTAAATGATTTTCAGGCCTGTGGCCAGAACAGTCCCTCCAGTGGGTGCTACACTTCTGAGACTATTCTCTGTCACTGCTCAGATCTCACATGTCTACCTGAAAATACACATGACCTCTCCTTTCCTCACATCCCCCACCAATGGGCTTACATGTGCCTGCAGCGCCTCGCTGTGCACTGGAACCTCCCTCCCAGCCCACAGCCCTCACCTGTGCCATCTGCAGGAAGTCTCAGATGGGATGCCAGGGCTGGAGAACTCCAACGGCTCTGAGCTGAAAAGGGAAACTACATTTTCTAAACCATGTGCTTAAAACGTCATGGCTTTAAGCCTCAACTTTTTACTGGTAGGTTTTCTGGCAATGGAATGTATAAACATTGAGAATGAACAAACCTAACACTAAAAATATCCTGATTATGCCTTGCTTCACCTATGCCAGCCATTTAAATAGCCAGGAATCTGCTACATCATCCTGGTTATCTTCAAAGGAGATAATAGAAATGCTTACAAAATGCCTTGAATGGAAGTGAAAGGACTTGTAAGTTATAAAGTTACTCAGAAGCACATAAACCCTAAGATCTTCTCTCTGATAAAATTCTTAGTTATATAATGGAATATTTTTTTCTGCAGAAACAAGTCACTAATAATGGCACAATATAAAAACAAAAATGCGAGAAACAGTTATTACTTCCTTGTCAAAAAATGGATACAAATACAATACAGTGTTATTTGTAAGAGGCTGACGTTTCTACAGTGATGCCATTTTATATAGCTTAAAACCTAATGAAAAAAATTTCACATGGGAAACCATGTGGGCTCTATCTTGACCATAAAAATATTCTCGGTTTTAGTAAGATTTATTTCAAATACAGCCTTTCACTTGCATGAATCACCACAGAGGACTGGAGCTTGCTTTTCTGCTTCCTGTGACTTATTAGTTTGATTTTAGAAAAAAAAAATAATCCTACATGTTCTGAAAATGTAAAACTTTACATAAATACAGCTATTCATAAATACAAAGACATGGCAAGTAAAATGAAGAAGATTGTGATAGAAAATATCTATCTGTCTGAGATATAACAGATGATACTTTCATTTGAACAACATTCATAAAGTAATTTATAATTGTGTCAGCTGCTCAGTTTCAAGAATATTGAATAAAACAATCACTTGTCTATGAAGTTTTTAAATAAAGTAAAATTATAACATGCTTAGTAAATCTAAAATGGAACAGAAAATTCAGAAGCAAGTTAAAAAACTACAGGAGCAAGATTTTCTTGACTTTGTATCTATATAACAGTCACTGAAAGAAGGCTTTTTTGCTATCTTTTTAGGAATTTTTTTTTTTAATCCTGTGATTTACACATCAGACTTAGGAATACAAAATTGTACATGGGGATTTTTCACATCTTGTTCCCTTGTCCTGTTTTCCCATCTCAGACAGAATCTCATATTCACAGCTGGAAATATTATGCTGCAGTTTCTTCTCCAAAAGGCAAGTGGTATATAAAATAAGTGTCTTTGGCTGAATCCCTATAACACATCAGATCAGGGTTAGAAAAAAATGTTCCTAAGCTGCCAGGTTTTTTTTGAATGAACAAACCCCACCACACTGGCTCTGCCCCACACAGCCTAAAGACCCTTGTGTGCAGTAATGTCTAGATAGATAGACTGACAATAAGGAAAAAATGGCTTCACATGATAATATCATCAGCTTGAAAGAAACGTACTGTAAAAAAACTCTACAGCTTTACACAATCTGGCAGCAAAAGCACTTAAATCCTATTCAGTTTCTAAATGGCATAATTTGTATTTGGTTTTGCAAGTTAAAATAAAAGCCTTTCCATACTGTCTAAAAAAAAAAAAAAAAAAAAGCAGTCAAGTCTTTTAAGTAAAGCACAAAAATATTTTTTTTAATAGAGATAAGTGCGTTCTACAATGTGTAAGATCTTTTTTCTTGGAGCAAATGGAGTTCTGCAATGCATTATAATTATTACTACTCTCTATATGTGCTAAAGCTTTGACAGCTCTCTAGCAGGAACATGACCTACTGTTTGAAAGCATCAAAAGATAACCAAAACATTACTAATTATGAAATATTATGTTAGTGGAGTTGATGACTTAATTTTAGTTTTTCAGCCTATTCAACAAAAGCTGGAGACTTAACCAAATATTTCTAGGAATTTTTAAAAACTGAGACTTTTAAAAGCAAGAGATAAGCCAGATCCTGCTCTTAGTTCTAGCACCCATAGGTGTAGTGGCACTCATTTGGAAAATATCATTACTGTAGAAACTGAATGAGATTTTTAAGGGCAAGTTCTGCCACATAGGCAGGACATCTCCCTGTTTTGTCAGTTTAGCCACAGCTCTCATCAGTTTGATTCACATTTGAAGCCTATGTCATGGCAGAAATTCATGGGGTTTTGCATACTTGCTAAAAATAAGGCTTAAATATTTAATGTGAAAAAGATTACAAGTAAGGTTTGGTTTTGTTCTTTTCTTTAAATGTCATTGGCACCATAATTCAACCCTTAGAGTTCTTCACTAAGCCCTTCTGAAACCTAGAAACGGACAATTAGAAATGTTTGCCTGATTTTGACTTGTGGCCACCATCTGTCTGAAATATACAAAAAGTTACTGCATCTGCACTTCTAATTGCAGACAGTTCTCTTTAAAGTTGTATGTTGTAGGGAGAAAAGACTGAAAATATGTCTTCCACCTTCACAGGTTGCAGCATCTGCCTTGTGTCAGTGCTGCAGCTATAGCACGATCCTGCTTGCAGTACAGTTGACTCTTCTGAGTTTTATTTATCGTGTTTGGTCTCCTGCTATTACCTTCTTTTCAGAAATTCCGATGAATTTTAAAATCTACTTCCAACACAAAATGTGTATGTATGAATGCTGGAAGCAAATTAGATGCTTATGGTTATGTAGGACTAACTTTTCATGCAGGAGGCAATCACATAACCTATGACCATGAACCAGATATCTAAAGTTAAGAGAATGAACTCTCTAGCCTTTTCTCAATACTGTCAGATAAGGTTACTCAGAGGGGGGGGAGAAATAATCTGATGTTTGAATAATCCATTCTGTCTTCCTCTAAATAGAACAATCTCTCCTTACTTCATCACACCCTACAGAGCAAAAGGTAACCTAATCTAAATTATTCATATGTCTCCTTGTTTTTTCTGTGATACAGTCCTGGAAATCTTTGCAGTATATACCCTGGAGCTAGTCAAAGGGAAACCTCAGGCTTGGATCAACCAAAATATTGTCCACACATCATAAAGATGACAGTTAGGTGTAAGACTCATCTTATCTAACTTGTGCTTGATAGAAAGAACATTTACTTCTAAGGAACTGTCCTTTGCATCTGTAAGTAGACATCCAAAGATGACAGATTAATTATACCCTAGAAGGGGGTTGTTTTCCAGGACCTAAAGATGTTAAAGATTGTGGAGGTCTAAGTTTCACAGAATAATGAATTTCTTCTGGTTGGAAAAGACCTTTAAGATCATTAAGTCCAATGGCTTACCCAAATCTACCGAATCCAGTGCTAAACCATGTCCCTAAGCAACACTGAAGTTTGATCAGATGACTCCTCCCTATCCCTGTCTTCTTTCCTCTAAGAAGTACCTTGCTACTAATGTTCTCCCAGGTGCCTGGGAACCAGCAGCCTTCAGTTCCCAAACACTGAAGGAGATGTGCTGAGTGGACCTTCTAAAAAGGCCAGTGGGTTTTGGCAAAATAAGCAGATCTCAGTGAAGTGTGACAACAGTTAACTGAATGTTTCTGTTCTAGATGTGGTGGAAATGCGTGTAAGGAATCACAACTCTCTGTTCTACTGGAATAATCTATCTCATGTGATTGCTGAACAGTGTTATATAATACCAGAGGCAACGAAGGGGATACAGTCCTGTAAACTAATTATGTCTGTAACCTTCTTTAAGATTATACTAAATGCAATACTTTATTTGCCTGAGTTGGAGCTGACTTAAAATAAGAGGCAAAGCACACTCAGGGATTCCAGGGTCACATGAGCAAGTCTTCCCGCCACTTGGTGCCTGTTATGTTAATACAGTGATATTTGTTTTGTTTTCTCCCATTATCAGTTCAGTGCATGTGTTCCATTCAAAACTATTACTATAGGAACCCTATGGTAACATTTAAAATTTTATATTCTTTTGGATAAAAATATCAGAAAATTGACAGATAATTTGTTTAGGTAGAACAATAGGGCATTTGATATTTAATCTGCAAGCACTTAATAAGAAGTATTCCAAGTAATGGCACAGCGCTATTATCATATCACTTAGTAAAATGGCAGCAAATTATTGTATTATTCACATCTCGTTGGGTCCATGCTATTATCAGAGAGATGCCTTTAAAGATGACATTTAACATACTCCTTTTACACAGTAAAGTGGCTAAAAGCACATTCAAATTTTTACATGTTTCTGATCTCTTGACAGCTCACCGAAGCATTTTGTGGGCCCCCCTGCCTCTCCAGTTCTTAACTACAGCTTCAGAACTTCTGATAATTATGAACATTGCAGTCACACTAAATTAGACTGACAGCTGAAATACTGATTACTAAGGACTTATTAAGGACTACTTTGCAACCAATTATGCTGACATCTGACATTTGACTTGATTTGACAGTTGAATTGAGTGGAAGATTTCTTCAAAACAGTAGAGAACTTAATTTATATCCTCATCATTCTAAGATAATTGTTTGGGACAGATATACTAATATATCACTAAAAAATTTATTTTTATCCCATTTTGGAGCACCTAAGATTCAAATGACAGACAAATAGTAAAAACACTGAGTCTTTAACATGCATGCATTCTCTTATATTTTGAGATTTGGTGACTGCTACCATGGGATATCTGGCACAAAAAATAATAAAGGCAATTTAATTCCAGCTTCTGGGAATTTTCATTGGCCATCAACTCAACTAAAACAAAGATATATTTTCAGGTTGTAAAATATTTTTCCCATGAATAGATCAAAATCATTAAACAAGATCATATCTAATTTCCACTGTTGTAACTTTGCTGTACCATTACACGCAAATTCGCTGTCATTACATTGTTTCCCAGCAATTTCTCAAATGTTCCTGCAATTTAGTGAATTTCACCTGGAAATTCTCTGAAACGCCTACTCTGTCTTTCTTTTGAAGTGCAAATAGGAATTAGCAGAAAAAATATAACCCCTTGCTGTAAACTCAACTGGTATAATTTCAGAGCAGAATGGATAGCAAAGTTTGGTTTAGTAGAAAGGTGACAAACATTGACTCCCAAGAAACCATCTTCTCTGAAAAGGATTCATACACACATACAGGAAATTAGGAGAGATTTCCTCATTCAAATCTGTTAAGACATCTAGCTGAGAAAAAAAAACAACAAAACAAAACAAAAAATAAACAGACAAAAAAGCCCCAAAACCTGAGAAAACAGATACATTCATTTACCAAAGAATTAATGAAAAATTTATCAGACTATTTTTAGGGCTACTCTACGACAAAAGAAGTGTCATTAACATGTCACAAATTCATAAATTACTGGCAAATGCTTTAGTCATGGTTTCTTGTCTCTCTCCTGGCTGGCTTGCCATTAAAGTCATGGTTTGGGACAACATGACCACAAAGGAGCAGTCCCACGGCCACTCACTCACCTCCACACACACACACACACACTGGGATGAGGAGGACAAAGTTCATGGGTCAAGACAAAGGACAAGGAGGGTTCTTCACCCATTAAGGTCCTGGGCAAAACAGACTCAACTTGGGGAAAAAATAATAATTTAATTTCACATTAATCAAACACACGCAGGACACAGACAACACAAAGAGAAGAGCTTGCATATGTTACCCCACCCCTCCCTTCTTCCCGGGCCCAAATCACTTTGTTCCCGGTTTCTCTCCCTCCTTCCCCCCAGCGGCACAGGGGGACAGGGGATGGGGTTTAGAGTCAGTTCACAGGCTGGTGGTTCCTGCTGCTCCTTCCTCCTCAGGAAGAAGGATTCCTTCCCTGCTTCCCCATGGGGTCCTTCCCATGGGAGACAGTCCTCCACGAACCTCTCCTTCATGAGTCCTTCGCACAAGGTCCCGAGCTGCTCCAGTGTGGGCTTCCCACAGAGTCACAGGCTGCTTTGGGAATGAACTCCCCTGGCACCAGGGTCTTCCAAAGTTGTGCAATCAGAGTCCACAGGCAGCAAATCCTCTGGCCACAAAATCCAAGTCCACTGGCCAAGTTCACCCCTCCTGGCACCTTCAGGGAATGTTCCACCACATTCCTCCATGAGTGCAGGGGGACAGCTGCCATCTCGCCATGGGTTGCCAGGAAACTTCTGCTTGGGCACCTTCTTCCCCTTCTTCCTCACCAACCACCAACACCACTCTCCTTCCCCAGCACAATTCTTCTCCCTCTCTGCTAGCTCTGCTCAGGTGTTACTCAGTTCTTTCGTATGTTAATCGCTGAGGCGCATCTACTGTCCCTCTAAGGGCTTTTTGGCTGGGTTTTGGGGCAGGGGAAGCTTCCCAACTTCTTACCGGAACCAGCTGGGGCCTTTCCACCGCCACCAAAAAACTCACCAAGCCAAACCAGAACAAGTTTATTTATTTTCACTATCTACCTTGTAGAATTCACTACAAAATTCCACAGGGAAAAGGAGATAAGTAAGATTCGAAAAACATTTCTGCTTCTTAAAAGGTACTAACTCCGTTGCACATTTCTAGGACCAAAACAATATGAGAAGTGAACTGAAGCCTAAGACTATTGTAGAAATTAACAGAAATTGGTATAATTGATACAAGAAACAGAAAAAAAAGTGTCTGGAATTTGGAGCAGATAGCAAGTAGTCTTCAGTTTTTTTAAAAAATCTGCTTCATAAGGATTTTTCTTATTTCTTAAAGTTAGGTAAGACCCAGATATAAAATGACAGGGTGTTCTCAGAAGAACTGCATTTCTTTTTCCAAAACTTCAGATTATTATGACTCTCATCAGTTTAGCTTTTTCACAGCCTCAATATATAGGCAAAGAACAGAATAGCCAAGGAGGTAGAATCATGATCTAAATTAAGAACAATCTTGTTTGAAATAATAGTTGGGCTTACTCCCAGGCAAAATGAAGACATCGTTAATGTTACTGCCTGTGTTAAAAACATGTATTCAATATGCTAATATTTTATTCCATTTTTAATTGACCCTTCCAGGACCTTTCTGAAAACTGGGGATAGGGGACTTATTGAAAGTGTGATTGTTGCAAATTAGTTACATTGTGTGAAAATAAAGTTGTTGGAATAAATTAAGAAGTATTTTATTTGCCATCATCAGGGCTAAGAGTTTTGTGGTTTTCTTGCCATGGTAAATTTTGTCATTAAATTCAGCAGAACAGGACATTATTAATTTACTTCTTATTTTAAGCTATCAGTTTTGGGGGTTTTTGGGTGTTTTTTTTTAAGCACAGGGTAATATGGTATCATACGCATAAACAAAATTCTTCTCTAGAATTCCTGAAGTAAAAAGCTGAAGAGTGTCAGCCCCTGCTGAGATGTTATTCTTTTCGCTTCAGATCCTGAATAGCATTCTACAATAAATTAGATCTGATATTCTTATGCTCATTATTACTCCAGTCTTGTGTCCTCCAGTCATGTTCCACTGTAAATTGTAGCACTATACAGCATCATTTCTTAAACTGTAGTCCAATGTGCTCTTCATATCCATATGGCATGAGGTCATCCATGAAATATCAGTGTGTGAAATCTGAACATATTTTTTAATCAAAACAAAGTAATTGTAGGCATACATTGCCATAAACACAAGCAAAGAAGGAGGCAAAAATTTAAAAAGTAATATGATGGTGCCAAGTGCAAATTAAAAAATCAGCAAGTAACATGCTAACATTTCTTAGTGATAAATAGGCTTACTAAAATTTATTTAGCTTACCTGAATTCTTACTTAGCTTAAAAAACCCCAGTTAAAGAATGACAGTTCTAGATTCACATTGTCTTTCTGTTCTACTAAATTTAATACATGTAAGTCCTTCATTTTACAAGCTTTATAAAAAATCACACATATACTTTTAATCTTTTTTAAATTATGTTACTCATGTTAAGTATACACTGGATAAGTTTGGAAACAAGGTCTCTTTAAACATTAGGACATAGAAATATGTTTTTCACTGTCACTCATTAAGCTGCACGTGCCATATTTTATGAGGAAACAAACCAGTTTTAGGTGAAGTAGTTTATTTCAACTGTTAGTTTTATGCTCAGTGAATGATCAGTTGCACAGCTTGCACCTTTCACATTTCTTGTACATTTCTTTTATACTGGTTTGTAACATCACTTACTTCATATTAACATTTTAGAAGAGTCTTACCCTGCATGTAGAAACCCTTACATCCATTAAGATAATAGCAAACATTTAAATAATGGTAAATCCTTTCCCATCAAAGACAGCTAATCACAAATAAATAAACAAAAACGCATCTTTATTTTCCACATTAATAAAAATTTATTCTCATTCCTGCTGCATCTGTACTATAAAAATTTATTGCATTTTTACACCTGGCTCAGCAAAATAGATACTGTGCAATTTACAGTGATGCTGAAGAATATTGATTAAAATTGCTTGAAAGAGAGATTCCAGAGATGATATAGTGTTTCCATCATTACTACGTGGACTTCATACTAGTCAGGCTAACTAAGCTCCCTGTGAATTAGCCAATTTGCATGTATGCCAGGTACAAATTTTATTATTCACTTATGTGCTATTTGCAGTATTAGATTATTTATATGTCAGTTAAAAAAACAATTAAGTGAAGTTACACTTAAATATAAAATGAAGAAATAAGCTTTTTGAGTGTTTCACTGATATATCATCCACTGATGCTAATCTCCATATCCTGATGTACATATCTGGTTTTACAGGTTCAGCCACCTAGAATAGTTCCTTAAATGTAGGTCCCCATGGGAGATGCTGTGACAATTCCTTTCAATGGATAGTGTGGAAAGATAACCAGGTAGATAGCAGCCTGAATGAGCCTTTACTTTCTTGATCTTAGATTAGAATCACAAGCACAACAGCTAAAATCAAGTAACAACTGAAAATGGACCGAATAAGAAGCTTTGGTTATTTCTTAAACTCATCAGCCACCCTGGGGTAGGAAAGGTGGGATGTGACAGATTTATGTTTAGCTAGAAACAATTTTTCCTTATCTGATTAATCATGGTTTGGTCAAAAGGTTAATAAAATCCTTCAAACGACAGTTTAACATATTTCTTGTTAAGCTCCCTAATGTGAGGAATATATCCTGAATCTTTAAATAGTATCTCTCTCAGTAAGACCCTGACTTGAGCAAGACTCCTGTTTCTAGTACTGTGTAATTATTATGTAACCAAAAAGAGAGCCCAAGAACTTTAGCTATAATTTCATAGGCAGTAAACAAAATTATCCTACTTTTTTTTGTTTGTTTTTTTTTAACTAAAGTTCAAGGAGTATAGACTAGTACCCTTAAATAACCTTTTCACCCTACAGGAGAAAAAACTGCTGTGCAGGTGGAGGAAGACTCCTCCATAGACAGGAGGAAGTTTATCACTGGGATAAGTGAAGGATGTCCCCACCACTTCAAAGTCTATTGCATCATATGCCAGTGTCAATTTTTCTTGGAAGAGCCAAGTGAAAGTGGATAAATTATGAAGAATGTTCACATTCTAGCTGGTAAAAAATGTTTAATCATTTTCCTGTTGTCACTATATTAGTTTGCTAGTGCATCAAGTTGTAGATGACAAATAAGCTATACCTTAGGATGCAGTAGTTACATGTCAGTCTATTCCAAGAAGGTAGAAAAAAGACTAAATGCATCAACAGTTTTCCCTAAAATGAGTACCATTGAGCAGTTAATATAAAATAAACTTTTCTCATCATTTTACATTGTAAGCATTTCTCTGTCAAAGGATTTGTATTCTTCAATGCCAATCATATCTGGAAACTTATCAGTACTCTGTCCTTTTTTCTTGGGTTTCTTCAGGTCTTATACTAAAATTCTGCAGGAAGAAAAAAAAATAATAAATAATTTTTAAAAAAGGATTAGAGCTATTTTCTCTGTTGAAGCCCACTGTCTGTGCTGAATCAGCTAAATCACTCCTCCAAAGGTGTAAAGTCCACATAGCAGGGAGCTTTTTCCGTGTGATTGGTTGAGCTTTGAAAAAAGCAGAAATTTCCTCCACTGAGGAAGATACTCTTAGATGCTCAGAACCATTCAGCAATTTTACACAATGAAGGCTGCACATTAATCAATATAACAAATTAACCTCTTTCACAATCAAATCTAAACATGCTTACTAAGATCAAACTACTTTAAAGCAGTTTACCAGGTGTCTTGGCACTCCTGTTGATTTCAGTTGCAAAAAACGTAATTTTCATTTACATGGGAAAATCTCTGTTTGATGCTATGCACTCACAGCTATCCTCTTTAAACGCCTTTGCAACTTGTGATGCATGGAGTTTATCACAGGCCAGCAGGAGAGAGAGGATTTCATGAAAGCCTTGTGTTAAAACACTACAGAGCAAAGTGCCCAATGGAGAAAGTTGGGGTATCTTACGTCCCCTTGGCAGAGCCCACAACACATAACACAGCACAGGCTGAGTGACAGGGAGATTTCTCTTGAGCCTCAACTGCAATAATAATTTTAGTCTGATGCCAAACCCATACCAAAAACTGACCAGCACAAGGTTCATTTGGTCTACGTGGCATGCCCTATGTAACAAGAGAAGCTTCTCTATTGAGCTGTTTCACTGACATAAAGGGTTGCTTATTTGGTATTGGACATCATTATATCCCTACATATATGATGGTTCAATACTACACAAGTAGTGAATCCAGTTGGTGTTTGCTAGTTATTTGCTTATTATTGCAGTAGCTAACAATTAAAATTGTAACCATGAAGTTAAATATTACATTTTAAAAGCAACATTAAAAGCATCTTTTCCAAAGCCTCAATATTTGCCTTTCCAAATGCCATCTCTTTGTACTGTTTTGAAAAACTTCTGAATCACAAAGACACAGCTGTGGCTTTGCTATTTTGAAATTGTCTGTGGATGAAATCAGTATTTTGTGCTAATATAAACTCATGCACTTTTGCAGAAAATCTTGTGTAACATAATGAAATCCAAGCTAGGTAGAGCATACATTTAATTTGAAGAGATTGCAAGGGAAACTCTAAGTCTAGAGGTGGGAGGAAAAGAAACACACTTGTCTTTCAGGTCTGGGTACTTCATAGTGCACAGACTAAAGCGGGACTGAGTTGTTCCTGCAGTCATGAAGACTGTTCCTCCCATTCCTTTCACAGACACAAGAAATGAAAATACCAGCTATGTGGACTTGATTTGTGATTAGCAAAGGAGTAATCTAGTATATTCTGTGCAGAAGACTAAGTAAAGAATATGGTCTTGCCATAGAAATACATAAAATCCACTACAAAATAACTTCCTAGCTGTTTAATAGGTATACAAAGTCACTATGGATGCTGGCTACAGGAGGTGAAATAAGAGTAAGTATTTCAGGGTGGATGGAAATAAAGCCTCAGAAAGAAATATTCATTAAAAGATGGTAAGTTAAAGAAGTTACAGTTTGTCGTATTAAGATAATTTTTGATCATATTAAATACTATCAACAAAATACCAATGTGTAAATGTGTAAGATTTTTTTCCTTAAGGCCAAGTAACTTAAGAGACATACTTAACTATTCTAAAAGACATGTTCATGATTACTGCAACTACATTCATGTATTTAGTATCTGAGCATGCAAACAGTATGTTAGAGAACTAGGAGCTCTTGTCACACATAAACACAACTGTGAAAATGCACATGCCCTTATACAGAACACTTGGCCCCATATTTAAAAAAATACAGTAACCGTATGATTGAAACTGAAGCAACACGAACTTTGGAGTAACAGATTTCTATCACTCTCATTTAAGAGAACACTACCACTTTCTTTTCCTTGGTTCAATGGACTACTTTGTTATGAAGTCATTACACAGAAACTTTACACTGTTCAGGAGTGGAACTGAAATGACAGAATAAAAATTGGCATGAGTTTCTCATGTTCCTGAAGCCTTAAAATGTCTCTCTTGTGGCTCTCAGAAAAACATGAATAGGAAGGAAGGTGATAGCAGGTCTTTCTGTTATGAACAAGACATTGAAGATTAGCAAGGAAATGTCCTGTTTGATCTTCAAGTTTTGAATTGGGGAAGAACATAAATGTTTAGTGGTTCTGCAATTTTCATCTGGTAAGTTTTAAAGCTTGTTGTGTTGCTAATAGGAATACCAACATCTCCGTAAGTGTGATGGAAAATTATGTAATAAACATACAAAAAGAAAATATCTTCCAAACTTGAAAAGTTGTTTCTCATTAGTTTAATCTTTAAGTTACCAAACTCTGGCTCCTTTGCCACACAAGAATTTTCAGATGCCTGTACTAAAGATAGTTTATGAACAGTTGTAAATTGCCGTGGCTTGGAGGAGGTAGTAAGAGAGGACAATCAGAACTGCCAAAAATGTGAACTAACAGTCTTACCATGACAGGATTATGGGCTGTATTGTTCCTAGTTCCTAGTTACTGCCTGGCACATTCTCAGCTCCTCATATGATTTACCTCGGTCTTTTCCCCTATGATTCAGAGTGGGGAACAGCACACCATTTTCACTCATCATCAATGCCTCTCATATTATAAATGCACAAGATTCAGTAGACTCTGCTCTTCTAAAGGGTGATTGTGGGAAAGTGTTGTTCTTCTTCCCCACATAAGTCTACAGTGATATAAACAGTGTATTAAAGCATGGTAGCTCTCATGAAAGCCTGGTAAATTTCTGTAGTTTTAGTCACTTGGCATGCCTTGTTGTAAGACAATAACTCAAATTGTTTATAATTTTGCCAGTGTTTAACCACTGAGTTGAAAATCTTAGTTAAAGTGTGTCTTTGAGTAGCTGAGGGTGATCCATGTTTTCAATTGATAGTTTGCAAATTGTTAAGGCAAGTCACAAAATGTGTCCTCTCCTGTTTTCATGAAAATTTGCTGTTTTCCCAAGTTTCAACACTGAGAACAGCCTCAAAGACATTATAGAAAAGTCATTTGGGATCAATGATGAGTCCAGGGTGTGGAGAATGGAAATAATCCCAAAAAACTAAGAAGCAGGAGAGCAAAAAGAGTAAACAAGAGAATAAAAAATATTTACATGAGAGAAAGGAAATGGAAATTCAGGGAAGATCTCATTGATGAGATGGGTTGGCAGAGAAGACGAAGAAGACTCTCAATTTTTTTTGTCTGATTAGGCATCCAGAGCAGGAAAGAGTTAGCTGGACAAGGAGAAATAAGGAGATAGAGGTGAGAATGAGAAAGAAATTGAAAGAGGTATGTCCCAGGTATGCCTTACAGCACTCTCTTCTTGGGTGCTTGTGGTCACTCCTGGGTTTCCTAGTTTTTCGTCACACTCTTATCCAAGACTCAGGAATGCACCATGTGGCAGATACAGCTCAGGGTTGTTCTGTGAAAGAAACCTATTCCTGTCAGTATGCACCCCTGAGAAGAGTTTGGTGTTATACTCTGTTTACAGAGAAAATGTTGTAAGGGTACTCAACACTACACCGTTTAAAATTTTCTTTAAAATAAATAGTCTAATAGACTCTTTTACCCAAATCTCCCTGACTGTACCCATGGCCTTTACTGAGTGGTCTTGAGGCCTCAGGACTTGTCTTGTTGCTATCTACCTTGTTTCCTGTCTATAATGTATTTCGCATTAAAACTTCTGATTAGCTCAAAACTAACCGAAGTTACATTATAAGATTATAGGCATCTAAATTAGATGAGATTAATCCTTTCCAACATTTCCATCTACCTGATAAATAAAACAGGCTCAGTGTGTGACCCCAGCTCCCACTGGCAAGGTGCAACTTTCTTCTACAGAACTGAACTCTTTTCTGCTCCCACCACAAGATCACCACTTGGTGAGAATAGACTTCTGCCCTTGAGACACTGAGTATCTGGAGAAAAGTCATGTCTACGCTTAACTTTATATTCTGATTTTGCTCTGTTTATTAATATAGTCATAGCCAGTGGTGGTACATGACTAGCAGTGAGTGCTAACAATCTCACCCAGATTCTTATAGAAGGGCTAAGTTTCCTTTTTCAAAGGAATAAATAGGTATCTTTCACATAGGAAGTCGTGTACCCTTCAAGGAAAATATTGAGTCATGGATATAAAACTGGAAAGCACACGCTACATTCACAACTGGTTATCTCAGATACACACTCTGGTCAGTTTTTCATCTGTGAAATACAGAATAACATCACTTCTCTCAGCACAGATACAGACTTATGGCTTTCTAGAGAACACTACACATCACACTGATAAACACAACAGGAAACTCCAGAGGGGATTTGCAGTAGTGTGAAATAAATCATAAGTCAAATATTGAAGAATGAAAACAATATATTGAATAGCTGCTAAGCCAGTGAGCACTGCATGAGATTGGGATCTTATGAAAACATAATGTGTTTCTGTAATTAAGGACTGTAGTGTTCACACAGAGGAAGGGCAGTAAAAATATGCAAGACAACTGTATTCCCAGCATTTCCTAATTTTTGAGTCTTTTCTGGCTTCGGTTCTTAATAAGCTTCTAATATTTTTTATAGTAATACTCTCTGCTAATCCAACACTTTCTTAAACTCAAAGAAATAGAGCAAGAGCTGTAAACATTCGGAAGAGTTACAAGGCAAATTACTGACGAGAAATCTGTACTGAAGTACGTCCATCCCACTCCAGGTCTGCCCTGCACCAGCTTTAAGGCTATTACTGCTTTCATTAAAGCCCTCGTAGTAATGGTTGAATGCTGACATATTAATGAGGTATACATATAGGTGGAAAGACTCAAAATTTTGTATGTAGCATGAAGTGTTATTGGCTAATTAGGACCTGTGTGTTCCTATAGTCACTTGGTCACCTAAAATCCAAAAGCTCAGAGTGATCTAGACCTGATTGGATAGTACATAAATCTGCTTATGAACAGTTAGCTAACTTAAAATATGATTTTTGATGCAGGTAATTCAGACTGATATACGATTCATTCCTTGAGAAGGTTCCTATTTGCAAAGCTCTATCAATGCAAATGAATTTAATGAACACAGAAAGAAAGCAACTGCTTTCTTAACTTCTTTAAATAGAAACACTCTTTGCTCTGGGAATTCTTTGTGTCATGCAGGGAAGGATTCACTTTGTCAAATTTTTTATAAATAAGAGTTAAATATCTCAGCTTGCCACCCTAGGCTAGTCTCCCAGTCTATGGGAAGCATTAAGCCCTTTGGAGATTGTACGTGACTTACACAGGAATGCAGACTATTTCATGAACATATTGCAGGCATCTGCAGCACAACCCAAAATGTAATGTAACACAGAGCAGCCACCATGGATCAGCACAAGAGCACATCTAATCCAACATCCTGGCTGTAAAAGTGGTCAAATCAGATGCCGAAGAAATAGTAAAAGAAAACACAAATGACACCTCACCTAAGTAACCTCCAGGCTTCTAGCTACCAAGGGTTCAATGACTTCCTGAGCTAGATGTTTTCTATGGGTTTAGTAATTTCCTTTCTTTTCCCATGAACTTCACCAGGCTATCCTTGAACTTCTATGAACTCTTAGTACACTTGAATGCTGTGGAAAGTCTTTCCACAGCTTAACTGGACACTGTGAAAAAACACTTTCATTTGTTTATTCAGAATTTACCCCCTCCTAGTTGAATGTAATGGCCCTGGATCTTGTCTTGGAAGATAAAGTGATTTTGTTGAATTTGTTCTGCCAAATACCCAAACTCAGAAAACGAAGGTGATTGTATTAACACATGCTATGCTTGAACTGCGCCTATTAGCAACATTTGTGAGCTTAGATACATTAACTCTCCAGAATTACCACAGCAAGCTCTCAGACAACAACGAATACATGACAAAAGTATAGTCTCAGACTTTGGGGGAGAATCCAAAATGAGTAGATAAAAGAGAAACAATATCCTTTGAAAAAGGTGTTTTGTTTTGTTTACATCAAAGTATTGTTAATGCATACAAATAGCTTCATCTACTGGCACACAAGAGAATTGACCACATTGCTCAAAAGTCTTCAGATTCAAGACTTGAGAATGATTTCTTAGTTCATGTCTCAATGGTCCCTTTACCCTAATTTGATCTTAAGAGGACGTAGGCCTGAAAATTGGAAATACTCTGTTTATGTGAAACTTCTCTGAATTAGACAAAGCTGCCATAGACCACTGCATCTCATTACCATTGTAAAAGGTGCATCAAGAGATGGCTGGGAGATTGGAAAATTGCTGATGAAAGGGAAGTATAACAGCTTTAGCTTTCAGCCGATGTGGCATATGCTCTTATACCATGCAACGTGATCAGAAAAAAACACACAGGGTATTTGCACCCTTGGCAGATGTCACTTTTTTCAGCTGCCAGAACAACTTTGGGCAATCCAAGTGTAAATTAGATTAGCCTCGGAGTTTCTGTAACTCAGGCCAACTCCACCACCAGCCAGAGCACAAATGCAACAAAACACAAATGTGGCTTAAAACCACATTTGTTCTAATTCATTTGTAATGACTGTATCTCAGCTTGAACTTAAAGTCAAGCCTGCAGCCTGAAGACTGATAAAGAAAGTTAATTTACTGCCCAGAGCTCAAGCCTGCTCTTTTCAAATCCTGAAACTAAGGCTGTTTTTTGCCAGTGAACACCTTTCCTGCCCATTCTGCCTGCTCATTAGCTATCATAACAATAATTGATTTGGATAAGAATAGAACACATAAAACATATAAAACATTGTGTGGCTGAAAGCTCTCATTTTTCCATGAAGCATAACCCTTCTTAGGACACAGGAATGCAGTAGCTCTGGCCATGCACAGCTGTTTTAATATACCTCTGGGAGAATAAGGCTTTCCTGGGAAATCTATCTTTTATAAAAGAGCCTTAGCAAAGCAAAACCTTCTTCTTTCACTCAGTGGGAGGAGCAGGGCACTCGCTTTCACTGAGACCCAACCACCTCACATGGAGCACAGACAGCCCAAAAAGTTTTATGGTTACTTTGCTCTCACTTATCACAATGAGCCTTATGAGTCTTATTCTATAGAGGCACTTGGAGATCATTTTGCAAGGTTTCACACTCCATCAACATGGAAAATGCCAAATAAAATATGTCTGTTTCAGGTAATAGTCTTAAATTGAAGGAGTCATAACAGACTCTAAGAAGCAGTATGAGTTCTTCATTCAAGTAAAACAGCTACAGGGTGACCTGATTCACAACAAATCCTAGTTCTCTTACGGCAGAGGAATATATAATTATAAAAAAAAAAAAACTGGAAGTAGCAAGGATTAAATTACTTTGCCAGAGCAGCTTGTTTCTAAATGGCTTATTACAGGCATGAACCACAAACCTGTGATTTTTCTTTTTTCACATGAATTGATGTCATAATGAGGTTTAAATGGAGACTCGGTGTCTACTTTGCCTCCCAAAGGAGAAGGGTTCCCTCTCTATGCTGGGCATAGTGCCTCCTTCTGCTGTGCTACTTAATGCAAATGTAAACAGAAAGGAGAGTCAAACCATAAGAGCTGAATTCATTTCCAACTGGCTGTCATGGGCTTTCACCCCCTGGTTCACAAGGGTACCTTTCAAGTCTGGTTTATACAGAAGATGCTTATATGATAAAAGGGTACAACCTAAAGCAGAAATACAGTATTGATTCTGAGGTGGAAACAAATCTGCTTATAGAAGCAATCCGTGCGGAACCTCGATTGTAGAAATCTTTTACACTTCTGTTATTGGAACAGCTGAGAATATAGCAGGAAATCTCAAATGAACAGCTATTTTTTCTGCTAGTCCTGAAAACTAATGTTTTATTATAAATCTGTCCTTTCCAACACATATTGCATCCCCTCAGGGCGAGCTCCACTGTGTAGGCAGATTAAGTGGTTGCCTACAGCAGCAAAATGTTAGGCACAGCAAAATGTTTAGAGACTGTTTATTCCATGACCATAAGCTGGGTGAAGCAGACATTTTCCAGTGTGTTGAGGGCTACAAAAGCCCTGGAGACATCACTAGCTTCTCCAGTTCTTCTGCATACAAACGAGCAATAAAAATGTGCAGTTTCACAGCAAGAAAATCAGTTTTGTAAACCAAAAACTTAGTGATAGGGAATAATGAAGCCATGAATCTTTTAATAAATAGATTAAAAGATTATTGAGAAATCTGATAATGTATCATACCAATTAGCATGTTTTGTACTTTAACCTTTAACAGGGTCAGAACTGTGTTATTTGTGTGTCAATATATTAAGAGCTACAGGATCATCACTTTGAACTTTTAGCCATGGAGTATTCAGGCAGCTGCTGAGCATTTGAGAAGCCACTTGCCAATACCAAAGTGGAATGAATATAAGTATGAATGTTTATTCATGCTAAGAATCTGACCACAGGGACTTCTACTCACTACACTTCCTCTACAAGAAAATTGAGTTACCATTAAGATGCACATTAAAATATCTTAGCAGAGTAAAGGTTAAACATGGAGAAAGGTTGGCCAAAGATGAGAATACAGCAGCAGGGCAAAAAAAAGGATATATTCTGCTTCTAATGGCATCTGCTCAGTCTCCAGTATCAAATCTGTTTATCACAATACACTCCACCATTGCTCTTCCTGCTTGGCTTATACCTGCAGTCAGGGAGAGATCTGTGTGGTCATGGGGGTGCTGAATCAGACTGAACCACTTGCCTTCAGCACTGCACCATGCTCACCACTCTGTCCACAACAGATATTTCTATACTACGACATACTATTTTGGTCAATACTTTTATTCAGTAATTAACAGAATGATGGTTGCATCAGCCAGTGCAAGTTACCAGAGGGATGCTTGGGCACTTGGAAGAGCCATGCCATCTAGGAGTGTGATATTGGACCAGTGTGCCTGCCAAACACAACTGCAAAGTGTAACTGACTGCCAGTTGGCCTCTTGGGCTTCATGTCTTAAACGATACAGAGTGAATGCAACCAAAGGAGTAAGGGTGTGGATTAGTGGTGAAGGTGCATCTGTGTCTTTGAAGAATAGTTTGAAGTATAGAGTAAGGAAAAGAGCAGAGAATCAGAACAGAGAGCTTTGAATAAGTAAAGGGTAGACAGGCAGACTTGCATTTTCTGACTGCCTATTCCTTCTGCTTTCTGCAAATCTACCAGATCTTCCAAATCTATAAAGTCTTCTAGTATATCCGCTAGAATGTATTAGCAGTTAGACCATCCTTAAAAAAATACCAGTAATAGTTTTTTTCAGAGAAAATTACTAGCAGAGCAAAGCTATGGCACAAACACATTTTCTCCTAAAGCTAATTAACGTTATCTGATTAGAGCAGCTCCTGCTTTGCTTGCAGTTCCCACAGAGTCCTTAGCAGGGCTGCTGGGGCTGAACTGAACCCACAGGATGTGGAATAAATAAGACCAGCAGCCTGGTGCACTATCCCACAATGAGACACAGTTGTCTGCCCGTCATGTTACTCATTGGATGTAGAACCTCAAGGCTGCTGATTTTCCCACCCAGTCAATTTTTTGAGTCACTTCTCTGCATCCTGTGTGCCTGCTGGTTCCCTGCTGTGTAAAGCTTTTAGTGTGTGACTCTTGGAGTCAATAAATCTACCATAGAAATCACCAGTCAGGGAACAAGGGAAGTTTTTCTGCCATTATCTAGCAAATTATTTTATTATAAAGTCATTTCCCCTCCACTTGACCTGCTCTAACAGTAAGTTCCCTTAGCCAAATTGTTGTCAACTCTCACAATCTTAATATCACATTTAAATTACTGTTTTTTGGCTGAGATGTGCAGGTGCCATGGCAAGATTAAAACCTAAGGTCAATCAGGGTTCTGCTGTTGACACAAAAAAGGCCAGGATTTCACTCAAGGTTGAAAGCTCTGGTAAATTCTGGTAATAACTACAGGGATTTGTTGACTGCTTCAAATGAAGTTAGAGGATTTCAGAATATTAAATCCACTTATCAGACATGCTTTTTTTTCTCCTGTGGATCACTTTCACAGGATTTATTTTATCAGTGAAAACAAAATATTTTTTACAAAAAAACTAAAAGTATTCTGAAAAAAGAAAATAATACTTTATTGTCAATATATTTTCCTTCTGCATTCTAGCATTTGCTACACAAAGTTCTGAATTCTTATTTAATTTTTTTTGTCCCACTGGAAGGCTTACAAATCTTAAACAAGAAGAGGTTAAAAAGGGTTAAACAATCCCTACCAAGAAAAAAAAATACACATTAGGTAAAATTAAAGGTATCGGATCAGCTAGAGTTATTATTACAGGTTTTTGCCAAAACAATTTGGCAATCTCTATTTCACCTCACCTTAGTCTGAAATTTATTTTTGTTACTGGTCCATTTACTGGACTTAAAAATTATATATTCATCTATCTCTCCAAGGAGTCACAGATATGGCTTTGGATCTATGCATGCTGCTCTGAATGCACTTCTTTGGAGGTAGAAGCTTTTCTGAATGCCATTGCCTTCTGTCCTTAAAAATTCTCCCCCACAGATGGAAATTTCAGCTATAAAAAAATACTGAGTGAAGGAAATTATAGTTTTATAGCCTAACTTTTATGTATCAAGTCCAAATTCACAAAAATGATTTATTCCTATTTTATTCCACCCCTTCATGTGATCCAGACCATTTATGCAGAGCACTTTAATTTCTCTCCTTTCCCAGAATCTGAACCCCCCTAGGAACAGTTCCTTTGCACTCATTATGCATCTCTAGGGTACACAATTCAAACAAGAGCTACCTTGTGCTAACAGTGTTGATTTGCTTGTGCTCACGAAAGCAAGGAGAGTGCTTTTCAGGATGGGAGCAGAGTAAGCTGGTGGGGGATGCTCTAGTTTTTTCATTAAAATATTATTTCAATAACATTATAGAGTTGTTGAATTGCTGCATATTTTTCTCTTCCACATTTTAATATTTCTAAGGTGCCATTCACTTACGAAAATAGAAGTTTCTTTTCAACACATAACTTCAATGAAAGAGTTGTCTTGAAGGATAACACATTATTTATAGTTGAAAAATATTACTCTCTTCTGCTTTTCCTCAACATTTTTTTCCTCATTCACAGCATACCATGATTTTTAGGACCTAGCCCTTACTTTCTCCTCATGCATAAACATTTGCAGAGCTATGGCCTTCAACCTCAGTTCTGCAAAGATCCAGTCTGTTCCTAAGCTAGTAGATATAAAGTGGCTACTGTTAAGCACACGATTTAGAAAATCTCAGAAATTCTGGAGTAAGGACTGTATTTTAAGATCTCTCAGATAGATGTTTCTGAGAAATACATTGGAGTACTTTAAAGTAATTCTCATTATGGGATATTTTTAAAAATTAGAATAAATCATAGTCTCTGTGGAACACCTCAGCTTTCTGCTGCTCTTTTAAACAGTCATTAGACCACTTCAGAGGTGAATAAAAAATTTACTTCTCCTTAATTCTAGTAGGTAGTGTGGAAAATGTGTTGGTTTTATGCCATTTGTTTTGCATTATTTCCCTCTGTTTCTTCCTTTATTCTTCATTACTAAACTCCTACAGATTTACTTTCTTTTACTGGGTGATAATACCTTCTCCATATATAAAAATACTGTTTTGTCTGAACTAAATGCCCTGTTGTTTCATTTCTCAAAAAAGTTTCTATCTCCATTCCTAGGGAGGGGAAGCTAATGAAGAATTAGAGTTGGTGAGTGGGACCAAGGGCAGGCAGGGCTGGGGGAACTAACATGTGTGGACCTGGGTGGTCAGAGATGAGCCCTGAGGAATGCTGTGGGAGCTCAGGGGTATATTTATCAGTAAAATTACAAGCAGCAGTCAAGCACTTAGCACTAAAATATTCTGCCAGAATATTCCTTATCATTTGGTATTGCTTGTTCTCAGAGACAAATTAATAACCCCTAGCTGTGTTTAGCTGTGTTTGCCTTCTGCTTCCATCTTCCATTCATTTCTTTGATCACACAAATATTGCTTAGGCTATGGCAAGCAAGTAGGATCCTGTTGTGGGAGCATTAGCTGGGACTCTTCAGCCTGGAGAGGAGAAGACTGAGAGTAGACCTTGTTAGTGTCTATAAAAATCCAAAAGGTGGGTGTCAGGAGGATGGAGTCAGGCTCTTTGCAGTAGTGCCCAGCAACAGCACAAGGGGCAATTGGCATAAACTGTAACAGAGGAAGTTCCATCTGAACATAAAGGAAAACTTCTTTACAGTGAGGGTGACAAGTCACTGGAACAGGCTGCCCAGGGGGATTGTGGAGTGTCTTTCTCTGGATACGTTAAAAATCCACCTGGATGCAGTCCTGTGTAATGTGTTCTAGGTCACCCTACTTTTTCAGGAGTTGGACTAGAGGATCTCTAGAGGTCCCTTCCAACTCTGATGATTCTGTGATTCTGTGGGCAATGATCAGACTTAATTTGATTGTGTGTTTCCTCTGCTTTCCTTCAGCAGGCTAAAAGTGAATTTCAAAACCATCATATATATATAATAAAAATAACCCTCAAAGGTATTCTGGCAAGAGTCCAGATTCCTGGCAAATAATTGCGTTTGCAAGTGCATCAAAATGAAGTGTCATAAAGGGTTAGAGGTAGAACACCTGTCTTCAAGAGCTTCCATCAGCAGCAGTGTACTTATCTAAAAGGCAAGATCAGTAGAGGTAGGGTCATCAAGCACTCAGCAATAACAGTAGAACATTTTTAATAATCACAATCACCATTAGTACAACAGAGACCCACTCCTTGTAAAATAAGAATTGGGGAAGGACAGAGAATATGGTGATGACCTTAACGACTCGGGAAATCCCTGGGTGATTGATATATGTGACTTCCTGATGCATGTGAGCCACAGGTGGCTTGGACCAAGAACTTTACAAGAAATAAATATTGCACCTAATTCATACCATAGATGCCAGCATTTCTATCCCAAAATTTTCTGCTGGCCAAAGCGAAGCTGTACAAGCCAGGAACTGCCATCTCCCAAATGAAAAAGGCTGTATTTTTCTCAATGCTAAGCTGAGCATCTTAGGATGCTCTGCCGCTTTGCCAGATGCACCTAGCAAAGACCTCCATGAACATTGTCTTGATCTTCCCATACTTCCAGAATGACACCCTGCTTCTCGCATGGCTTTGGATGTTGCACAGAGTCAGAGCCACATGCTTTTCAGTCTTGACTGTGTTGTTTCACAAGCAGAGGAACAAAAGCCTAGCAGTACATCTGGCTGTTCTCTTAGTCTTTCTTCTCAGCTTGTATCCTTTGCTTTGCATGTCTTCCCTGAAAAGGTGGCAATGCCTCTGCCAGCAAAGCCTGTTGACACAGGATTTCATCACCTGATCTGGGAAATGGGGACATTCTTAGGCCTTGCCAAGAACAGAGTCATGTGTCAGCAAACCAAGGCCTGGAGCTGCGACAAAGGACGTGACAAGCCACAGGCTGGAGTGTGCTCTGAACAGCAGTGCACTGCAGATGCAAAAGCATCCTCCTTGTGGTGGTTTCCCAGAGACCAGGTATGGACGTGGAGGGTCTGCCCTAGAGCCATGTGAAGGCATGGGTCTGTGGGGCCCAAGCACGTTGCTCACAAGGAGCCTCCTCACCACTGGCTGCCCATAGGCTTGAGATGTCTGCTACATTCATTAGTCCCAATGTTTGTGTACAGCCTCTCAATTACACCAGCAATGCAGCAACTGCGTTAGGAGGTAACTCAATCCCACATGTTGGGCAGCCATATTATCAGCCAGCATAAATATCACATCATGCACCCCGGCTAATTCAACAGAAATACCTAGCTGTAAAAACATGTGCTCACACCTGACCTAAGCTTGTGGTTGCTAATGCTCAGTCTAGACTTAGCAACTGTGAAACCTTACTTTAGTCATTCTCTACAGAGTGCCAAGGAGAGGTGGGGTGGGGTTACTTTTGTATACCAGTATAACAGGACTCAGCCAAGTACATCCCCAGGGTCATACGTGTAGGTAGGTTTCCTGAACACAGCTACACAAAATAGTGGCATGTGCTACAATAGGTTACCTGGACCATAATGCAAAACAGCATTATATGGCTTTCAACACATTAAAAAAAAAAAAAAAAGGTGGAGTAAAAGAAGCATGTAAATGTAGTCTTCATATCCTAGTTTACTGAAACCCCTGAAGTCAATCTCCAGTGTCTGCATCCTAATACTGTTTACAACAGTTAAAATTTGTTGGGTTTTTCTCTGTTTATTTAAGGACTAATCAAAATTGTACCTTCAGTCTGGGAGATTTTGCACTTTGCTCTGATGACTAATGACATCTCAAACAAATCTGAGTACAGACATTATTCCATGTTGGTTTTTTCCTCCTCTTAGATGGATTAGTGCTGTCATCAACAGGTGTGGGGAAAACAGAAGCCCGAGCAGCAAGTGTAACAATTAAACAGAAACAATGTTTAAATTAATATGAAACGCAAAGGTAGTGATACACCTCCTAAGCAGGATTTTGGAATGCTGGAGCATCCTGGGCCCTCACCAGGAAAGGATAACTGATGACCAGGTTGGGGATTGTCTCTCCTGGCCTAACATATGGAGCAGGTTTTTTGAGAATTATTCACATTTGTAACATGAAAACATAGATATATTTCTGCTATCTAGCCAAATACAAGGTTCTGCTGTTGTTATGTACAAATATATATGCATATAAAATAATTATCTAAAAATATGTATAAAACAGCATTAGAACTGTATTATGCCAGTTCCAATTGTAGAGCTGCATGCAAACAGCATCTGTGCTTTAATAATATTTACTGTCAGCATCTTCCTTGTCTGTTCCTGTGGCTCACACTGAGTCCCATCCACACTAAGACAATGTAGCATAAACAGGCTTCAAATATCCCTTCTATACTTGAGCTACAGTAGCCAGTCTCTCAGATGATGCTCTCCCCATCATGCATTATACTCATTCCACCTCCTACCTGACATATTTGCCTTTGACCCATTGATTCTGAATGAATTTAAGGAGGGCAAATTATGTGTGACCTACTTTTTAAGCTGACAGTGTTTCACATAACCAGGAGTGCCTGAGCACTGTCACCTTGTGTTTAACTCTGGTGCCTTTGGTGAGTCTGTTCCCTGCTGCTGATCCTGCTGCGGGTGCTTTGACCACAGGGCTCCCTGTCACATGCAGCAGGGCAGGTGAAGTGGGGGGAGTCATTAGCTGGTCATTAGATAATGACAGTAAATTGGTCCACTAAATCCAAGACAGCCTTGGCCTACTTGTATTAGGTGTGTCTAATTCATCAAGGCTGCCAAGAGGATTATGTAAATTGAAAATTTACCTACCTTGGAGAGGGATCCCACCTGCTTCCCGCTGGGCAGAAGCTGGGGGTGAGCTGCAGGCAGGCAGCTGGGCAGGCAGGCAGGCAGGCAGGCAGGCAGCAGCATGGGCTCAGGGCAGAGCTTGGCAGTACACTAGGCCCCCACTGACCACTCACTTTCCCCCAGCTGCCTGCCTACTCACCTGCTAGCCTTTAGTGTTTTTCTCAGGTGGTTCTCTCAGCACCTGCAAAGCATCTTTTTCACTCACCCCTGCACTGGTTAGCAGAGCCTGAGCTATCCCTGAAAACATCCCACTGTCCTCTAGGTACCGCTCTCGGCTGTGTCCCTCCCTTTGTGGTGCAGGACTATATGTCAGCCCCTGTCCCAGCCCAGCTACTCAGACACCCTCCAGCAGGCATGTCGTGCAGCGCTAACACCTCTCTACAGCCTGGGTCCAAGTGAGAAGGGCACATTCCTACTCTCACCATCCCTCCTGATCCCCTCCATCCCTGCCTTATGCAAATTCTTCTGACTTACACTGAGCTGATGATCACTCGTCAAAGCCTAATGACAGGATTGTTTCCAACTGTAGCTAGAGTATACCCAGAAAGTGATGTATGCCTTTGACACTGCAGTGTCTGCATTTTCACATGTATTTCTACACAAATATGTTCCAGGGTGCTCCGAAGTAGATTTACATCAATGCCCTTTACCAAATCCTTGGAAGTAGTGAAAGGCTTAGAAGTTACTGTTCACCATCAGTATGATATGGAAAATTAAAATCAGAAGCTCTTACATGTTTTTTAATCAAAGTCTTGCAATTCAATGTTAGAAGCATTCTTATAAATACCTGTCCTGGTTTGGGCCAGGATGAAGCCAATTTTCCTTTTACTGATTTCCTTGTCTTCAGTGAACTCTCCTTTAAGCAGCATGCTTGCTGAAAGTAGCAGCAAGTTTTCCAGCTGGTGGACTGATAACATTGGAATGTTTATAGATACTGCCAAGAGACCAAGGACACTTGGCTCTACTTGTCAGATTTGCTACTTCAGACACTAAAGGAACAGATCAGTCATATCTACAGGCCTCCCGTAGTGAGGAATGGACTCTGCAGACGGCAAAATCTGTGAACCGAAGTATTCCATCCGTTTTTATGTGGCACGTGGTATAAGATATGGGGTCATGGAAGTCAACTCCCTTCTTCTTCCCTTCTCTTCCATTCATGGGCAGTGTCCAGGGAGGACTCCATATATCCATCACCGTTGATCCCTAGGCCTATGTGTTCCTGACCCTCACAACTCTCCCCTCAGCTCCTGTCTGCTCGCCACTCTCTCCAGCAGCTCCAGGACATTTCAGGACTGCTCACAGCTCAGGAGATGCCCTGGGAGTTGCTGAGAGTTGGGAGAGGCAATAGGGTTTTGCACATTCCTAAACACACATCTATATTTGTACATAATTTCTTTTATCATTAGTACTTTATTAAAGCTGTCTAGTTTAGTGTTCAATCCTGAAAGCCTCTCTCCTTATTCTCTCTCTCTTTTCCATTCCTGGGTGGAAGGGGGAGGGGATCAAGAACTTTATTGTTGCCCATTTAATTGCTGATCCTGAGTCAACTGTGACACTAACAGAATATATTCCAGGTGCTTTTCACAACAAATGTTGATCATTGTGTCAGCACTGCAAAATTTATAAAGATTATACCTGCTGTTCCATTACTAGACTATGACAAATAGAGCTTTGTGGCACACACACACAAGCACATCACAAAAAGCCACTTTTCAGAAGAAATCAGAAGCTTTATGTAAATTCGCTCAAGTGATAAAAAGTGCTTGGATCACTGAACTGAAAAAGGAACAAATAAATGCTGTATTTCCAGAGTTATAAATTATTTTTATGTTCTTACTATGATTATCTTATAAACCCTGAATCTTTAAGGACTGCAAGTCAAAGATACTGTAATTTTTTGAAACAGGAAAAAAATAAAGGACAGAGGAAGTAAGACTCCACAAAATATGAAAAAAATTCAGAAAGGATTTACCCAGAGGAGCTGGTGTGTGTTCTCCTCTAACCTATGTACTACACATACATTGTGGTCAGGTTCTCCATTTTAATAAGTTTCACCATTCCTAATATTTCTCTTTGTGCCTTGGATACTCAACCAAGTAATTACATGAGAACTGCAGTTTTCATTTCTTAAGAAAAAAGTCTTCCTTTAGTCCTTTGAAATGATGAAAATTTCCCAAAAGCATAAACCACAAATTAAAAGAAACAAAAACACTGTAATTTTTAATCAATTCTGCATTTTGTGCAGATGCACTCCTATATTGACTGCTGTGAAAAACCAAGCTGGTTTTGTTCATACTGAACAGACATACAGCCCCACTCTGCTGTGCACTATATAATAGCTGCCTTAACAATGCACATTTAATTACCTCACCTGCACTACATCAACTAATCATACTATACTCTGAATTCTTTAGGCCACACCCTGTTATTTTGTTCTCATATTTCTCATCTCTTTCAGGTCCCTTTAGATTTATTTCTGTCTTTACAGCATCTTCTGACTTAGCATACCTGTGATTTTTCTGAGTTTCTTTTACTCTGTTCCAGAATGCAAATTAAAATATTCCATACAGTCAGTTCTCACACATACACTTACACTGATACATATGCACACATTTCAAAAAAATCAGTAGGTCTGTCTTTCTGCTTCTTGCCACTGGTTTGCAAACAGGAAATATGTGCTGAGTTTTTTTTAATAACATTGAATTCTGAGAAAAAGCAAGGAAAGAGAAAATAATTTTCGCTTCTTATAAATGACATTTTGAAATGAATGTCTAAAATATAGAGTTAAATAGCATGTAAATAATACTTTCTGACACCGTCTTCACAGACTTTGGTACTGAATTATTGCTATAATGGAATGATAGAAAAAAAAAATCAGAGAAACTTCATTGTGAATCAGCACTTTTCTTGGTTAAGTTTAGCAGTAATTCTTAACTAACTGGGTCACTAGTAAATGATGACAACTGCAGTCAGGTCTCTGGTGCTGTAATTAGCAGCTATTTGTGGAGCTCAAAATATTTCCATTCAGATAAACAAACTAAGGGATAAGTTCCTTCTGTGTAAACAGTAAAAAAAGACAGATGTAGCCATATAAATATATGACAAGCAGGCAAAATAGCCATTTTAAAATGCAGAGCAAGTAATATCAATTTGTATGTTATCTGAAATTCAAATTTAAGAGCCTGCTGATTCCAAGAAAAGACAGTTGGCATTTTTATTATAACGACTTCATTTATTGGCTTAATGCTGTATATAATCTTTCTAAAACAAATACACCAAATTAATAATTACACAAACTCCTGCAATGCTCCCTAAACAGGATTCACTATAGCTCAGCGTGGTGTATTTTCTTTCCAAGCAATTAAACTGTATCCTTTAAGATCATTAAGGCTCAGGGTCAGACCAGGCTCTTTATTCTTTTAAACAGATGTTTGGGGGATCCTGGATGCCCTTTTTTTTCATCACCTTCTGCTAATTACTATCTGCCTATTCTCTCCACTCCCTGGCTTTCAAGCGGCTGGTGGGCCCCTGACTACCATCTGCTCAAAATTCTGGTCCCTGCCCTCTGTTAGACCTCACTAGACCTTAGTCTTTTTCCTTTTCCATTATGGAGATCATGCATGCATTAGGTGGGTCATGTTCCTTTTGCTATACACAGTGGCATGTGCCAATGCCCTTGAGGAATCAGCTGCAGGGCTAAATTTACAATTGGTTTGCTTCCCCCAAAACAACATTAAGCTTTTGTTCTCCCACTCACAATTTCATGCATTTACGGAGATACAACTGATTGTCTGCTTTAGATTATAATAACATTTTAAAATATCTTTTTAAAGAAAGAGAGCTTAATTAAATAGAGAAAGGCTACAAAAAATACAATAAATAAAAGCTGAAAAAAAATTACCATTTTTACTATGAACTACTACTACGAACTACTGAATTTAGGAAGATTTCTCAGCTTCCTCTAAACAAAAGCTAAAACATGCCACTTATCTCAGGCACAAGCTACCTCTCTCCACTGTTTCATTTCTGTAACATTCTTATCTAGTGAACTAGGTAAAATGGAAAAAATTATCAAATAAAAAATTAAAAATATCTTAATCATGTTAAAGGGCATCTATCCAGCACTGCTTGCAGCTTCTAAAGGCAGAATTCCCCCTCTAACAAACAGAGTTCCTTCCTCACTTTGGTTGTCACTGCCACTGTACAAATTACTTTGTGTTGATCATATAGTACAGGCTACAGAAAGACATTTAAGAGGATTTGTAAACAAGGACCAGAGGCTGTTGCTTCATGTACTGCTATTATGATTAAACCCTAGAGACCATTTTAAGACTATGTTATAATTTGCACATCTTTTGTATAACATATGAGTCTTTGGAACATCCAAGGGTTCACAGTTGGTTGACTGTCTTGCTTGAACAATTATAAAAAGGCTCTCTCTCCCACAGATGAGATCTATGGATCAGCCTTCCAAAACAGCAGAATCACTTGCCAGGGTCACAAAATCTTCTCTCACACTCTTACACTCTGATGTATTCTGCAGAGGAAATATTTGTATTTAAATTAATCTAGTTTCAATGGTATTATCCCCATCAGCGTAGATTGCTATTATTATCCAAAATGGATTGCTGTTATAAGAAAACTTTTGATCATTTCTGACTGGTAAAAGTCACGGCTTCTCAAAGTTGATGCTGTTGGAATAAACAATGCTATAACTTGCATATGGGTAATTTAAACAGACTATACTATATTTTATTCTATCTCCTGCTCCCCTTATACTAGTCAACCTCCACAAGACTTCCTTAAGGAAAAAACTCATCTCCTGAAAACACATTTTTCATTCTTTTCCAGTTTGTGACTTTGCTTCAAAATATAAGCACAATTTCTATCTTGTGACACAAAAGATTTAGCTCTAGGCAAACCTCATTTTCAAACTTGTACATGTTTGTGATGATAAAGATGATAAACACTTTCCTCTGAACCACAAATGGTTTGAAGTAAGAACTTGTTCCAAGCCTATTGATGTCATTTAAAAGACCCATATTGATTTCAGAAGGCTTTCAATCAGGTCTTGGTAATCTGTCTCCACAGGCAGAGGGATAAAATAACCCAGGATAAATTATATGTCAGCTGCTTTGATTATGAAACATTTAGAGTTTATAGTCTCAGAAAACAGTGCTTAGGAGAGAAGGTTCAGTCAGACCTTCATTGTTCATCCTGTGTCAGTGTGAGTTTTCTTGCATGAAACCAGAAAACAGAAATGTCACAGAAAAACAGATTTTCTGGTTTTCTTTGTTTTAATCACAAAATTAAATTATTGATTCCAATTCAAAAGTAACAAACCCCACAGCTTTTCCCTATCTTGAAATAAAGGTTCCATTGTGTTACATTATACAGTAATACTTTCCCTGTTCTGAATATCAGAAATATCATTAATAACTTCATACCTTTTGGAAAACTGATGGAAACACTTCTCAGATAAAATGTTCCCTAATTTGTACTGAACTGTAGTTTCAGTTAATTCTGCAAGAACCTGGTTCTTATTCTCAGAAATTCATCTGGATGTTTTAAAATTTTAATTTCATTATTTTGCATATTAGAAGACATTTGAGGATAACATTTTAAAATCACCCATGGTTATGAAAATAAGTTTCATATTCAGAGGTGCATTTCAAAAATGATAAGGTTCCTTTAGCAGAATTGTCAAAGTCTTTAAGTGAGACGGACTTCTAGGATAGGATCCAATTTATTTAAAATAGACATTTAATTTGCTCTAAAGTTTTAGGTATCCAATGAACCCAATCTTCTGAAATGTTTATTTCAGTTTCCTCCTGTCACCATTTGACTCGGGTTTGACAACAATGCTCTCGATCCCCTCCCCCTCCCATCCAGGTAGGGAAGGAGAGAGAGAAAAAGAGACTTGGATGGATTGAAAACTGAACTACACAGCTTTAATTAAACACTAATGAATGATATAAGAAAATATATATACAATTATATACAAATGTGTTCAGGTACGAGCAAAAGCCTCTTGCCTCCCCCACCCCCAGCAACTCCCAGAGCACTCCCCTCAGCTGGAACAGTCCAGAGAAATCCCAGAGCTGCTGCTGGAGAAAGTGGAGAGCGATGAGGGTCAGGAGAGCTCGAGCCTAAGGGTTGACAGTGATGGGTGGACGGAGTCCTCCCTGGATGCTGGCCATGGATGGAAGAGAAGGGAAGAAGAAGCAGGAAGGAAGTTGTCTTCTGTGATCTGCGACCTTCCTCTGAGCTTACGTAGATATATGGAATGGAATTTCTCCGGCCTATTTTGCTGTCTGTCTAACTCAGCCTCTTAAGGGGGGGTCATAGATCTCCCCGTAGTGTCTGAGCCGGCAGAGTGAAGGTGCGACCTTGAAGCCCCAGCAGTTAGAAAAGCATTCCAGTGTCTTATCAGCCTTAGTTAGAACAGAGTGTTGCTAGTTAAAAGAAAGCTTGCTGAAGGAAAAAAAATCAGTATAAAGGAAAATTGGCTTCATCCTGGCTCAAACCAGGACACCTCCATTAAGAATACAGAAATACTGGCAACTCTGAAGACCTCCAGGAAGAAGGTCTTGTCCTCTTTCTAGGACCACATATTAAAAATCTCTAGATTCAATGAACATAAGATCAAAGGGTCCAAAATTATTAACCCCAGGAAGAGTCACCACTTAAACTCAGCACTCTCTTAGGGTTCCCTCACAGGATTTTCTTCTAGTTGAAAGCTGACACAATTTGGGAGAGCTTGTGTCTGACTACATTTGGCCTATCCTGAGACGCTACGTAATTTTATTTATTAATAGGAGACAAAAGAGTTTAAGAAAATGTTACTGAAAAGAGTTTATAAATCTGGACATTCAGTCTCCAATTCTAATCATTGTTCAACCTGCCAGTCTGTGGGAGTTCAAACAAAAGTGTACAAATGTTGAGTCTGTATTTTCACACAGCTCTAGCTATGCTCCACATTTGCCTTTAATATTTATGAAGAAAATTGAGAATATATTGCTTGTGTTTGTGTACCATACAAAGAGAATGAAAGAGCTCCAACACTCTCCTTGGGAATTAGATCTTTTTATATAAATTAATGTATTCAAAGAGCTCAGGTATAATAATGTCAATCTGAAGAATGCATGTGTTTTCGTTAAAAAATTTATAGCTGAAATTGTAATGAAAGTAGAACAACATTCTGAGGACTATTTCAGAATTGTACTGAATTAAAAAGCATGTTTTAGTTTATTTATCTATTAGTTTGATCTCTGCTTGTCCTCAATTCCCATTCAATTCATTTGAAGGCTCATTTTAGATTTGGACTATGTCTAAGTATTGATATGTCTGTCATGACTATCATAGATGAACTTCAAATGAATCTGGACCTCTCGTCACACAGTAACTCTTGTCACATGGTGAAAAGATGTGGAGACTTTTTGGTATAGCCTTAAAAGAAATGAACAGTTGTCCTAGTTATAGCAATTGTGGCAGAGGAAGCACACAGGAAGAGAAAGAGTATTTCAAATGTTAATATTTTTAACGCTTCACAGGATAAAATATTAGCAAGCAGAACAATGCAGCTGTGAGTAACGGTCAGAGAAAAGGAAAGTGCTAGTAACCCAAAAATATCTCATTTTTGTTTCCAGACATATCTTTATGCTCGTTATTGACTGGATTCATTCTCAACAAAGCACCCTCATGTAACTTAGTGTTGAATCCTTACAGTATCATAAGATAGCTAATGAAGGAAAATAAACATTTTCAGGATGTCATTCATCAAATCTTTATTAAACTTCTAATTCCAGATTAAAATAATGGTTGTAGTTGGCTAAAATGGCTAGTCCCCATGTGTTCATGTTAAGTGACTGCTGTCCACAACACAGGATTATCTCAGGTCTTTTCTTGACAAGTCAAATTTCTTATTAACAAGAGTTCCAAAGCCAGGTAATGGGTAAAGCCTCCTTTGATTGTCACATGGCAGGGCAGAAGTCAAGGTGCTTTTTCCTCCATCCTAGAAATAAGTTTAAACTTTGGGCAGGGGAGGAAAAGCCTTGTTTTATTTTTGCATTCTTGAATATAGAAATAACAGACCAGCTGACTCCTCTAATTCAAGAAAATGAAGCAACTGGTCCTTGGAGCTTGTCCATACGTTTCTGTTCCTGCAGATGAAGCACTTTAATGCACAGTCAGCATCCTGTGTGCCGTTTCTTACTCAGTCTTATTCAGTATTTTCCACCAAAATCACATTGATTTCTATGTCTTTAAATGAAGCTTTAGAAGACATATGGCTTAAAAGATAGCACCACTTGGGTTCCCCGTAGCGTAGTAATACAAATTCTGGACACATGGGTTGTTCTTTGATGACTTACTTTATTAGGTTTCCAAATCACACTGATGCCCAGAGGGTGTGAATAGAATTGAAATAGCTTTACACTGCCACAGGAGAGTTGGGAAGGCCCCATTTTACGAGGCCGAGTTTAACACTAAAATAACATGTGACAGATGGTCACTTTTTGCTACCCATTTCACTTGACCAGTGTTTTTGTAACAGACAGAAGCAATCCATTTCTCTTTTCTCAACAGAAACTAAATCCATAGGAAATATTTTAACTGTTGACTTGTTTCAGCTTTACTGTTTCTAATCACAGCTGAGGAGGAAAAATTTTATATACTGGCAGGTCAGTAACAGTTACTGGAACATTTTCTCCATGGAAAACAGTTATTGAGTAAAAGAACATTTGTTTCATCTCTAGGAGCTTTCTGCTTCTGTATTTATAAATTTATTGTTTTGTGAAAAGTATTCTACAATTTTTGTTTTCAGTGAGTAGTGAGTTTTATTGTATTTAAGACCAAATTTCTGTTTACTCCAATATCCTGTTTCTGACAGTAGCCAGTGGCAGGTGCACAGGAAAAGATAATTACAAACTTGATAGGTAGTGAATACTCCTGCTCTTTTACTTTCTCCGTTTCTGGAAATCAGAGGTTTAGAGTTCCTGAGATGTGTGTGTCATCTAGACCTTGTGCCCAAGAATTATTCCATGAATTTTCCTAACCCCCTTTTCAATAAGTTTATACTTTGACTATCACAACATGCTGTGGCAAGGAGTTCCACATACTATGGGGGGAAAAAATGCTTCCATTTGTTTATTTTAGGCTTGCTGTCTTATAATTGCATTGAGTAGTCTATATATTTTCATATTACAAGAAACAATGAATAACCATTTGCTGTTTAGCTCCTCCATAACCCTCACTTCACTTAGTAGACTGATCATATTAACCTATGCCTATTTTAATATTTTTTTTATTTATTTCCAAATGTCTGCAACATTTTTTTTCCTCTTCTCTTGGAATATTTCATTGTTTGAAGTCCTAGTCTGATGGCACTAAGAGCCACAGCCTTACAAGTGTTTGATGAGAGACAGTTGCATCCAATCATATTTTCAATCAGCTTACTTTTATATGTCCTCTGAATTTAGAGAAGATAGCATGTTTCTAATTATCTTTTAACAATAAACCTTCCTCCTGAGTTTACAGCCTGTAATACAGTTTACCCTAAGCCAGTCCCTGAGTAGCATCCAAACTAGACATTTCACAAATTCTTATGCTTATACCTCAGCACTTTCATGATGTTCTTCATCTAGTCTTTCAGCCAAGGTTACTTGAATCATAGAATCATAGAATGTGTTGGTTTGGATGGGACCTCTAAAGGTTATCTAGTCCAACCCACCTACAATAAGCAGGGACATCTTACACTAGAAGAGATTGCTCAGAGTCCCATCAAGCCTGAGCTTGAATATTGCCAGAGATGGGGCACCCACCACCTCTCTAGGCAACCAGTTCCAGTTATTTTATATAACTACGTACTTGCAAAGCATATCAAAACAAGCCATAGTGGTTTCTTCAAAATCTTAAACTCTTTTTGGTGAAGAGGATTTAAAAATATCTCTCTCTCAATTTCATTTCTGTTACTCTTCATTTTCTTGCTCCATATCATGCTTCCTCCTTTCACCAGTTCTTAATTCTCTCCATTCAGTGCCACACTTCTCAGCAATCCTTTATTACTCTAAGTCTCTTTATTATCCTCAAGTTTATTCTCACTTCCATCTTCCTTCTCCTTTTTCTAGACTTCTTCAAAACAAATTTTGCAGGATGGGAAAATTTTTGCAGGATGGGAAATACATGCTGTTCTCCCACACTCCCCCAGGTTTCAAAATATTTTATGCTGTAGTGGAGAAACTTACTTGACAAAGAAGGAAAAACACACACAAGGGATTTCACAGATATCAACCACAAAGCACATAGTCGGGGAGCAAAACACATCTTTTTGTAGGAATAGAAAAGGATTCCTCTCAGAACTGTTTTACATAGTTGTTCAGATAGATAATAACAAATCTCAGAGATGAAAGCCACTTCATCAGTCCAACAAAAGAAGGATGTGAACCTGTTGGAGCGTGTCAAGAGGAGGATTATGAAAATGATCAAAGGGCTGGAACACCTCTCTTATGAAGATAGCTCACTCAACCTGCAATGCAACCCTCCCACTCATTAATTATTCTGCTTCAAAAGGTGCTCAGAGGTTGCACTCAGTTCAGAGCACAATCCTTTAGCAGTATGTACAATTCTTCCAACAGTGATGAAACTTAGACAATGCTAATCCTCTATTAGCATTTCTATTAACCTCCATATTCCCATAGCAAAGATGGACTCGTTACTGACATCAGTGCCAAAATTTCCATCACCTCAGGATCTCCCCCTCAGTAAATCAGACTTTTCTTCATGTGTTTGTATATTGCTACAAAGTTGTTTTCAGAGTTCAGGGTCTCAGACTTCTATCAGACTCATGTATATTCTTCACAATTTCAGTAACTAATTGCACTGTATTATTGATGGCCTATATTTTTTCCAGGAGAGAAAAAAGAAAAAGAGCAAAGAAACAGATTTTGATCCTAGCTGTAAGGTAATATACACATAGTACAAATTACAGCTAGGCAAATTATTGAATTTATAGACATCTATGACACTGTGCAAATAAACTAGGTGAAATCACCATAAGGTCCTTCGATTTTAAAAAATTTCATTGCAATGTAAACACAATGGCACGTAAAAAACTAAGATTGTGCCATGCCATATTTCCCATTTTTTCCTTTTTATCATAGTGCTTTAAATATTTTTTTCATAAAAATGCAGTCTGAATATTTTTATTTCATAATAGCTCTTATTCTATTATTTTCATGCTTTAGGAGTGAAACAGCCAGTAAAAAGTCAACAGTAAATAATTAATTTCTATTTAAATATGGAGGGAGAGAAATATTAGCATGTCAAAGTTTACTATTTTTATCAGAAATTATTTTTTTGCCCATTATTAGGCTGAACTCAGAAGTAATTCAATAGATTTTCTTTTCTACTGACTTTTTCCAGTCAATCTTAAACAGTAGATAGATGCATGATAATCTTATTTTAACAGAAGAACATCAGACAATACAGTAACCCAGCTGGTGTCCTAGCCCAGCCATGCCAGTTTGATATTATCTCTGTTATCTAAAGGGCAACCTAGTTCAACTGCTCAGAAGAAGACCTCCAGACTCAAACCATAACAAAAGAGACTGAGAATGGGAAGACCTAGAAGGTGATTCATCTGACCGGACTTCCTGTATTTAACTGCAGAAAACAGTGGTTTCTGAAATGGTTTGGTATTCCAGACTCCCTTTACACCAGTGAGAATAATAGGCATATTTTACAGCTATTTTAAATATCCTCAGAACATGCATTTTGCCTACTTGATACCCTGCCTGGATTGCCCCTAACTAAAAAGGGAGCCCAGCACAGGTTGTGTTGCCTGTCTCTTGGCGTACACAAGGAGCTACTGACCAGTGCAGCACACACACTCCTTTCCTGGCAACCTGAGTTAACATTAAGAAATACACTCTCACTGATAGATAGCAGCTATCAAGCTCAGGAAGCACCAGTTGAGAAAATCTGGCTCCGTTACATGCAAATTTATATAGTAGAATAAGATTTTTGTTTAGATATTTCAAAGACCATAATTTATTTCACCGTTGCTGAATGTTTGTGAAGTACCTCAATATCTAATTCCATTATACGGTGTGTTTGCTTTTTAGTTAGTATTTGTGGTAATAAGATAAATAAAGGAAATTAAGACACAACATTTACTGACTTAATGTTGTGGAAAACTGAAGATTTAGTGCCTTTCAAAATAAATGTAGACTTTGGCTTTACCTCAGCAAAATATTAACTCTCATGTCAGTAAGTCTTGATGTTCATTGCTTACTTTAATGGAAGCCAATTTCAGCTTAATCTGGTTTACAGAGAAAATTACATTCCTGCTACAGTTAAATAATTTTATTTCAGCATCATAATAAAAAGCAGCCTTTTTGGAGAATCAAACAGGGCAAATCTTCATTATTATATCCTAGGCTCATGAGAAGTGTTGTTTTCTCCTCCTGGAGTAATGTTATTATGGTTCTCTCATCTCATCTTTGTTCTGTTAAAATAAAATTAATCATCCACACTTGTGGTTTCAGAAAAAGTGCTTGAAAATAAGAATCCTAAATGCTCAAAACACAAAGGTTAAATAAAAAGAGCCTGCAATTTGTTCATGTTTTCAGCTCATAATTTTTAAGCCAGTAGCAAAATTTTTTAACACTGGAGATTGCATTTGGAAAGAACAGTTACAAAAACATTGGGTTTGTCAACATATGATAATAAATTATTTCACAGATTAAACTGTTATTTTGGAGACCTGTATTTGGGCAGGATATATATGACAGGCTAGATCCTGGCAATTTGGAATGTCCAAAATACTAGAATTAAAATATTTTTCTAAAGAGTGTATGATTCAGATACATTTGGGTTTTTTACAGTGAAAATGCATGTTTACATGACTGACAAAATTCTGGGTCTTGGCCCCTTACATTTGTAAGTGAACAAAATCTTGAGAACTCCATAAAGCTGCTACCCAGGAAACCTTCCATTACATTTGACAGAAATGTAGCTGAGTACACAAGTGAAGTCTTTGTATTACCAATTGAAATAAAAATAACATACTCCATACACGTATTCCAGTTGACAGCTTCTGAGATACATAAAGTTCAGTAACTGTCAGACTGTTGCATGTCATCAACCAAGTTACTATCCTCTGAATGGTTGCTAAAATCTTTCTGCTTGGGCTCTCCTGGCCAGAAAGGTGTTACAGAAAGAGAAAGTTTTGTGCATTAGAGAGGATTTTTTTCCCCAGTATAGGTGAATGAGAGCTAAACATGTACTTCCATGGCTCCTTCCAGTCTCACCTCAAGCAAAAGTCCGATAAGCACTCAAAAGAGATGTAAGGATGGACACTGATGTGTTGGTTTCAGCCTTGAAGAGCATTTGCACTTTTAGCCTTATGCTGGGGAGTAATAGTCAGACTCAATGAATGAAACATGTCTTTGATAGCACACACCCTCCCCACATGCATAATGGATCAAACACCTAGGCTAGGAGATGTTATTTTTTCTCAAATCAATTGAGTAAATAAGGCATCAGGAAATACTAGCATTATAAAGTGAAATTTTGTAGCATAATCAGCTAACAAATGGAAGTATAATAGTTAATGGAAAACAGAATATGAAAGTGTAATTAAGTCTGGTATGCATATTATCAAGTCAAATTATCACTTGGTTATGGAAAAATGTGGTAGAGAAGCATTTGCGAAGGGCATTGTGCAGCCTTAGTCTTCTTTTCAAGTGGTGTATAAAATTACAGCAAGATTGTGTTTTATTTAGACTGGCAGTGTTCCTAGAAAACACTGGTTGTGATGCATGGAGCCTGAAATAGTGGCTTTTTATTTGGACTCAAAGCTCTAGAGTATTGTCTGTTCAAACACTTATAGATCAGGCTGCTCAGTAGCTTTCATAAGCACTTGAACAGTGTAAATAAATTGTACTGACAATGCTGACAGCTCCATACCCTGCCTAAAAAAGGCCTGAAAGGCTTTAAACTTTTGCTTTTGCAATCAATGAAGGGTGGTCCTTGTGTAAAATACATCGCTCTCCATACTTTACAAGATCCCCCACTTCTTCCCACACACAAAACTTTTTGGCAAAATTAAATAAGATTCCTACCGTTAGTTTCTAAAGAAAGCATTTTAAATCAATCTGTTTCCAAATATAATTTGGAAGACCAAAGGAAAGCTATTTGAGCACAATAAAGTGTTGTTCTTAATGAATTCCCAGCTGGCAGGGGTCCAGTTCCTCTAATATTTCCAATCCTTTCCGAGTTTCCTTCAGACAGAAATAAAAATACGGAAGAATTTTCTTAAAATAGTACCCAGGCTACCAGTTACAGACAACACCCATATCCAGACCTTCTTTTAAAAACCCATCTTTTTATTCTTGGTTTCACAAAATGAATTTTCTACCGTATCTATTTTCCTTCTCCCAATTTCTGTGTAGTTGAAAATTCACAGTAGGGAATTGTCACTCACAACAGGGAGACATGGCAGTGACAAGTTACTGAAATTAAGGAAATAAAAGCAAATGTGTTGATAGCTCTGATGCAATTATTCTTCTTTACAAAATATTTAGCCACTGGCCATTTGGTAACTCCAGAGGCAGATGCAGTAGGGACATATGCCATACATTTATCACCAGATTACCTTTCTACCTTCTTTCTTTTCTTTCACAAGTCTTGATTAGAAATATGTATTTATATATCTTTTAGTGAGAGGGACTAGCAGTTGTTTGAAGGAACATAGCATTTTGAAGAACTTCCAAAGCCTCACAGTACAACAGTAGGTGTCACTCCCTCACATTTGATACAGAAGGAATTCCCAAATTTTGTGCTCAGAGGATTACACTTTCAGCTTCTTGGGAGGCAAATAGGTCAATTTAATCTTCATGCAAATTGGGAAATCTTGTTACACAGGGATCTGTCTCTACATTTTCAAAACAAAAACAGCTTTATCAATGTAATTCTATTACAGGACAAATTCAGGAGAAATTTAGGAGCTAATGTCACTCATTTTCCCTCCTCTCTTTTACAGCAAAGGGCAGCAGAAGTTCATCTCACTGTCTAATTTATTCTTTGGACCTTAACTTACTACTACATTGATGATCAGCATGTTGGTATTTCTGCCTTCCCCTAAGCAAAGCCTCTGGTGTTTTGTGCACAACTCACACAGAATCACACAGAATTACTTTGGTTGGAAAAGATCTTAAAAATCATTGAGTCCAACCACTGACCTAACACTGACAAGTCCTTAACTAAACCATAACCCTGAGTGCTATGTCTATACAACTCTTAAATACCTCCAGGGATGGTGACACCACCACTGTCCTAGGCAGCCTGTTTTGACTCCTCATAACCCTTTCTGTGAAGAAATTCTTCCTAGTATCCAATCTAAACCTCTGCTGGCACAATTTGAAGCCATTATCTCTTGTTCCATCACTTATAACTGCATTGAACACATCAATCCCCACCTCTTTACATTCTCCTTTCAGGTAGAGAGCAATGAGGTCTCCCTTCAGTCTCCTTTTCACAAGGCTACACAATCCCAGCTCCTTCAGCCACTACTCATAAGACTTATGCTCCAATCACTTCATCAGCTTTGTTGCACTTCTTTGGACACACTCTAGTAGTTCAATGTCCTTTCTGTAGTTAAAGGCCCAAAACTGCAAACAGTACTCAAGGTGCGGCCTCACCGAGACTGAGTACAGGGGTAAGATCGTCTCCCTCATCCTACTGGCCACACTATTGTTATACAGGCCAGGACGGTGTTGGCCTTCTTGGCCACCTGGGCACACTGCTGGCTCATGTTCAGCTGGCTGCCAATCAGCATCCCAGGTCCCTTTCTGCGGGGCAGCTCTCCAGCCACTCCTCCCCAAGCCCTTAGCACTGCTGGGGGTTGTGGCCGAAGTGCGGGATCCAACATTTGGCCTTACTGAAACTCATGCCATTTGTCTTGGCCCATTGATCCAGCCTGTCCAGATCCCCATGGATCCCCAGATCCTGCATGCAGAATAGTACTCAAGATGATCTCCTCCATCAGCTTCCTCAGCACCAAAGTCAAACTGACAGGCCTGTAATTTCCTGGATCATCGTTCCATCCCTTCTTATACATGGGTGTAACACTGACTGACCTCCAGTCTGTTTTTACCTTGCCAGTCAGCCAGGACTGCTGATGAATGATGGAAAGTGGCTTGGTGAGCACCCCCACCAGCTCTCTCAGCACTCTTGGGTATGTTCCATCCGGCCCCATAGATTTGTGTATATCTGTGTGGTGCAGCAGATAACTGACCATCTCCTACTAGATTGTAGGGGGGGTCATTCTGTTCCCTGTCCCTGTCTCCTAGCTTGAGGGGCTGAACTCCTTCAGTACAACTGGTTGTATTACTTCAGACTGAGGCAAAGGTGTTAAGCACCTCAGCTGTTTCCTCATCCTTTGTTACCACTTTTCCTCCTGCATCTAATAGGGGATGGAGGCTTTCCCTGGTCTTTCTTTTGCTATTAATGTATTTGTAGAAATGTTTCTCATTATCTCTTAGCTCAGAAGCCAGACTAATTTCTAGATGGGCTTTGGACCTTCTAATTTCTGCCCTGCATAGCCTCACATCACCTTTGTAGTTGTCGTGAGTAGTCAGATCCTTCTTCCAAAGAGCATAAACTCTCCTTTTTTCCCTCAGTTGCAGCTAAATCTGCCTGTTCAGCCAGGCCAGTCTTCTTTACCAATGGCTCACCTTACAGCACACGGGGACATAACATGTCAACTCCATAACACCTGCTTCTGGGTTCAGGATTTGCAAGCCTCAGGAAAATAAATAGGCTTCTTAATTTTTTCTCTTAATCAACAGTTGACAGAAGTACTACACTTCTTTGAAGAATGTCACACCTGCTTATAAACAAAACAGCTAGACCACTTTTCCTTGAATTGAAGGGAAAAAGTGGAAAAAATTATGTCACACTGTGCTTCATCCATCTTTTCACTGTGCCCACCAGCTTCTTCACCTCATGTATTCATTGTGAATGTGCAGATGTGCATACCCTGTAGTATGTATTTATAGCTAAACACATGTGCATACACACATGTGTTTGCATGTATTTTCCAGAACAAGGGGTTGGTGGTCACAGGTTACCATTGTTCTAATATTAACTAAAAGATAAAAGAAGAAATGAGTCAAAACCACAGCATCATGAATGCCAGAATGCATTACGGCTCTCAGCTCTTGGACCAGTGTCTGAATAATTGTTCTGTGATAAGAGTGAAATGCCAAATTTGCAAACCCAGAGCTCCACATGGTTGTAAAGTGAAAGCAGAAAGGATTGTCAGAGCCTGAGTCTAAGGCCACAATCTGTTGATTATTGTTCTATTGTGAAAAACAAACAAAAAATGGAAGCTTGAACAGCATATGAAAACACATATCAAATTGCTGGCAGCATTTCTGCTTCCAAATACTGCAAATGTTGAAACATATTTAAATTTCCTTCTCAGTTTTTAAATCCTGCTTTATCTCCTGTCATCTGTATGATAGGGACTGAAATCTTTGACAGCTGAAGTAGGTGCCAGCACTCTACATCCCAAGTCTGATCCAACAGGAACTGAATTAAAAGGGTGTCATTCTCCTGACTTCAGTGGGAGCTGGGTGACACCCAGCACCAAATGAAAATCTAATTATGAGGGAACGCAATCTGAGTAATTAGCTCACAAGTGCACCTTGGATAACTCTGTAGTTCCCCCAACTCTCCTCTCAGTCAGCCATGAGAAAGAAATGGGAGTCAGGAAGCCTATATCCCACAACGTCAAACCCACTCATGAAAGCAAACAGAAATACTACTTTCATTAAGTCTTTTTGTCTGCTGGTAATTCACTCCGAACCTTTAAGTCATGTGATATTGCCTCAGAAACTGTCCTCAGCAACTTAGCAACACTTCTCTGGAATAGTAATAAATGAGCTTGTCACTGTCCTCCTCACCCTGACAGCAGCTCTCTGAACTTACCCCCACCACATTAGAATGTTCCTGACAGGATTTTAGCAGCAAGGGGGTAGAATTTTTTTCATCATTTACTGCCTGCATGTCCACATCTTTAGACTACCATGCCTTCATTTTTGAGGTAGATAATGTCAAGTTAATAGGGGGGGAAAAAGAATCTTTGCCCTACTGGAAAAATTCTGATATTAATGTTTTTTCTGGGAGAGATTCATTATGAACAAGGTGATATGGTGAATGGTTTAGTGGTGTTGTGGTGTTTTTTTTTTAATAAAGTGGAAAAGTTTATACATTCTTTGACTCTGAAGTGTCAGGCATTTTTGGTTTGACTCCAACATTGAAACATTGCCATAGAGCTGCAGTTCCTAATGTGACAGGCTTTTACAGACTTTCCACCACTGCACATGCACAAATCAGAGGCAGCTGTGTACAAACTCTCCTTTTAAACCCAGAAACTCCACAACTCAAATCAGTGTAGGCGCACTCTGAGAAAATGAAATATTAAAAAAAAGACCAAAAAACAACAACAAAGAAATTCAAAGAACAAAACATATAGGAATTGGACACATAACAGGAACTTTTAAAATGATAGTTCTGGAAAATCCAAAACAAGCTTGTGCCTGCCTGGGTGGGCGGCCTCAGCACCAGATCTGCCAGGGAGATTCTCAAGCTGCCGGGTCCTGGATCCCAGGTACTGACCCTTCTCAGAAATCTGACACAATTGGCACAATTTACCAGAAATTTTCATTCTACAAAGCTAGCATAGCTCAATGGAAACATCATCAGAAATGTTTTGTTCAACTTTAATCAGATGTGATGAGGTGCTAGATGGAAAGACACAAATGTGCTTGGCAGAGCTCTGGATGCACAAAGAGCTGGAAGTCCCAGCATGTGACTCCCTGCTCCCTCCTCAGTCACAACCACATGAAGTATAAACACAGTGATATTTTAAGAGATTATAATTAATGTAAAGACAACTATCCTGTTTAGAGTCATTTTAAAAGTTGAATTTTAAAAGTTGCTGGCAGAGACTTCTTAAAAAGGAGTAGGAGGATCCATATTTCTGAGAACTCCATGCTGTTTTGATTGTCTTGGTAAGGAGCACATAATTCAATTAAATTTACTATACACTCCCTAACTATTCTTTTAAGGAAGAAATTAACATTTTATAATTTAATAAACTTTAAATCTCTCTATTATCATTACCTCTTTAGACAAAAAAAGGTAAAATAAAAAAAATAATATTAAAAGAGTGCACACAATCTCAGATATACCTTGTTCAGGAGACAGCAAAGAGCAAACACTACAGGGCTTTCCAAAATATGCGTATTTTAAAAATTCAATAGAGAAAAAGCTAGTCAATATAAGAGATTCATATTCAGTACACTGATACCCTGTTACAGAGGACAGAATTAAGAGAAGCACTGAGAACAAACAAGCTATAGAGGATGTGGCTTATATAGTATTTTGGGTGGTTATCAGCACACTTAATTATTTACAATGGAGGAAGTAACTAATTATGCACAGTACTCTCTTCTCAAGCTAGGTGATTTTTTTTATTGAAGATGCCACAGTTAATTTCAAGAGAATTTGTGATGAACAGCTCATCATTAGGCTTTATGTTTATACTGCTGTACAGTGATAAGACATGGGATAAGTTAATTAGCAACTAGTGACATGACCAAATGACATGCATACTCTGTAGTCATCTTATTTCTACCCCTTCTTTCATCTTTGATATTTCACGTGTGTATGATAATGATGAAGTTATGAAAATGTTTTGACAGTATGATTGCAGAGACTGGGACAAAGAGACAAAAAGATAGAATATATAACATTGAGGCACATTAGGCCTTTATTTCCCTTTGTCTTTTAAAATTTTGTGTCTGAATACTTTCTGGAGGATTTTTCACACAGAAAAAAAATACACCATACAATTCACAAATGGATGTCAACTTTCTTTGTAACTCTTTGTCTTGTTGCCTCATAAACCCTAAGTCTTTTACCGTGCAGGTGTTATCTGGTCTTATTTTCTCTTTTGATCAGGTCTTGCTCTGTAGAGTATCCAATTCTGAAGAAAAAATGTTTATTATAGTCTGCTGATAGTAAACATATACATACAGCCTATTTTCCTTGTCATTAACAGAAGTAATGATTTTTAATTACAAGTCACCCACTGTGAAAGGTAAGAAAGTGCAAAGTCATTTCTAAATCCAAATATACTGTATTGTGTTTTCTAATATCTGAGGACCTGTTCATAGAACAAAACAGAAACAGAGCAAGTCTGTAGTGTCTGTGGTCTCAAAATAGCTGTTAGTTGCAATCATTACCCACTAATGTGTAATGCACTGAGTATCTAATAGTGTGTAACTTAATTTGCTTATCTCTCTCTGTCATCCACTTCTTTCTCTAGACTCAGAGTGGCTGTAGCTATATTTGAAACTGTCACAGAAAAGACCCCCAAACATCTTTATTTTTATTCTCTCAGATATCTGGTGTGGAAAAATAGTGTTATATCTTGGCCAAATAAACTTGTTACGTTGCAGGCACAATAATATGATAAAATACTAATACGGAAACAGCAAACAGAGTGATGTCCTCAAGTCCTCCTTGGCCTGGAGCAAACTAACTTATTAAGGCAATCTGTATTTTCTGTCTGATGCAAGTGGGCTTTTTTTTCATTTCTTTGATGAGAACTTCTGCTCTGAATACCACTATGTCTGAAGAATGTCATTATGAACATGATCCATTGGCAGTGTCAAGACTTTCCACACCTAAATTACTACAGTTATGGCATTTATCCATTCCGTTAAAAACAGGCTCTTTTTTCTCCCCAACTAGTGTATGATATTAAGAAAAATAATCTACAATTCCATGTATAAAGTCTATGCCCAGTACTGATTCTAGGTTTTCAATTTCATGAGTGAGATGGTAATTTTAAAGTTTCCATGCTACTGCTTTCTGTTTAAAACAGGACAGCCACTTCTCCTTTATTTTCCTCTGTTTGCAAGATCTTTTCCTAACACACTGAAACTAAACTTCTTTGTTTATTTAATTGTGAAAACCAAGAGGTATTCTAGAACAGAGCTGCACGTAAGTTCTCAGGGGTCATTTGCTTTCTAATGGTTGTTTTCATCCTAGAGACTGCACTTACATGAACCTACCATAAAGTTGAGACCAGCAACCGTTCTCAGTTGTGCCAACTTGTGTCTATACCATATCACATGTTCTAAAACCCTCTGCTGGAGAGGTGATCTCTCTAGTTATAATGTAACATTTTGGGGCTGGGGGTTTACTTAGTTGACATGCACAGAGCTAAAATAAAGTCAGTCAGTGACATCAAGAAGCAGAGAAGTTGTCTTCAGGCCTATAAAATTCCAACATCCATGTCATTAAACCAACTGTGAGGAGGTAGGATGAGGGTCATTTCAATTAACTGAAAAATAGCTCTTCAGGTTCAGTTCTGTTGTCTACGCATAGATATTTAGTTCCATTTGAAATGTCTAGATCTGGAAGATAAGACACAGTAGCTACAAAAGACCCATGTCTTTCTGATGTGGTGGCTGGGAACCAGGCATGATAGCTTTAGGTAGCTCAAATGGCACCAAATACCCATTGGTGAGTAACAGAATCAAGCCACTTCAGAGTGAGAGAGATAGGCTAAGATAGGGGACAACGGCCTGTTTTTGCAGTGAGACAGTCCTCCTGCAAGCAAAGAGAGCTCAGGTGGTAGCTTAGACCGAGCATTCAGAATCAGATCCATTTTAGTTAACTGAGATTTAGTCTATACTGTCAGCTCATTCTTAAACACAAACCACCAGTTCTGCTAGTCAGCCAAATTGCTCTCTATGTTCCCTGAGTTGTATTGACTGCATCTCTGTTGACTGTAATGGAGACCTTGACATCTCACCCACATGGAGACACTTGGACCTGTGTGCTTTAATGGACAAGCTCAGTTCCATTCTTCACTTACTAGAGAAAAGTCTGTTCAATCTTTGTGGCTCATTTTCTCTGCTAGGAAAGGATTCCGCTATTTCATATTTTGTGTACAGGACTGTTGTACATCACAAACTTCAAATTACTATTCAAACACCTAAATCTGCCATCACCTTCTTAGCTTTCTCCTGACACTGCTTGGTTTTATACCTATCCCTTCCAGCCACTCAGCAATTCCACCATCCACAACACCCTGGCTGCGTTCTGCCACACGTCCCTTCTATCAGCCACACTGTGCAGCACTCCTCCAGCCACAGAGAGGCACCTTTGCCACAGAGGAACTGGAAATTGTTTCTTCTTTTCTTTAGCCTCCACTGTGAAGGTTAGTTTTTAAAAGCCAGGTGAAGAAAACATCTGCAAAACTCGATGTAGAGAGAAAACGACAAATAAAGAAGTTTATAAACAGTCCGACTCTGGAAAAATTAAGGACAGGAAGTGGTGAATTTGTCATTTAAATACATTAACAAAAGGCTATAAAGAGCAGGAGGAAAATGTTTTTTTTTCCTGGCAGTTTGGTTTGTGTCTCTGACTTTCACATGTTTGGGATACTGAGTACTTAGGTAAATACTATACCCATGGAACGGAAGGATGCATGGCAGCACTCTGATGTGGACTTGGATCAGTATTTCTGAAAGGCCAAAGCTTCACTACAGAACTGAATTTATAAGACGGCTTAGAGATATTTACATGTAGAGACAAGGTGAGTTTGGTTTGACAATGACTCAGGCACTTCCAGACACAGTCTCTCTAACCTTATTCTTGTAGCTGAGTTGCTTCGTCATGATTACAGAGATTCTTAAAAGAAGGGACAGCTGACAAGTTATGTGTAAATAACTCTCTCTGGAAACCAGAAAACATGATTAAAATAAGAAATTACTAAGACTATGAATCATTGATTTTTTTTCTTCCCCAACAGGAAACTAATTTGACCTGCTAATCCTTGCCATCTGCTGCTATTTGGTAGAGAAGTAACATTATGCTTTTTAATCCCTCTGTTCACCTTATTCCACAGAGAGCAATGCTACTGAATCTTGTGCCTATGTGTATTGTTCCAACAAATAATCTTTTCTCCTGTAAACTCTGAAATCTTAGATAAATGTAGTCAATATATACAGATACACGTGTAAGACAGACAAGATTTGCTTCTACCAGTTCTGTGCCTTTACAAGACACACTAAATGGTGACATATGTCTGGTGCCTACTGGCTATATTGTCCAAGAAACTGAGGGAGGGGAGTACACAGATTCATGAATACAGGATTATAGAGACATACGCAGGAGAGAAGAGCAGATTCTTTAGGGACCAGTATGTCACACTTTACCTCTGAATAGACCTGTAACATTTTACATGTTCATCTGCAGTCAAGCAGAACTTTATTCGGTCTCTTCTTGCTGCAGGTTTCTCTGCTGGGAGAGCACCAATGCCAGACAGGAATGGGGGACATACACATCACCTTCCCAAAGCTCTGCCTCAGGAACCACGAAGGAGAAAACGCCATTGCAAAATCATTTTCCCACAAAACTTACCAAAATATGTCTGTTTGTCAAATATATTCCAAAAAGCAACATATTTGTCTCCTCAGAGATGTCACAGAAAAATGAGATATATATGGTCATAGCTGATTTCTGCTTGACTCACATGTGGTTTTCTGTATGAAATTTTAAGACAAAGGAGGTGTCCCTTCAAACACGCACTTGCTGTTCAGCTTAGTTCAATTTTGTCATATCATATGATCTCTTCTTAACTGGATTTGTTGTGTAATCATTAGAATTCATGTCTACTGTGTATTTTCTGCTGCCCTACTTTTATTTTATCCGATTTCTTTTCCTCAAATTAATCACATGCAAGCCATGCACTGGCTCATACAGTTAAAGGGAAGAGATGCCACCTTTTTTATGCCATCTGGGGTGGGACTCACAGAGGGAGCAAAGACACACAATTTCCTGTCCTAGTCAGATGAAGCACTCAGCATCTGCACCTGATTCTTGCTGTTGTCAGCAATAGGTACAAAGCCAGGATTAGAACTTTTTCTCCCCAAACTGGAAAACATGTTCTTAGAACACAGAGAACTGGATTCAATGGCCAAAATATTCTGAAGCCTGGCCTTTCTCTAGAGAACATACAAATTCTTCGGGTTATTAAGTGCTGTATGAATGGCCATCTTGTACCATTTAGTGTCCTGTAGGTTTTATCCCCCACACCAGATTTCACATAATTCAAACCTCCACTTCTTACATAGCTAGAAAAGGAAAAGGTTTCTAGTCTACTCTTCCTTAAGAGGAGAAAATGTACAAAACTGCAGTAGGAAAAACATTCAGCCTGTACCACAATATGTCCTCAACAAGAACTTTAGCAGTGATCTCATCAAAAAAACAGTCAAGCATTTTCTGGAAAGCAACCAAAGGTCTGCTGCAAATGAATCAAATATTTCATCTGCTGTTTGGTTGCAAGTGTTGAACACATGGTGCTCAATAGCATTTTTCCTCCTTTGGAATGCAATAAAAGCCACAAAGATTTTGATTAAAGCATTGATCCAGTCCACTGTCCCATCTTCACATGTGACTGCATTGCAATCTGTCTAGGTCTCTTCTCAAACTTACCCTGCAGCAGCAAATGAGATAGGGTCTTAAAAATTTATATGTATATGTATCTTTCTTGTCACAGCTACAGTATCTAAATTCTGACAAATGCAAAGGCCAGAAGAATTACTTAATGTGTTTGATGGCTCAGTTCTACTAGAAGGAGAAAGGCTGGTGCTTGGCAATGCATGTAATGAGGCACAGCTTGCTCCTGTAAGTGTGCCATAGTTTCTTAAAACCAAACACACACTTGTCTAAATTCATAGAATCGTAGAATCATAGAATGGTTAGGGTTGGAAGGGACCTTAAAAATAATCTACTTCCAACCCTCCTTCTTGGGCATGGACACCTCCCGCTAGATTAGGTTGCTCAAGTCCACATTCGACCTGACCTTGAACACCTCCAGGGAGGGGGCATCCACAGCCTTCCTGGGCAACCTGTTCCAGCATCTCACCACCCTCACAGGAAATGTCCAATCTGAATCTCCCATCTTTAAGCTTCAAACCATTGCCCCTTGTCTCACTACACACCTGTGTAAAAAGCCCTACCCCAGCTTTCTTGTAGGTCCCTTCAGATACGGACCCCCTTCATGAATAGGACTGTATATTTGCTACTGTGGTTCAGAGTCCTTGGCAGAAGTTAGAGACATCTTCTGTGCCCTGGCCCTCATTGCTAAGGGCTCCTCAGTTTCCTACCCTGTTCTCTGGGGATATAGCACCAGTTCTCAAGATCTGAAGAAGACCTAGATTAGGTCACATTGCAAAGTGTATCACATGGCAAAGTGCACAGCACCAATCCCCAGGTCAGATCAAAATTTCCCATTGCAGTACAATACCATTAAGCCATCACACTTCATAACTTGGCTCCCAGGAAGGATAATGTCACTGGCAGAGTTACTGCTTTGTAGTCTATTTTGTAGATAATAAGTAGAGAATAGAAATTATTCCTACATGAAAAATGACCTGGTAATGCAGCTCCAGTTCTGCTCTCCACCAAGGGGTCAAGAAAGAGGACAAGGTGCCAGCAGTCTGTTCTACCCTGCACTGAAATCCTGTGCTTGCTAAGCTGTGGAAAATCTTAGGGTTACACAAGGCTCAAGTAAGTGGCCAAATTCTCCACTTTCTTGTGATCAGGCTACCCTGACACAAGTTCTTTGAGCAGGCTGAGAGTACCACACAGAAGAAGAAGGGGATGGATTAATTTCAAGTTCTTTAAGCTAATATTTGGCATTGAATGCAGTGAAGAATAAAGTTTATTTAAGGGTAGTAGTAGGAAACATGGGATGACTTCAGCCTACAATAATAGACCACAGCAACTTACTGCATCAAATTTCAAAACATGTAATGGTTTGAAGGTGACCGAATTGACCATTTGACATAATATTCTCTTTGTCCACTTAAACCCATGGAAAGTCTAATAGTTCAATTTTGTAGTTCAGTAGTTTTAAATTAGAAAATACTTTAGCCTTTTGTTCAATAACATTAACACGAAATCTTGGCAGCACCACAAAATTAGCATCCACAGTAATGGGCAGCTTAAGCCAGCTAATTAGAATGCCTCTACACAACATTATTGCTTTCTCCATCTAAGATTATATTTTCCAGAATCTTTGCATAAAAAGGCATGGCACTCCTGCTATCAGCTTTCTTAGGCAGCGATGACATTTCAAATACATTGTCAATACTTCCTTCTAAGAAGAGATAGTAGAACAAATTGTACTAACTGGATGCAACAGTATGTATCAAATGATCAAACCTGAAAACATTTCTCTGTCTTCTGTAGGTTTATTTTTGAAACTCTTATTTTTGAAACTAAATAAAAACCCCAAGTATTTGTAATTAAAAATATCATTACTATGAAAATGTTGGAACATTTTCATGCTCACCTAGTGTGGCATTCAGGATGTATAGTGCTTGTCTTGAACAATCCAAGAGATAAGTGATGGACTGTGGCACTCAGGATATCTGTTGTCTGTCTTGTGGCATCTGAGAATTAAACAACATTTGTTGATGGACTAAAGAGATGTCTCAGCAACACACCCAACTGTTCTGCTTCCCCTCCTGCGACGAGTACCTGAGAACTGGGGATTTTAGTGTGGGACATGCTGAGATCAGAGACAAAGGAGTTCTACAGCTGGTTCTGGGAGCAGAATATCCAGTGATAACCAGGCCCTGATATCTCATGAAAACCACCGACTTAGCAGGACAAGACAAAGTGCCAATCTCAAGCCACTTCCTAGGACTGAAGCTCCACTGCAACAAACTAATCCTGTGGTGCCAGTTGTCTCAACCTCCTCTTGTGTAATGGCTGACCTCATCAATTAGCCAAACAAAGACTACATAGCCCCTGGCATCATACCTGCCCCCTGCTATCTCGGAGGAGCACGGAGAAGATAGAAGGATTTTCTCACTTACTCAGGGAGAAAAGTGGGGGTGCAGTGGGCAAGAACTGTATAAAAATCTGGGACACTATGGGTGCATTTGAAACAGTTCCCCACCAGGAACCACTTCCCCACCAGGAACCATTTCCCCACCGACAACATTGCTGGACCGTGGTGGTAACTATGCTCTCGCTTGCTGTCCTCTGCATCTCTGCTTTCTCCTTTCTTTTCTGTCTCTGTTTTCCTCCCTGTCCTATCCGCTCTAGGGACTTTGCTGTGTTACTCTAATAAAAGTTTGTTGTGGGCGTGACATCTGACCTCGTTTGTGTCTTAATTTCACCATTTGGGATCACCTTTAATCTTTTTCTCAGGTCCTGCCAGGCAACAAAGGGTGCAGCTGCCATGGGGCTTCTACCAGGAGAGGGAAGGTAGAATTCAGCCTCCCACTGCGGTGAGGGGTGTTAGAAAGCAAGGGGGTTCTGCCCCATCTCTCGCAAGACCACACGCCGGCCCCGGTGCCTCTTTGTGCACCCGATGTTGTGTTATCTTTGTTTTGTCCTGGCAAGATCGTAAAAAATTGCCACGTATCTGAATGCCGGATCGTGACACCTGGAAAGTTTGAATTACATGAGGCAACTTAATACTTGTTGATTTTCTAGGTGAAATCAAAAGAAATAGCTGTTGTGAAGGTTACCTGAAAAAAACCCAGAGTAAAAACTTCTTCCCAGTTGCTTTTAATTTTTATATCCCTACATATTATCTATGTTGAGGGGAGAGAAGTTGTCACTGAGTCTGGTGTTTGTGTCTGTAGCCCTTTTTTCCTGAGGAAAACAGGGAGGAAGAGATTAACTTCAGCAAGTAATTATTGGAGTGCAGAGGATTGCCAGAGTTATGTTTTCAACATCTTATCCACAAGGTCTATTTTTTCCCTCATTAGATCAGGGATCTACAAAAATTGTGGACTCTGTGAATTGTCTGAGATGTTTTTAAAGACAGCATAAAAGATTTTTCTAAGTTAAAATTCTTTAACATTTTCACGAGAAGCTGTAGAAACAAACACAACAGAATCTAGAGGCTGCAAGAACTACACTATGGTTCCTGGAGGTATTTCAGATAAGGTCTGTCATAAAGAACATTTCCTTGGTCATGATAGGAAAAAAACATATTTCAGTTAGACAGTTATATTGGACACCTTATTAGAGTGCCTTAACTAAATGGGAATGATCCAGACAAATATGTTTTAATCATTTGCAATTAAATTCATGAACATATAATACCTACAGTATTTGTACGTGGAAAAGTCTAAGTGTGTAGTTGGCCTGGAATTTTTCTGGCCATATACTACTTACTGTGTGTCAGAAGTCAGAAAATGATAATATGAACATTTGATTTTATGGCACAAAAAGGCTCATTGTTGTTCCAAGCACTCAAGGAGTAACACTTCCATATGAAACAAGTTCAGTCCCATTAGAAAAGATGTCATTCCACACCAGGAAGTCTGTTCCCTCCACAGCTGCAGTCTATTTAGTTATATCTCTCATATTTCTCTACTCTTTCACACTTTTCATAAGATATAAAAATGCCTGTTCTTACACATAACCCCGGCTCAACTCCCTTGGTTTTTTAGGCATCAGTCTTCGGTAAAGGCACTCTGGAGTTGCCACAGAGTCAGCCCAGCATTTGCCAGACATGGATGGGAGCCATTCATTCCCTCCCAGCTCTGAGTGGTGGGATGCCAATACAACTGGGTCAGGGAAAGTCAGACACATACATCTGTGAAAAACATATTGTAGCTTGCTGGGAATATTTCTTTGAACTGCACAAAGCTTTGGGGTTACAAAATTGCCTTGCTACAAGAAAAAGCAGGGCTTGGCATGTCAAAATCAAGCCTTAAAAAAAATCTTTTATATAGATCTGTGGGAAAATATATCAGTTCCTCTTCACAGGGAGAGCTGCTATATCTTGCTTTCAGCTGTTGCACCTACTCAAGAAGCTCAGGAGTTGCTGTCTCGAAAAGTTTGTATCGTAGTTGACGCAATATTAATAGAAGTGAAATTGCAGAATTTATCTGGTCTTGCCAACCTGCCAGTATGTGAAAAACCTGGGCTTAATCCCACTTGACAAATATAACTTCAAAATTGCCTGTATTTGGGTTGGAAAAGCATATGGGGTTTTCAGTGCACTGACTAGTCTGTCAATGAGAATTCTCAGTAGTGTAGTTGACACAAAAAATAAGACTTAACAATCAAAATGGGCATGTAATCCTGAAAACAAGACTCTGTTTTATTTGTGTGAAGGCAAGATCCTCCTGCTGGTGGCAGTTCATGTGAGAAAAAAATTGCAGAAACCATCAGCCCAGTGCTCTGTTGGCAAACAAACATTGTCATATTTCAGCCAGCTTCGGTAATGCCATTAAAGCATTGGTTTCAGACACCTATTACTGCCAGTCATAAAGCTGATTAGTTACATTTTACCATGAATTTCCAGGATCATACCTTTGTGCCTAAGGAACAGTACCCCTCCTTGTTGCTAATCTTAGTTACTCTTCCTTTTCATGTACTCTTCACAAATGCATGCTTATTTCTCTTTCAATAATATTTTACCACTTTTTCAGGACAATAAGTACAGATTGTTTATCAAGAACCTTGGTAATACATAATCCTGATTCGTACCTCCATACTTCACAGAATCATAGAATGGTTTGGGTTGAAAGGGACCTTAAAGTTCATCTACTTTCTACCCCCCTGCCATGGGCACGGTCACCTCCCACTAGACCAGGTTGCACAGAGCTCCATCCAATCTGGCCTGAACACTTACAGGGATGGGCTTTCACAACTTCCCTGGACAACATGTTCCAGTGTCTCACCACCCTTATAGTGAGGAATTTCTTACATATGGAATGGAAGCTATTTAAAATGGAAAATACATTTTAACTCCAGGGAGTGGAGAATGCAATAGTCTGCCAGAAAGGGCCAGGTGGCAATCCATCACCAAAAAAAGTAGCACACCATTATGCATTGCTCAAGTAAACCAGTGTGCTTGTTATTAAAATCAAAAGGAATCTGGTTTCATTTATTACTTAGATAGGCAAGGATACAAAGATATAAAGAGCACAGTGTTTTTCAGGAATGTATCTAAACTCAACACAGAAAATACTGATTAAATATATATACTGGAAAAGCAACATTGAAGTGGCTTTTTTTAAACATAACCTGTATGGTGTTCTTTGATTAGCCAAAAATTAACTTGTGGAGGCTTTCTATTTCTCATATTTTATAGTATTAAAGTTAATTCCCCTAAACCAATTTCAGTGTTTAGTTGAATGACTGTCAAAGACCAATGTGTCAGTGTTTACCTACTTCTTGAGCTTCTGGCTAAAATTTATTGTGGGATTGGTTATGAGTACATATATTCTATGCTTGTAAGAGTGAGGAAAACAGATTCACTGATCTCTGACTTCTGTGATTAATTGATTCCTTTAGGGAAAGTAAATATATTTATCACTGTTAGACTGCAAGACTCCTACAAGAAATTGTCAGATCATTATAATGGATCAGAGAATATACAAGTAGTACTCCATGCTTTGATTTTTAACATCAGGACAAGGGAAGAGAGGGAATTTTAATCTAAGATCAACAGGTAAATGATGATGAAGAGCTAGAGGAAGTGCATGCTTATGTGTTAACTTTAGTGGCATACTCTCACCATTTCCTTCTCCCAGCAATATTTAGGAGAGTGTACTTTGCAGAACAGTTTTAGTGATAAGACAACAAAACAGGAAGATCCATCTTAGATCTGGGCCAAATTTTCAAAGCCCATCCCTGTATAAGATTGATCAATGTAAAAAAAAAAAAACAAAACAACCCACTTATTTTTCAAAACAAAAATAAAATTTTTGGCATTTCAAGAGGTCATGATATAACTGACCAAAAGAAAAAGTTTCTCTAGATACCCTTAATGAATGCAGTTAGTTTATAGAAGTTCCCAGCATTTGGAATTTTAACATGTAATAATCAAAAAACATCAAGCAAATTAGAGCCAGACAGATGTTTCACATATATGTTTAACAAAAAACATAACTCTCTTACCCTCACCATGTCAAATGCACCATGTTGTGTGGATATATATATACTCATGAAGTGGGAGTCATCTGGCCCTGCTTAGACATCTGAGGAGTGGGTGTCCAAATGCATCACCTTAAATTCCTCTGCAGTTTCCAGAGAAAAATAGCTAAATGCCCTCACATCCCAGGGGCAATTTATTACATCTAAAATGCTTACCTAAGACAAACCAGGTGAATCACCTTCCAAAAATAGCCATGTCTCTCCATTTGTTACCAAAGGAGTGCAGGGTGACCCAATAAGCCTTTTCATACGGCTTTCAACAGCTAAAGGTGACTGAGGTGAGGCCAACTCACAAAGTTTTATAATATACACATTTTTCTTACAGAAATGCAGGTCTGAGAACAGGCATGCACTGGAAAGCATCAATCATGTGGCTGGCAGCCACGCTTCCACAACTACTTTCCAGGGTCCTGCTCAGCTTCACGCAACCAAGCATTTTAACTGCTAAATGGAAAATAGTTAAACTGTTATTTATTGGAACAGAATGTGATATAATGTGAACAAAAAACACCCCACACAAGGAAAATTCTTTATTTGTCTCTTGAATTTAAACAAATTTAAGTAACACACAAAACTAATAGTTTTGGTCTTGAGTCCTCATTAGGAAAAATGTCCTTATTTGAGAGAATATTTAACTAGATATTTAATATTAGGTTTGTGCTTACATCCTATTGAGATCAATAGAATTCAAATGCATGCTTAAATTTAGTGTTGTGCATAAGGTCTTCTTGAATACGAATTGATTCAATATGTGCTGAAGAGCTTCCCTGAGCTGTGGCCTGAGAGATTAACAAAAATATGCTCTCAGCTGCCCAGCCACAGGGACCCTATTGGGAAAATGTAGTCACAACCTTTATCTTGGTATAGCTTAATGCATGTTGTTTACCCCAAGTCTCACTCTGTTCTTCTAGAACTTTATGTTGGAAATCTGTTGAGGTTTGGACTTTCTTTTTAATAATGTGTGATTCTGTGGGAATAACTGTGGTCAATTTTTGCCTTCAGCCAAAGCATCGAAGAATGAAATTTACTTCAAGGGAGGGGCAACTCAACTATTTTCTCCATTGCAGTTTCACATGGCTTTTCTATTTTGAATAAAAGTATAACACTTTGCTGTGCTTTGCTTTCCTCCTCCATGCTCTGAGGAGCAGCATTCACTTTCTTTCTCTGGGCAATTTGTGTTGCTATTTTGACATGTAGGCTATAAATTTTTTTTTACTATTATAATATGTATGCAAGTAACATCCAAATATGAGGGCAACCCGTTCTTCACCATTTATGTGTTTTAAGCCCTGGACCAAAGACCCTAGATGATGACATTATTAAAAGAAAGCAATAGCTACAAAAAAAAAACCTAAAAATTTTACTATTAGAGACATTCATCTACACAAGAACAATGCTCTGTGGTCTACATAATTTTTTTTCACTTCAGGCACTAATTCTAGAAATCCAACTGGCTTTTTTTTTAAATGTTCATTATCAAGAAATAGGCCAGCTGTTTACACTTGCTGAAAATGGACATAAGTGCTATTAATATTGTTCTGACCTTAGGAAAAAAAAAAGCCAACAAAAAAAAAGAAGCAGTTTTAAGCACAGCAGTCTCTATTACAAGTAAATGAGATCCTTTAGCAGTATTCTCTATGTCGTATCTAACTACTTCAGTGACAAGTTGCTTTTTACGTCGTAGTTATTCCTGTAAGTAATGGGGAGGTACAACAAAAAATATTTCCCATGCATGATAGCCACAACTGCTTACTAAACTTAGAAGACCAGTCAAATGAAATCTACACCCAGTCTTTGAAAGTTTCAGGCTTTGCACATAAACCAATGAGAAGAGAATCTAACTGCAAAGCTTTCATTGCATATGTCATAAAATATCACTTGGCGTAACTGTGAGTTAAGGATTAATTTTGGAAAACAAGCTTAGCAGGTGTTTGAGATTCATAAAAATTACTAGGATCTAATATAAACATATTTTTAAGGTTATGCTTGAAATATTTTGCTTAATTCATATCAGAATATGGGAATTTGATTCAAAGTCAGTCAAGATCCCTTCCAGCATGATCAGTGAAGTTTGAATCAGGCTGTTAGACTGCAACTTTTATTGGTGCGAAACTCCTTAGCACAGTAAAAATAATGAAGAAACCAAATATTCAGAGAAGGCTTTCTAGATATAAGAAGTATGTACATCAGGCACAAGAAGCAGAATATAAGCCTTCATGGAATGACTGCAAATCTGGTGAAACAATGTATGTAAAGACTAAGCAATTATATTCATAAAGTAATTGTCATTTCAAAGCATCTTGAAATCTCAGTACATGCCACGTGTTTGAGTAGTCAAGTTCAAGGTATTTAACAAGCTTTATTGCAACAATATCTCCTCTTGCTCTCCCACTGAACCCCTGGTGTTTAGCTGATCCTTTATATTTTACTTAATATTACAAAAGCATTCTATAATATAAGGCTTCTGAATTATTTATTGGAAAATTACATGCACCACAATATGCAGTAATCTTAATTATTTTAATGGCATTGATATAAGAAAATAATATTAATACACTACAACTGCATATGTTCCAGACGGATTTTAGTGCAGGCATAGTACTGTTGTTGTTGTAAAATAACTGGTGTACATTTTACAAGCTAGATAATGAAAATAACTGATATTCCACCACAACTGTTATATGGTTGATCTACTGACATGACAGTCATTTTCATTTCAATTAATCCAACTGCTTTTTATAAACAGAGATTACATCCTTTATACTGAAAATTTTTACAGAACTGAAAGGGTGATCGAATTCATGCAGAACATAAAGTAACAAGGTGAACCATAAGATATGTGAGCCACATTTTTACTTGATGAATAGAGTGTATTCATGTAATAGAAAATGTAAATGGCTAAAAAAATCCAATAATGTAACCACTGAAGATGATGGAGTTGAAAGCCTGTTCCTTCAATGACATTTAAACTAAATCTAAGATGATATAAGACTGCATATTTATCAGGCTATCTTGTATATTTTAAATGTATGGCATGCTCTATTCACAAAAAGCACTTTAAAAATAAAGTGTAAGCAAATACAAATACAGTCCCTTCCTAAAAAAATTAAAACAGGAGCAAAAAATATCGGAAAATAATTTTATACTTTAATTACATTGTTCTCAGGAATCATCCTAAATTTCTTCCTCCACAGTTTAAATAAATTAGAACATCACACTCACAGCCTTCTGGTCCAGTCAGCCAGGCTTGAGTGCATTTCTGCCTTTCAATAAGTATGGATAGATAATGTCTTTTGTTCTTTTTCTGATGTGTTTGACACCTGCTGTCTTTGTAATCAGGGAAATGAGTCAGGAAGTTCCAGCAGAGAGGCTTTTAGTCAGAAGCAACACCTGGGTCCCCATCTATGCCTTCCCATCATGTAACACTGTCCTGCACTGACAACACAAGAGACAAAAAACTGAATGAGTGGTGAGCTTTCAGCTCCAGATATAATATAGGCTCAAGTCATATGCTAATCCCCCCATTTATTTTAGGATGATTTATGAAGGAATGCTGTTGCATTCCAGTTAAAGCAAGAAGCTAGGGCCAAATCTACCAGTTTTTGTAGCCAGGTCTGTCACAATTCCTTACAATGTGATCCTGGCCAAAATCACCATTTCTGTGGACTGTCTTCACTTCCAAGTTATCTCGGGTTATAGTAGCCCCTGCGTCAAGCTGCTTCCATGCCGTAAATGCCTTGGATTAGTCAGCTAACGAGCTCTACGGAGGGTATAGGCTAACACTCATGATAATGTGCCAGACCTTTAAAGAGGTAATTTCACAGAATCACAGAATCCTAGGGGTTGGAAGGGACCCCAAATGTTCATCTAGTCCACCCCCCCTGCCAGAGCAGGATCACCTAGAGCACATCACACAGGAACCTGTCCAGGCAGGTTTTGAATGCCTCCAGCAAAGGAGACTCCACAACCTCTCTGGGCAGCCTGTTCCAGTGCTCTGTCACTCTCACAGTAAAGAAGCTTTTTCTGCCTGATTGGTTTTTAGTGAAACCCCACATCCGCCATGCAAACTCAGGTTGACTGCACAAGTCAGAGCTACGGGGCTTATGACTATATTGGCATATCAACACATGGCATCTGAAAAAAAACTGTGGAATTTACCCTGCAGGTTTCAGAGGCTCCCTGCAGTAGTGGTTGTAGCCCCACTATGAAGGTGGGTGATATTTCAGTCTATTTTCACTCAGAAGAATTTTACTTAAGATAAACTATTCAATTGTAAGTCAACTCAGGCTAACTACGGTAAAGGTACACCTAACAGCTACATTAAACTCCTATACAAATAAACATAAGTAAAAGAGGTCTTGATGAGGAGGTATTCCCTTCCAGTATCAGTAACTTCAGTTAGAAGTTCATCTCACTTCATAAAATTTTGCATTTCCTCATTTTTCTTTTTGTTCCTGTCCATTTATATATTCCTCTCTAATAGACTTATAGCAGATCTGAGTCCTTGGTACCACAGCAGGTCTTGTCCTTCATTCTAGGACACCACAAGCCCAGAATCAGCCCTGTCCCTTCAACCTGCATCTCATTTATTCCCTTTGATCTGCTCCATCCCAGTCCTCCACGATGGTCTCCCTCCAGCTTTCAGAGACTGAAAACAGAGGTTTCTCCATCTTCCCATAAGCATCGGGGCACTTTGTAAACAGTAAGTGTCAGTGAGTCGAGCTGCTCAAAACTGCTGGGCTCTTTCTAGTATTTCACTCCTACACTTTGCTTCTTTCACTCCAAGGTACTACCTGATTTTGAGCATCCTTTATTAGTTCCTTGACTGTCATGAAACAGGCAAGTGATGCAGGCAATGGATGAGAGCACAGGTAGGACTCCAGCTGAGTGGGGGAGATAAAGTTTCTTATCAAGCCCCTGTGAAAAATCCCACCATTCACAAAATCTCTATGAGTTAGCAACTTTGACTTTTTCACACTTTATAGCTAAGGTTTAATTGTTGTTTAGAATACATTAAAAACAAATTGTCTTAGGAAAGACATGACATCAATGCCTAGCCCACAGTTTGCTGTGTTGCTCTGCTGGATTTAGACCCCTGTGCACTCTCAGACCTGAAAAAATTGCTTTCTCTCTTCAGACTGGGTTTTGAGACTTGTACTATGTTTTCCAGTCTCATTAGAGCAAAAGCAGAGTAAAATCAAAAGGCTGGTGGTGAGAATATTATTCTGAGAGTAAATTAGTGTCATGGATCTGGACTGGGCAGTGCAAGGTCTGAGCACTGGACACCGGGTGCAAACGTCAATGCAGCTGGTGCAAGAGTAGCTCTCACCATATGCAAGTACAGAGGAACCAGAAAACATAGCTAGTTTGGAGAAGGGATTAATAGTCATTCCTCTATAACTTTAATTTATGAACAACATGCTAAAATGTTGTTAGGACACAGTCTTTTTCAACATATTTTATAGATATTAACTAATTAGTCCTTTCAGTGTTGAGAGCATTACAGCATTATCTCCTTTTATTCAGAACTGAAGAGAATGAAGCAGAGGAGGTTTATAACTTTTAGGAAATTACAGTGAAATAATATGGTAGAGCCAGGTTTAGAATTATTGTGTTTCCACTTCATGCTTCTGTGCTCCAATCTGCATATCATAGTTTTTCTGGTAAAAGTAGGGGGGGGGGGGGAAGAAAAAAAAAAGAAAAAAAAAAGGTAAAAGATAGATATAATAAAATTCTGTTTCTCTAGTTTGACATTTTCACATTTAATGCATGGAAAAATGAAGCATGATTATGCATGCATTGTAAGTAGAGGGTTACCTCTGCCTGTTTGGATTTTCCTACAAATTGATTATTCTTTAAATATAACATTTTCTTTTTTCTTGCTGGTGATTAAAAAAATCCTCTGCTTGTGCATCCTCTTTCAGCTCTAGATGCACCAGCATCATTTTCAGTGTTCAAAATTCTCCAGCTATTCCACTTCAAAATGTATTCTCTGCTTTTCATAGCTTTCTGGAATACCCCAAGCAAAGTTATGGCAACTTTAGAAAACTGCTGTAATACTACAATGCCACCATCTGGCTACAGCCAAAGATCTGATCTTGCAGGTGGTAAAGGCTCTGAGCCTCAAAGAATTCAGGAAGACACCACTGACAATATAGGCTGGATATGGAACAGATGTATGCACCAAATTGGTCTTGTTTACTGAGGGATTTTGATTAGCCAGAGATTGAGAGTAGTATTAAAGAGTGAGTAAAGCATCTGCTTTTCCTGTCTTTTGCTTTATTTGCCACATCAGTGCTGCCTAAAAGGCTCTGAATCCTGAACAAATCATACATATATGTGTGATTGCGCATAGCATTTAAAGAGCAGTTTGCATCCTTCTGATGCCCCTGAAGCACTCCTGGGGATCCCCAAGGGAGCAGTGCTGGGGAGGGCCAGCAGACAGCACCCCACTGTCCCTGTTCCTGCCCCAAGGGCAGAGATGCCTGTGGGCAGAACAAACAGAGCCTGGCCCTAAACTCCTGAAATTATATATCAGATGCTGAGAACATGCACCAAGGATTTTTTAGTATTTTGACCATTGCAAATTTCTTTTTGAACTCATTGTGGGAAGCAAAGTCACTCTTCCTGGAACTTTCTTGCTTTCGAAACAATTGAGCAAGGAGAAAAAAGCAAGAGCTGGTGTGGGAGCACAAAGCGAAAGAAAATCAATATAAATATGAAACTACACAATCTTTGAGTATCAGTCACAGCCAAAAGGGGTGTCTATTTCAGTGTCTAAATCTGACTAGCTGGAATTATATTTTACATATGTTGACTGCAAACAGCACTGTAACATTTCTGCTCACTTCTTGCTCTATCTTAAAATGCGAGTTGGTGGGGAATGCCAAGCAGCCACATTTTACTTCTTGTAGCAGAGAGAAAAGGCATTAAGCTGGTTTGGAAACATCCATTTTAATTTGTTTCTACATTACTGTTCTGAGTGCTGATCTTAAATCAAAACCATTTGTAGCTGCTAAACTGATTTCTGCTGAAACTAAGTAAAATGTGAGATAAAATGCAATGAGCAGCAGGAGCAAGTTGTAAGTCAAAGGGCAGCCTCTCTTATTGCAACTTGTTTTCATGGGCTAAATAAAAAAGAACAGCAATGTTGCAAATATAAAGGAAAATGAAAGAGCTAACAATGGTGTTTCAGTAAAATACATTTAAAAAAAAAAAAATTTGGAAGAGTAAGTCATAAAACCATCTGTTCTTGAGAACCATCAAGGCAGAATTATTTGTTTTCCATGTTTGTATTGGAGGGGGAATCAATCTAAAGAGCAGAGTATGTAGGCCCTTTCACATGGTATAACAGGACTGGGAAATTACATCTAACAGAAAGGTAAAATCAGGAAATTAAGGGGGTGGGGAGGAATCTTATTTTTCTACCAAATTTACGATAGAACAGAGAAGTTTGTTTAGTTTCATATCTTAAAAAAAATAGATATATTATTCCTGACATCTAGGTGAACATGCTATAATTAGATGCCTAATATCAAATCAACAAAACATAGATTTGCACCTAAAATATTAAGCAGCAGATGGCAAATTTGTCCTAGGACCCTTGTGTGAGCTAAATTGTAGCACTTGCTAAAATTCTGTACTTAACATAAAGGTAGTAGGAAACTCAGCTATTACCCAGAAGAAAGCATTAACCTATGGTTAGTGATGTGCTTTAGCATGAATTTGAGCACAACTGAAAAGTAAGGAGTTGGCTTGACCTGTTCTAAAAGTGTAATTTATCATTGCACTGTTCTTTATGCAAAAGGGAACACCTTGGAAACAAGGGTGTAAAAACACAGCTTTTTTAATGTGGCACAGTTTACAGTGTTTAGATGAGAATATTTGAGCCAATAACTTATTCAACAGATAGATGTGTGGGGCTCATATCTGTTGCCTTACCAAAGCATGGGACCTGTTCAGCTTCTTTACTGTTGCAGAGACCATGTTATTCCAACTCAATCACAATGGGACTTACTTGCACAGGAACTGCAGACCCACTGGGCAGATGGCACATCAGCTGCCCAGAGCATCTGTACAGAAATATCTTCGCTTTGGGAAGGAGATTGGCTGGTAAACAGGTTATCAATTAGCCATGAAGTCTGTTCTCAATAGTCCATTTTGTCTGGGCAATTTGAGAACAGACACTGATGAGGTGCTGTGGCAAGAATCCGGCTTGGGCCCATCTTTTGAGGTTGCTCCACCACATGATCTGCATGCTTCCATACACATCTCCATACCTGTACAGAGAATCCCTAGTTCTGTAGGTATTTTTTGTTAGTGCATCCCTTTTAACAGAAAGTAAAATCAGACTTTCTAAAAAAAAAAAAAATCTTAATTTTGCTTTAAGAAACAGGGTTGATATGATTCTTTCAATATTCAGCATTTCTGGACAAACAACTTAATTGTCTGACACAGACACACTGCACCACATGAGATACTCTACCTGTCTTTTCAAACGGGCACAGGTGTCTTGTCCCATAGGTCTTAATGGCCCTATGTGGCAAAGTAAGCCAGGGTATCTTAAATAGAAACTTATCTTTAGACAATTGAATAAGGCCCTGATTTTTCAGAACAGAAATGTCTCATGTTCAACCACAGGCAGGTAGTGTATTTAGAAGAGAGAATTATCTAATTGCTTAGACTTTCATTTAAAAAAAAAATCATACAAATTAACATTTTTAAGCTGTACAAAGTTCGAGGAATTTAATTATTTTCATGCAGCTTTAACTGGGACAAGAAGCCAAACTGCTGGAGTAGAAGATTCCTTTCACATCATTCTCGAACCAAATGCAGTCATAGAACAGAAAAACACAAAAAAACCCACTACTAATAACTGTAAGCTATTACTATTTACAGAGTATTCATCAGCATACACCTCATCGAGACTGTTACCACAACTTTACTTGGAATAAGACCAAGAATTGTGTTATTTCTGATTATACAAATCTAGTTTCAAGTCCTTATCATGCTACAAACAAATGCCTTATTTCTGTTTTCTGGGTTTCTATATTCTGCTAAATATTTGTTTTATAGTCTGCTTTCTCCTTGCATTATTTTACTCTCACACTATAGTTTTCTTCTATATTTCTAGTATATTTATCTGCAGAACTCTGAAGATCTCTTTTTACTACCTAGCTGAAACTGTTTTTTGCAATAACACTCAAGCTAGTACTTCATGAGTTTTACTGTCAAACAATCTTTTATCCTGCTTCTATCACTAACATCCAAAGCCAACGGTGTCCTGTTCGGCATCAAAAAAAAGCAGGTGAAGGGAGGTGATTCTTCACCTCTGTTCTACTCTCATGAGACCCCACCTGCAGCACTGTGTCCAGTTCTGCAGCCCTCAACACAGGAAGGACACAGAGCTCTTGGAGCAAGTCCAGAGGAGGGTCACAAAGATGATCAGAGGGCTGGAGCACCTCTCCTATGAAGACAGGCTGAGAGAGTTGGGGCTGTTCAGCCTGGAGAAGAGAAGGCTCCAGGGAGACTTTATAGCATCTTCCAGTACCTGAAGGGGGCCTACAGGAAAGCCAGGGAGGGACTTTTTACAAGGGCCTGTACTAATAGGACAAGGGGTAATGGTTTAAAAACTGGAAAAGGATACATTTAGATCAGACATTATGAAGACATTCTTTAGTCTGAGGGGGGTGAGACACTGGGAAAAGTTTCCCAAAGAAGCTGTGGATGACCCCTTTCTGGAAGTGTTCAAGGTCAGGTTGGACAGGACTTTGAGCAACCTCATCTAGTGGGAGGTGTCCCTGCCCATGCAGGGGGGTTGGAACTAGATGATCTTTAAGGTCCCTTCCAACCCAAACCATTCTGTGATTCTGTGATCTTTGTTAAACAACAGCCTGGCACTGCAAATCCTTGCTAAACAAAAGTTCTCATGTACGTGCCTCCTAAAATCAACTAAAATCACTCCATAGTGGAAATGCATCCTCCTAAGTGAAAAATTCCTACTGCTGATGACATGGTACACACTAGATGTTTTCCCATCATAAGCCATTGCTATTAATCATTATATATTTTACTATAAAATAGCTTGAAATAAAAAGTAATGTGAAGATGTTCAAATCTCTCTTGATTTCTAATAATGTTGGAAGCACTGTTTTATGAGATCTGAAGTTGTTCTCCACAGCCTAAGTAATACAGCTACATTTTCACATCAAATAAGTCTATGTACTTCCACATAGATCGGAATACACACATTAATATACTGTTAGTCCTGTCATCATCTCTAAATGGGATAGGTAGGAGAGAAGCACCATTCTAGGGTATGTTTGCTCAACCAGGAAAAAAATAGTAAACCAGTTATGGAGTTTTTCAGGGGAAGAACATGGGACTGAGTATAAGATGAGCTTCTAGCTACAAGCAGATGCTTGAGAAATAGCCATTGGAAAGGGAAGCAGAAAGCAGGTAGCTGAAAGTGGAACCAAAAAGCTGAGAGCTGAACAGCAAAATCAGGGAAGAGCAAGCAGAAGGAAGACGCAAATAATACTTATTGATTAAGGCCCTTTCAGGTAAAAGAGGGATCTGGTATGAGTAGGTGGCCACAAACTCTGACACTGAGCAGCAGCAGAGAGGTACCTAGGAAATGCCTAGTGCCTTTGAGCAGGGACCCATGAAATCATCCTGTTCATGCCTTCCTGGAGCTGTTAGGTGTGGAAGGGCTAAGACAAAAGGAACTGAGATGACAGGACATTCATGTAGCAGCTCATCCATTAAAGACTTCACAAAAGCAATCCAAGAGCTGGAATGAAAAGGCACATAGGGCTAAGTTACTGATACTCTACATGTTAATTTATAAACTATCCTCTCTTGCTGTATTGTTCACTGAATTTCAACTCTCTTTCCACCAGTGAGCTCTCCAGTGAAGAGCTTTTCTAGGCTTCTTAATTCCTCTGAGGCTTATTTCCTCTTAAGCTTTTCTCAGCTTGTGGTTTGCAAACTGTTAGTCTTTATAAAGGCAGAATACTAGTTCACAAACAACTGTACATACTCAGATACCAACCTTATTTGCATGGAAACATGTCAGAAACACAAAACAGAGGGAAATAAAACAAACAAATTATATTTTAAGGCTTAGCCAACTTTTATCTGATGATAAATGAAAAATCCATGGTAAAAAATTTTGCCTGAGCGGTCTACATCTCCTAAAGGTTAACTGAAAAATTTTAATCCTATACAGAGAAAAAATAAAAATAAAAAATAAGTAAATCTCATTTTGGTTAAAAAATTCAATATTTGTTTCTACCTATTCTGAAAAGCTAACATCCGAAACTGCTCACAGACCTCCATTTTATAAAATTATGTAAACATATATTCAAATTTTCTACCCCTGGACAAAGTTCCTATTTATTTATTCATATATTTTCATTCTCAGCCCAAATCCTTTACTTTGTTTTGTCAGGTTAGGCCACTGTATAAGTACAAAATAATATGAAGCATCAGAGGCTTATTACTCAAAGCAAAACATCTCTTCTTTTGTAAAGTCAGAGCAATCTCATTTTTTAAAAAATTACTGTCTTGTGGAATAACATCTTCCAATGCTATTTAGCTGTGGCTACATTTTTCCCATTCTGGGAGCACACACTGCTACAGTAGTTAACAGAATTTCTGTCCACTACAAGACAATAAAGATAGCAGATGTGGAGTCACAGGACCTGGGGACCTTTACCAATTAAAGGTCAAAATCTGTCTCACTTCATAGAATGCAGCATTTGAGCATGAGGCCTTGTGTATATTTGTCATCTCGTTCAGTCAGAAAGATATGACAACAAATAGTTGGTCAAAAGCTGTCAGGGTCAAACTAAGCTTGACAGAGGGCCCTAGGTCACCTCTGTGATTCCAATAGCTGAAATGGCCCTGGTGTCAGTTTGTGTTGTAGTCAAATAGTGCGTGGCACATCACAGAGCTGTATTCCTCCACTAATTGTTTCTTTGACCTTCCTGTTAACCAAACATTTTCGTTAGAAATATGTACCCTGCTATCATGCTCCACAGCAAAACAACAGCTGCCTCGAAATAGATTTGTAGTATTGAACATCTTCTCACTTCATACCCAGAGAAATCACAATTGGGGTTGTATAAGAGTTTTCGCTTGAACTAAGTGAAAATGCATGAAGATAATAAAGCAATCTATAAAAGCAGAGCATACTCCAAGGAATCTTCACATTTCAGTTGTTATCTTGGTAAAATAGGGACAGATTTAATTTCTCTTTTTTTGTTTACAGTTTTCAATGAGGCCTTTTTAAACACTGATTTGGCTTGCAGGTAGGTAAGCAAAAAAAGCAATGATTGGGTAAACACTTAAACACTTTCTAGCCAAGTTATTATTTCTCAGTTCTGGGAAAAACTGAAACTCCCCTGCACAATTTTTAGTCCATCCATAGAAACTGATCTTGAATAAAGAAGCCGCTAGTTACTAGTTTAGAATTCTGAGATGCAATTTACTAATAATTCCAGTGGACATGACTACAGAGAAGCTTGGACTCATAAAGTATTCTGAACTTGTCCAAGTAGACTCCGTAAAACTGGAAGGCAGACTGCAAAGCACTAAATCTTGATCTCCAGCAGACTAGTTCCACAGTAAGTTAGAAATAATCAAAGCTTTCATGCCTGTCTATTCCAAATTTTCTGTTTAACAGATCTTTCATTGTGTCCATTTTTATACACATTAATTCCTCTTTTTTTCTCTTGGCAGTTTTCTTCTGTTTTCCTTTTTATATCTTTTTTTTCTCTAAAGCAGAAGTAGACTTCTTTCCATCCAGTTTACAAGTTTCCACCCATCTCTTTCCCTTTTCTATTCCCCAGCTAGCAATAGCCTACTTGCCATATAGGAACTTTAAAGTAATAACATCAACATTATACTTTATTTAAGGGAAAAATAAGGCTTTGTCTGTCTGTGCATGCAATACCAATCACATGTTGTGAAAGAATCTGGCAGCAAGCAAGCAGGACTGAAGTTCTTTTACTTTTAAATTTCTCACATTTTTATGTTTTTTAATGTTATTCCACAATTTTTCTTTAAAATTTAATAGGAGCTTTACTTTGTAGAGGAGGCCATATTTTGCTTGGTTTTGCCCTTGTGAATATTTTTGTCAGCCTCTGTTCAGCAGAATGTATGTTGCATTTTGCACATGTAAGTGGATAATGGAAGAAAATATATTTAGACCTGGAGTGGCAGGAGTAAGCAGACTGATAGAGATTTTCCCCACTGCAGCCTACACGCAAATAATGCATTTGGACCCCAGGTCTAAACCTCCAGTGGTGCATACCCATGGAAGGAAGTTCCAAATTCCTATGGGTATAACTATGGCAGCACCCACTTGGGAAAGGCCTGGGACTGAGAACAGTTGTTCTTCAGGCCACCCTTCCCCTGGGGAGGGGTACAAAAAGATGCTAGGATACTGCTAAAAGCGCTGAACAATTGTGGCATTGGGATACAAGTGTGCAACTCTCTTCTGTGATAACCTCATTATTGCAAGGACAGTGAAGAAAATATTTCAGCGATCCTGTTTCACAACCACTGGCATGGTTGTGAAAATAAAAACACTTTGAAAATAAAATTAATATTTTATTAATTTCCTTTGTGCAAAGTTTTATTTCTGTGCCTTCACAAATTGCTTTCCTGGCCCAGGAACTTTTGCAGTTTTAATGAAGGTGTGCCTGTTTGTATGTCTGTCTATATCTATCTATCTATCTATCTCCCTATATATATATGTATATATATTTATCTCTGTTGTTGCATTGCTTTTATACAGATCAGAAAGAAGAAAAATTAAGAATCAGTAAACAAATTTATTATTTCACTTAGCAAAAAGCCTACACTATTGAGATGGTCTCTTGGATTGTGTTTTACAAACTATAAACACTGAAAGTCAAGCTGTGGATAATAGCCTTGTGGTATTGCTCATTTTCATAATCCTGATGTCAAGTGAATTGTAAGAGAGAAGAAATCCCAGAAAGAAAAATCCTAACAATCAAAAAATTTTAAAAAGCATGGAGCAAGGCCTTGATTCTGAAAAAGACTTTCAGACATATTTAACTTACTCATATAATTAGTCTCAGATTAAAATCATATTGAAACCATCAATTTCATACAAACAGAAATCTGATGTACATCCAAACAATCATCTTATTATACTAAAATAAGCATAAAATCAATCATCCCCATATTTTTTACTTGAGCTCTGTTATCTGATACAAATTACTCCACCATTTCAGTGGAGGTCAATCTATTCAAGAAACACTTTAAGGTTTATAAATTTTCTATTGAGTGGGGGGGGAAAAAAGGTCAATTAGAAGGTAAGATGGCAAATGGAAGAAGAGATTGTCCAGGCCTTGCTTCAGGGAGCACTAACATGATGTTGTGTGTCTATATAGTTAGCATAAGTCTCCCTTTAGAGCACTCCAGACTACCACAATGGGAATAAGTAATAGCAATGATGGTAGCAGAGGTAGTACAGGACAAGAGGGAACTGAGGTTCAGAAATACATACAGGAAAGATTCATTGTTATTAGTGAAGGTATCCGAAGGCACATAAAAGTGTAGTTAAACTGTAGATCACAATCCCAGTGTGGCTTACAGAGGGAAATGATGAACTGAAGCTCTCCCTCAGGTCTCTGTCTGCCTAAACTTGACCCAGGGTAACCATGTTCTGCATTTGCTGTTTATTCAGCAAACACTAAAAAGGACACAAGAAAGGACACTTGGCTGCATGACAACACAAGTAACTGGACACAATAGGGAGGGAACTTGGACCATTTGTAGGATAAAGTAGAGGGGCAACACACCAGGATTAGAAGACATCCATATGAATTCAATAGAAACTGAATCCATTATGTTGCAAAGTAGATGGGCTCTAAGGAGCTTGTTTTTGCCCTTGTACCGCAACTTTTACCAACCTGTGGTTACTCAAGATAAAACATTAAGTATTAAAGTGCCTATAATTTAAGTACGGTCATAATCTTATGTGCAAATTGCAGCTGAAATCTTACCAAGTTTCCACCACTTCTGCTTACAGTTGTCTTGGCTAAAGGCAAAATCTTATTCATAAGGGAAGTGTGCAGAAATATACTAGATGTGTTTTCTTTTCCAATATTATCAACATGTTACTTTGTGTTTCAATTAAATAACCAGGGTAACTTACACTTTATAACTTGCAAGACCTTGCCAGTGAAGATATATTCTCAAGATGCAGTGTCCTGGATAAATCACTACATTTAAAAATTACCCTCATTAGAGAACTAGAGTTGCCTTGTTAAAATTAAAATGTATTGTGGTGGGAGCAATATGCTGAAGAGCCATTGTTCTAATGGTCTTTAATCCTGCCCATTTGTCAATATACTGAAGTCACTTAATGAACTGTCTTTTTTAAAATTCACTCCAGTACAAAATGTAACATGCTGCACATAAAATGAAAATCACTCATATGCAGATTAAAACAAAGTTAATCTAACCTTTGACATGCAGCTTGTTAGGATTTTACAGCCATTGCCCAAATAATTAAATAGTTGTTTCTGCACTACCCCTGTTTAAGGTACAGTGGTTTGCAAGAAGTAAAAAGAATACCTTATAGAACAGCAGGATAAGGGAGAGGATATACTACTCTACAACAGTGAAATCAGAAAGTATTATCTACATAGAGCCATTGTTCACATTATGCTTTCTAAAGAACTGAAAGGAATCTTCCTTGGTACTTTTTAAACCTAGAGATCAATTCTTTGTGCTGTAGAACCAGTACAAGTCTCCCTTAATCTGGATGCAAATTTGACTGCTGTGTTGGGTAAAATTCTGCATTATTTTGAAATGCATTTTCTTTGCTTGCATTTTCACAGTTCAAGCAATGGCTGTGTCATTGGCTGTGTAAATGCCAAAATAATAAGTTCTGTTAAAAATAAATTGCAACACTGAAGCTGTAATGGAAAACAGCAGTAAACAGCCTTTATTTGATAAAATGTGTCCCAGTTGACTACTCAGCCAGACCTCACAGTTCAGCTATTATTCTACATTTGCTCTTGCTTTCCAGTACAAGTACACTGTTTTGAGTCCAAACAGTTTCTTAACCCTGGTTCTGCCATCTTTTCCTCACCTTTTTATGCTGTGGCTGTGCCTGGCTCCTCGCCACATCCATATCACTGCGGTCGCTATTAGGATCTAGGCAGCAATGCTGGTGTTCACAGCCACACCAGCCAACTGGCTGTGTCTGTCCACCGAAAGCAGATGTGTCTCTAGTGAACTGATTCAAACACAGAAATAAGATACCTCACATTAATCACTTCCAAGTCACTGGGACTTCTCAGTCGAGCCAGTCAGTTACCTCAGTCAAAACCAGACTGCAAAACAAATTTCATGCAATCACTAGATTTTAGATGGACAAACGGGAACATATTATTTTAATGTAGAAACATGTATATTTCATATGAATAGACATCAAAAATTATCTTTACTATTTAATTCAAGAATTTTTAATGTGTTTTTAGATAAAATTAAATTTATTACAAATATTTTCTTCTCTATTATAGCTCACATTTACATAAGGTATGAAGGAAAAAATTTTTTGTGGTTGCAGTTACAACTTAGGAGTTCTTCTGCCTTGCCAATCTGAACAAATGTGTTTTACAACAAAGGGAATTGCATTTTCCATGCCTTCCCCCTACTCAAACTCAGCTGGAGCTTGGGATGGGGAGGAACAAAGGTACTTTATTTTTCAGGCACTTTAACTGATGCCATCTATCAGATGATAGATCTAGGCAGAGTGAGCTTAATTCAAAAATTTTTGAGCATTCAGAATTAAGAAATCACTCATAGCTTACTAAAAGACTACAGAAGTATCTTCTTTTGCATATTCATGTACTTTTTCATATTAATGACAGCTCACTAAGCCTCTCAGTGAAATACATCTTGTCAATCAATAGTTCTGTACTGCATGTAAGAAGCAGACTTATAGGATATTTAATGAAAAAAAATAGGCTTAAATAACATTCAATTAATTATTAATCCATCATTTATGCTTATGGATAATTGATGTATACACTAATAACCTATGGATATGTCACCTTTAACACAATAAACAACAGGGATTTAGTTAAACTACAGAGCAGTTCACTGCTTTACATATTATCTTTTCACTCCTCTGGTAAATTAATGTTGATTAGTAAATAAATATATAAGATATCATAACACTGACCTTTAAAGAATTTTCAGAAATGAATATTGGTTCAGTGGCACAATCAGCTGCAGAGGAATTTGTATAAATTATCTAAACTAGTGAACAAAATCTCTTCATTAATCCTTCCTGACAGGTTAATTTCATTCCTTTTCTAAGTTGTCAGGTTAGAACATGGAGCAAATAATCAAAACCCTTTAAATCAAATATACCAAATCAAGACTAATTGAATATGCTTCAAGTATGTCAATAACTAGATTCACATTTTTCAAAATCTAATAGGAAAGCTTGTTAAACAATAAAAAATACACGCCCTGCTAATTCTGGGTGAGCAGGAAAAAATGTTGCCACAGCAATTTTATTTTTTTATTAACTGTAATCCCTGAATGTGTGACACAATGTTCATAATGCAAATACATATTCACATCCTACACATTCCTTTCATATGCAGGTGCTGTGTGTATATGAACGAGACATGTAAAGCATTGAAGTAAAATACAGTTGTTCCATGAATTAAGAGCTTTTGAATTTTGCATTCTGTATAATGACACTGTTTTACAGAATCACATATTTCTTCCCAGACTATTAATTTGTTTAGAATATCTTTCCAAAGAAGTGGGACTGGCTTTGAAATTGCACCAAAGATTAATGACTATTAGTAAATTGAATAGGGCATAAATTTCCAAGTATTTGGAAAGCCACCTAGATCCTTCTAGAGTAGCAACTGGAAGACTAGCAAGATATCCTAAGAATCCCAAGCTGCTCTAGGTAACTCTTTATGGGGGTAAGCAATGCAGTAACAAGTGCCTACTTCAGCATGACCTGAATTCAAGGCTCCATTGAGTAGCTGTCCAGAGACTGCAGACAGAGCTCAGGCATTCAGCCCATTTATAAATGCTATTTAGCTTCCCACTATTTTATGTCTTCATCTGGAGCAGAATCCTACTCCTTGCATGTCATACGTGCATTGACACAAACTGGGAAATACTAAAGCCAAGAATATAGCTATTAGTGACTTTTCCCATTGAGCTCTGGAGGACATAATGGACACAGACCTGAACAGGAGCCCATGGAGGTGAAAACCTCCTTGGTTCCATTTGTCTGTGCTCTCTGTCTCCAGAGATTCATACAAATGTGTCTACACCACAGCATTTTAGTGAGTTTAAATGAGGCTGCAGACTTTTCTTGAGCTCTATATAAAGCAGTCTGTTCCATGGCAACTAAATAATTAATCAGTGCTACTCTGCCATTAACCAAATAATCTCAGATATTATAGTAAAATTAATGAGCTCATTTCAGCTTGTATTTTATTTTATGGCATACCAGTTACATTTCTGTTTCTCTAAGTACTTATATTTTTAAATCAAAACAAGTCTTCTAAATCTCTTGCCAATCTGAGCTATTCCAGGAAGTTGACTGACTTTTTTGATATTTTTATTTTGTTCTGCACAACTTGCTTTACTTTCTTTCTTATCAAAACAGTTCATTCACAGTGTCCATTTTAGGCAGCTAGAAGAACTTTCAAATATTTTAATGACCCATTTATTCTGTGTTCTAGATGTCAATCCATCTCATTTCCATCTTTTTTCATTTGTATCATTAAAAATGCAATATGCCATATAAATAAACTGAGGGCAACAAGAGCTTATTCTGTATTTTTTTCAAGCAAAAACTACAACTAAGGAATTATATTCAGGCTTTATTTAAGCTAGCATTATATGAATAATGGAGTCCTATTTCACATAAATCTGAGAGAGAGATAAAGGTAGAATTTAAATTGCTCTTATCTCACTTCTGGACCTTAAAACACAGGGAAATACTCCCTTCCAAATCCTATTGCATAATAAATTACTAAAAAATAAGTTTTTACACATTGCAGGTGGAGTCATTTACAACCTAAAATGCATTTTAGAGCTGGAAAGCTGATTTTGAGTTTCCAGAAAATTTTACATCTGAAATCTGAGAAAAAAATAGCTGATGTCAAATCATGGACTCAGTTTCCATCTCACTTCTGTGTAATTTCCACAACTCTGTTACAGATTTTTAAGTGGAACAGTTATTTGAAGCATTTGCATTATTTTAGTTAAATAATAGGCATTTATCTAAAATCAACTTAATGTCTTATTTCATATGAAACTCAGGAACATAACCTTAGGACAATCTGTGCAATCATTAAACAGAACATTGTTTAAAATGGTCAGCTGCAAAAGAAATGCTTTTCTTCTCTATGCATTCATGTTTCTACTAGAAATTAACTTTTGGGGAAGTTTTCACTTCCATTTAATTAATATATTTAACTAACATTAGGTACAAAAAATGTCTGCAACATTAAGAGCTGTTCTTAGTCCTCAATTCAACTCAACTGTTTATAAAGTATAGGGGTTAAATCTTTCTAAACTGGCAAGTGTGAGACTTTCAGTTTTGATCTCTAGTATTAAATGCAGATTAAATTGCAGATGAAAACATAATATATATCTGTACAAAACCATAAATAATAGATATCCTTCAATATTTTAAGTGCATAGTAAGACATCAAATTTACAAGGAATGTGTATGTCCAGAAATACGACTAAAAAGAAACTGGGTGTGGTTTGAAATCAAGCCCTTGAGTTCCAATATGTAGATATTTAAGCACATCATATATGTGGATCTAAAGCTATTTTTAAAACTGAGGAATTCATTATATGGTCTTGATCATGCACAAACCTTCTAATCAGTGATTGCTAAATCTTGAGTATTTGAAGATAATTTTGTGACTTTTTGTTCCAAGAGTACATTAGTATATTTGTGTAATTATAGAAATGGCAGTTTTAAATTGATTACTCACTGATCTCAAGAAAATGAACAATAAAATAGTACAATATTTGAATCATAAATCTAGGAATGCATTAATCAAGAATACTCATGGATTTTCAAGGATTTACATTAACTGCTCTTCCTGCTCATGATGTATCAGATTTCAAAGCAATAAAGGCATGTATGACACATGCAAGTGGTTCAAGTAACATCCACCTGTGGCTGTACAAATTCTGTCACTCAGACTTCCAGGATATTCCAAAGGAAACCTGAAGAAAGTTAAATAACTTGAAACAACTTTTTTTTAAAAAAGCTCAATTTAAATAACATTACCACCTCTACATACTGAGTGTTATGGAGTATTTCTTTTCCCATAAAGTTCCACCCAGTGACGACCAATGCTGGTGGGAATGCCTACATACTGTGGGCTACTGTGTAGGTGCAGTGTATTCACCATGCTTGGTTGCTTGCTGGATGCTCTTATAGTGCCCTAGCACACCTAACTCAGAAGGGAACTAAGGCTCAGGATGTGTTAGAGGTTTATATCAGTCTGGTGGGGATGAATCCTGTTGTCTCCAGGGTCACACATTTCAGATATTTGGTTTTCTTGCTCTGCATATTTTGTAATAATTAGATTTTTTTAATTCTGGAATCATTGAAACCTTCTCATAATGCTTCTACCCTAAAGTTTGCAATGTATATACCAGCTTTACAAGTTATGTCTGGAAATGCAATATGACTGTATAGGGGTGTGCTCACACACATGAAACACCTACACAGAGTTGAGCACAAGAATTTACATTTAATAATGTTAGATTATAGAAACTTCATTTTTCCAAATGTGAATTTTACCTAAGAAGATTTAGGGTTAATGACATTTCATATTCATGGCTTCACCTCAAGAGTATCAGATGTATTACAGTACATTCCTGATGGAGTGTATCTTTTCAACTTGTTGCAATTGGCACAGCACAAGGCAGCTCTTGATTGGGAACTACATGAAGGCATTCAAGCTAAAAATTTGGCAAGTTACATATTACAGATAGTATTTTGTGTCCCAAAATTAATAAAGGCATATCATCAGCAATCTGCTATAGTAGAACCTTACTGAGGGTAGTAAAGCAAACTACAAAGAAAATGAGAATATATTTCCAAACGGTGTTCATTCTAAATTTATGTACATTTATATTATAATTACCATAAAAGTCAAAGGAAAAAATGTTTAGATAGAATTCATAACTCTTAATTAAAAATCTTTGTGATGAAAAAGAAGTTTTAATGAACTAATATGCATACAAGAGTTATAAATATGTATATTACAGTCATAAGTAAGACCAGTTTTTGCCTGAATAAAACATTCATAATCTCTTTAGAAATATATTAAGGCTAAATCAAGCTCAGATTTCACATATGCCATTGAAAAGTAAAGTTATAGTTTACATGGAGGCAATGCATTTTCTCAGTACTATGAATTTTGGTATTTATAGGTCTAATTTCTCTTTTATATTTTGAAATAATTTTGTGTCTTCATTCTTAGCCTAAAAATAAAGAAAATTAAACATCCTAGGACTTCTTAGTCATTCTGCCACAAAAAGGGATTATAAGGGGGTGAAAACCCAAGTGGGATCTGCCGTGTTTAAATTATCAACTGGAAGCGTCAATAGGCAAAATATTGGAATACACTGAACCTGCAGTGTCCTCATGAAAATATCATCCTACAAGACATCCACCCAACACAAGATGTGCAAATACCAACACAAAGAAACCAGTTCCATGTGTATTTGGCTCGACATTGGCAGAATTCAGACTGCAGTGGAATTACAAGGTTTAAAATGCCCATACTCTTCATAGCAGTACAAGCAATTCTGTGCATCTAATATTTGATGAGTTCAGCACACATTTCCTACAATGAAGTCTAGTGACTTGAATTCAAATTTTTCAGTAAAACACTGCCTCAGAAAACAATGTCATCAGTCCTCAACAAACTGAGGACAATATTGTGTCATGTGCCATTTTACCTATGAGATCTATCTACAGCTAAGTGAGTAATGGAACATGATGCCACTGAACCTCAACTGCAGAACCATCCCCCTAGGCTTTGAGGAAGCAAAGTTCATGGGAAAAAAAAATAATCCAAAGTAACACAACACTCAATATTCAGGGAGTAACACAGGCTTTCTTCATTATTAACAAACCCTTAATTATGGAGGAGCAAAGATTTGTGGTGCATACCCAGGCGAGTCAGAAGCAAACAGCCTGGATAGGTTCTCAAAATACTTACTAGCTCTGCCTATGCCAATGCAATGCCTATACTGAATAAAACTTCAAATAAATCACACTGCAGTTACTATAGTGAAGTTAGACATTCTGTGTAAAAGGTATTTAATATCTAAACATTTTTCTGATGCTCTCCTGAGTAAGTGACAAAACAGAACAACATTTACCTACAATATGCTCTATTATTGGTGTAAATCAATTTTGATATAACAGCCAAGGGACCTATTTTTGGTACATTATTTTATTCAGCTAATGTAGTTCCTTTTTGTTCATGAACAAGCTGATTTTTCAAAATCTGCTTCACTTAGGTATTTATGCAGCCTCCATTACAATGGTCTCAGTGGGAGTCAGTCTTTTAGTACACATTTATCCTCATAAGACACTGGTCTAGAAAACACTACATTTGAAGCATTATCAGTATGACTAGTATGTAGTATCCCTAGTGGTAGACAACAACCCCGTTTTACTAGATGCTGTACAGTCACAACATAATGTCACAGCCCAAGATGTATTTTACAGTGAGCTGAGCCACTCATAGCCTCCCCTTGCATGGTACTGACTAGGTGCTAAATTCAATTACCCAGACACAGGAGTACAGTTCCATCTAGATGGTCTAAGTTATTCTGCCTGGTCTCTAGCAGATACTCCACAGGAGTGCAGCTTCCCTCCTGTAACATTTGAACACGTCTTTTGTGGTCCAAATGGCAGTAAGCACGTGTGAGCTGGTCTCCCTTGACTGTAATGGGAGTTTTAACATCTTGGTCACAGAGTCCTACAGGTATCCATGTGGTATATTAATCATAACCTCTCTAGCCTAGGCAGTTTGGGGGAACACTTCGATATATAGATCACTGTTCTTGGTCAAATGTCATGTCTTTATATTTGCTTGTTTAGCAACTGCTGCGATTTTATTGTCTAGAAATTAAGCCACTGAAGAAGTCTAAAAATTGAGACTTCCATAATCTAACCTTTAATCTATAACTGTGTTATCTCCTACTCACATTGAGCAACTGGTTATCTAAATCACATTATCTCCATTTAAACCAGACTAGAATGGAGGCCTTACACAAATGAGATAAAGGCTCACTCTCCTTTCCTACTTTCCCAATCAGTTAACTTATTTTTAGACTGCTGAAGGCATTTTCAAATTGTATATGGCTGTATTTCATATATATTTGAAATATCAACATCTGAATTTTTATCTCATTTAAGGTAATTAAGTAAATAAGTAATAAATAAATACATTTGTAAATGCTTAGTCAAGTTTGATTTTTTTCCAAATCTTTTTTTATTAGCTCAAGCCTGCCTGAGTGCTAGTAATCATAAGATAGCACAGATCAATTTACAGTAGCTGACAGACAAAGACTGAAAGAAATCCAGGGTTTTATACATATTACAAGAGGCATAAAGTTATTTGGAAAAGTCTCTGAAGTTTTAGGAGGGCAAGTCCTTTTGAATTTTTTACTGATTCTCTACCCAGTGTTGCAGTCTATAGACACAAATTTCAATTCACAACTTGTGCAAAAGTGCAAAACAACTAAATTAATAAATAAACTTGTTTAAAAATGCCATGCTATCAAAGCACCACAAAACAAAGAATCTGAAGCTTTTAATAACAATTAACAAAGGTTGACAAAATAAAATGTACAATTTTACATCTGCAAGAATCCAGAATGAAGTGTAAACTCATTTAATCTTTAACATGTGTATCTGTGAAGCTTATGCTTCACTTGAACTATAATTTTGTGCCTTGTCAACAGGAATGAACTGTACTCTCCCACTTCAGTTTTAGATGTGGTTCCCTTGTCTCAAAGTAAAGCAAATCTCCCACTGTTTGCAGGACTTTAGGAAGATCTGAGGTACACCTGCTGCACTCTGCAGGCAAGAGGTCTTCAAAGATCATCTCCAAAAAGGGAAGAAATATCTCAGGAAAATACCTATCAAGAAGATCTGGGAAGCTTGTGCTGGTCTTAAACATGGCTCAGCTTAACACCACTTCAGAATACAAGTTCTTCAGTTGCTGACACAGAAACAAACCTGCTGCTTTATTTCTAGCTGACTAGTGGACTCTGGTAGGGGATTCAGTTGTGAATAGCTGAGGGTTAATAGCTGCATCTTTCATGATTGTAACCAGTGAAAAGAAAATAAAGACATTAATAAGAGATAAAATAGTAGGGAAATGTAATATCTTTTGTACAAAGATTCCACTGACAACCATCAGCATTATTATCTGTGCCAACCAGGAAATTACTATCATTTGAGGTACTATTTGACAGCTCTGATTTATTCCTGGAGAACTCAACTTCATTCTCACCAATTAACATAGCAGATCCATAACCAGCCTTAGACATGCCACATCTATTCACAGGGGATTATCTATAAGCCATTTATTCCACGTCTGTCCATTCAAAGTAGCTGTATTTTCTGCCAGATTACAGCCTCTCAACATTATTCTAAAACCAGTCACCAAATACTAAAGCTGTTCTCCTCTGCTGAAACACTTGTAGAAAAGAGGACTGCTTCATTTATTTAGCAAATGTACCTTTCATCAGCTGCAAACGTATTTTCTATACAGTAAATAGTTGCAGATCTCTAAAGTGAAGCCATTTCCTTTCTCCCTCCATCTCTCTTCTCCCCCACCCTCCCAAAAACACACACACCCTAAGAGCAACATCAAAGGACAGAAGCAGGAAAATTTGAATCACTGCAATTAGCAATACTGATTTGTATTTATAGCATCTTTAACCCCAAATAAGTCTATGGTACTTTTAAAGGCCTTTCTGTATATTAATAAATCATCTCACCTACCATGTCCTACTGTGACACAGTTCTTGGCAGACACATAACAGAATTCAGTGATACTATTCAATTCTTACAAGACTGAAAGTGAAAACATGATAGTCCATTTATTTGAAACTTCAGGTAGATAGACTTTATTTAGCTTCCCTGATGTCTGGGGAAGTCATTATAGGATCATAAGATATTCAATGCCTACAGTCCTTTGATGTTGCATAATAACCCCAAAACACCTTCAACAACAGTCCTGTAAATCCCAGTCCCATAAAACTGCCCACAGAGCAAAAGATGATATCCCACAATGCTCACTCTGTAGCAAACTATTCCTGAGAATCCATTTAGAGATGTTTAGCAAAATTTGATAACATTGTCTATGAAGTTTCCCTGGGGAAAGCCTCTCCCTTCAACTTGAGTTGGTGTGTGTCACCTCTGGACCACAGAGCTGATCTCCCTCCCAGGGTAGCCTTGGGAGGAGTCAGGTCAAGGGCTGCTGATGAGGTTCTTGGGTTCCTACACCTGTAGTTTTTCCTTTGAGCTCCTTTGTGCATAACCCAGGAAGCAGGATGAAGTAATTTATCTTGGTTGATTCAAGGAGCCTTGCTAGAACTAAGATTTATTTGAGTTTTCCATTGCTGTTATTTTTAAGTAATTTCAATGTTGTTTTGAAACAGACTCAGCATACAAGGGTTCTTTGACATGGGGAACCTAAATGCAACCCAGGATAATTTGCATATGCCAAGCCCCTATGGATCCAAAACTGAGGAACGATTTTCTTCATAGAAACCAAAGCAGGGCTATCAAAGCTTTACTATAAAACATTTTATAGCTCATTATTTGGTTATTTCTACATATCAGACTGTCATTACAAGTACAATACAGCCTCATTTCATTCTCACAGATTACTATTACATTATAATTACTGCATGTGCATCTACAGAGTGCATATTTTTATGCCATTTGACTCCTTTCATATTAAAACAATAAATATTCTTGCTCTGCTACTCATAATTGTGTCCAACATGTGTGAGGAAGGAGCACTGGTTTAGTTACTGTATCCATATAACAACAGAGGGGGAAAAAGCTATTTACCTGTCTGTATCTAATTATTTGCAGTCAGTTATTATCATGTCATTTCCAAAATGTGTAAAGGAAGAGGTAGAACAACACAACACTGTATCATTTTGCATCCAGCGAGATGATGGTAGCACACCTGACTACAGCAGAAAAAAAGGAAAGAAGGTTGTTGAACCCCTATAGACAGAAGATCTCAAGGAGCTGTTTATAAAAAAATAAATAAACAAGCAACTTCTCTTGGGTCTTTAAGCACTTGCTTTTATGTTCTCTTCCTGTTACTAAAAAAGCACTTGCTCACAGTCTAATCAGGAAAGCAATTGTACTGCACTCATTTCAAATCAAGCATCCAAACAAGACATCCTAACACCTCCTTCATATTTAATAAAAGCCCCTATTGGAGAAACTACTGCATTTATACATAGATCAAATCCAATAGTGGCAAAATAACATGGAAATAACTGGAATGAAACTCCTGAAAATCCACTGCAAAGAGATGTTTTGTACCTAAATTTCAATAAGACCAAATGCTTCTATTATCAATGCAGTCAGTGGGGAGCAGGCAGAGTAGAGTCCTTGAAGGCCTCCAGAGGAAAACTATTGAAGTGATTCCTTTCTGAGACCAGACTATATGTATCAACCTATTGTGGTTCTATGAGATAAGCAAGGTCTGGAAAGGTGCCTTTGTTTTGGACCTGAACTATGTGCAACCACAATATCACTACTGTTACAAAGATATTTCAAGTCATAAATCACAAATTCTGTAATCATTCACCTTTTATCACTATCACACCTGACCATGAATCATCACTTCAAACCTGACTTGAAAATATGATCACACCCTGACTTCAACTGCTACTAAATTTTGTATTAAAAGAGTCTGATTACTTTAAAATTTTTTGCTTCTATGGTAACACAGGCAGTGCAGGTACTACAAGAAGATACAGTGTTTATGATGGCAGACTACTTGAGCTCTACAGCTATTTTCGCCTAGTTACTAACATACATAATAAATCCATTAGGAAAATACTGCAGCTTCTTGACAAAATTGTAAACATCAATTAGACAACATGATATTATAAAAATGACAAAAGATTATTAAATAAAATGATTCAGCAAAAAAAAAATTGAACCTCTGTGTTAAAGTTATGATTCCTTCAAGTCAGGCTGTAGAGCACACAAAATAATTGCTGCTGTGTTTCTGGCATGACAAATAGATTATGAGTTTTTAGCAAGCTTGTTTCTAACAGTTTCAGCAAAGCATCAAAGTGGAATATGTCAGCTTAGTGCTTTTAAAAGAAAAATCTTACATTTAGTAATGTTTAGTAATAGTAAAAGCTAATTATTTTAAAATTATCAAAGAAGATTGCTAGCATAACAAGTAAAAAGATTCCTGCTTCTTTACATCAAAATGTTACTCTAAAAAGGAAGGCACTTCAGTTTATCATGCAAGTAACTCTGTTGACTTAAACAGGACTGTCCAGGCAGGGGGTTCAGAAATATTTAAGAAAATCTAAATACATTGCATTGAATTTTTCAGGGGTATTTTGAACAGATAATTGATAAATAAATCCTAATATACTGATTCTTTTAAGAGTCTTATAACCGTCTTCAGCTAGTGAATTCAGGTGATCCTGATAAGTATTGCCAAGAGGTGAAATTCACTCATTTGGCTGAAACAGATTTTCCGTGGCAGTCCCGCTTCTTTAGCAGGTCTCCCAGTGAATAGTAACTTGGAGAGCAGCTTTCTGTTTGCTTACCTGCCTTGCCTGCTTTTAGTGGCTAGCAGAAAGAAGGATGTCTCTGTATCTGACACAAACTCTCTTGGTCATGGTCACGTGACTAGCAGAGTACTGAAAGGATCACTTCTGTGTATTATTTGGGTTCGATGAAAGTAAGAGGATTGACACAACAATGGACAAATTCCACCAAGGCGTTAGCAACCTCTGATCACAGTAGCAACTGCACATAAAAACAAGTGCATTCGTGTATATCTTCCAACATGTCCTCTCACTGGCCTTGAACTGCACAGGGCAGCATTCCCCAAAAGCATACAGCTGCCTCAAGACTGCACCTACTATTGGGATTTCAAAGATGGGAGAAAAATGAGGAGTACCTATGGATATATGGAATCCCTCCCACAGAATCCCAGTGAGAATGGGAAAATTCTAAGAATCTGTGTTTCTCTATTGTGCAGCTGTACAAACTTCCACTCATAGTTACACTCAGAGCGGTGATCTCATGAAGGAAGATGGTGGGGTAGCCTGTGTGAAAAAAAAAAAATAATAATAATTTCTTGTTTTTTAAATTGTAACACTGTTTTACCAGTCAAAACATCCAAACAAGATTAAATCAAAGATGTAATGGTCTGCAAAAGTATGAATATAAAAGTTTTTCTGATTCCAACAACTGGAGCACATCAAAATCATGTAGGCAATGATCCTTAAAACCCAACAAACTGAGATTTCATATCTCCAAGTAATATGTAAAAGCCAACATTCATAGTACATCACCCAGTCATCCTGGGTAGAGTGTAAAAATACAAATAATACTTCTCTCTTCAGAAAAATATTTTAGAAAGGCTTGTGTAAACTTCTACCTAAATTCTGACCTAGAGCTCTTTTAGTGTTAAATGTATGAATGTTAGTTCTATGATACACACGTGCTTTAGGGAAAAGCAAAACTGGTGTTATTTCTTGGACTAAGAGACATGTGATAAAGTATATATATTTTTCGGCATGAGAGACTTAAATTTTGGAGCTTTTTGTCCCAATATGGTTGAAAATACAAGGGGATGACTCATCATTGAAGAAACAGAGAAGACAGCATTATCAGCTGCTATTAAGTACAATGTTTCAGAGACAGCCCTTGGCCCAAAAAGTTCCTACACTGCTGCTGGACCAGATATTCAGTGTCATGGACCCTCAGCTGCTTCCTACATAGTGGCACAGGCATTGTTGAATATGAAAACCTGTACAATGCTTTTATAGAATACAAGCAGATTTTAAAATGAGTCTGGTTGTAGGTACATCTACCAACAAAAGCTCTTCAGGAAGTATAAATAACAAGAAATCACCAAAAATACAACACAAAATATTGTAAGAGTTTGCAAACATATTGTTAAGGTTATTTTTTCAATCTAACCAAGTGACTTCTGAGTGGACAAAGATTTGCTGTCAACGGATATATGAAACAGTCATTCAACTGAATTTGTACTTTCATCCATGACAATAATATCTTGACTTTGAGCAATACTTAGAAAAAAATGGGACCAGAACATTTAAAAGAGGTATTCTATTCCTTTTGGCTTGCAAAAATAATTCCCTACTTCTTGCTGCAATTTTTTTTAAATTTGTCTCTTTCTAGGAACAGAAGGGGTGAAATGTGAAATTAGAGCCATTTTCTGACTTGGAAGCATTGCACAACTAACTATAACTTCACTTCTACTTCACCATTCTACTGTGTCATTTACTTTGGAGGACTTATTTTAAAACCTGATTAAAAACTCTGATTTATGGTGAGTTTGTCCTGGTCTATGAGAAAATCCAAACTTTTCCTGGGTTTTATGTGTCAAAATAAGACATCAAAGACAAAGTCATGCTAAAGATTTTAATTGATTAGCAATATCTGTATCATTTTAATACAATTAAACATGGAAGTCTCCTCTTCTTGAGTAATCCAATACTAGAAAATAAAAAAAATAAAGACTTTATAACAATCACACATGCATAAGAGAATATAGGAAGGTGTTCTGCTGTTGACTTTTCATTGCAGTAATATGTCCAATGAAATTGTCTTACTAAAATGGATTAAAGAAAATATTGTCAACCAATTCTCCTAAGAATAAAAGGATATTGTCAAGTCAAGGGTCATTATCTGGAAAAAGTGTTGATATAAGCATTGAAATTGTAGGTTTAAAGTAAACAACAGTTATTTTTCTTTTCAGACATTGAGAGGTTTCCTCAATAAAACTCTTTCGCTTTTCATTTCTCCAAGAAATGAACCTCACAAAAACCTGGACAAAGGCAAAAGTTTCAATTTCAAGCAATTTATATGATAAAGATTTTGTGATCAGACAAAAGGAACAAATTTAACAGAAGAGGAAGAATTTCAGATAATTTAAATTATTTCAAAGAAATATTTCTTCCCTAACATTTTTGCATTCATAAATTATAACACTCTCTAATAGTTATTATTTTTTAATATGCTATAAAACTTTAAGAATACCTGAGCCAACAAGTCTAAAGCAAACTCAGCATTGACTTGCACTTTGGTTAAAATTTGAGTTCTAATATCAAAGATAAATAGAAAATTATAATTGTAAAAGAAGTCCAGAGGTAGTCTAGTCCGTGACTTAGAGAGATTGTTTTAACACCATGGCATATCCCAAATCCAGGAACCATGACAGTTCAATTCACTTTTCCACTTCAATACTTTACCAGAGAGCAGTGACAAAACATGAGTAGTACAAGCATTTCTGTAAGCCAAGCACGGCAGAACAATTTAACTCCTCACAGCAGTCTGGAAGCTGTTTTAGAAAAAAATACCATAAAGTGTTTATTTGGTCAGATTCTCTAAGTTTGCTATATTCATGGTATCACTGTGGCATAATGATATACACACTCAGACTACTTTATTATGACACTACTGACCACTGTGCTAATAAGACATAGCAAACAATCTGTTTACTCTCAAACTGTTTTTGAGCAAGTTACAGTAATTCAGTGGTACAGATCATGTTGCAGTGTTCTGAATGCATAAAGCCCATGCACTTCAGTACAGAGCTAATACTTAACCTACTTTATCACACAGAGCTGTAGGTGCATCAGTGCCTCTTTTTTTCTAAGGGAAGAATCCAAAATATTACAGCAGAGATAAAGTACATTGCTAGAACTTATATTGACATGTTCTTGTCAATAGGAAATAAGTTAGTTAAATTCTGAGTGAAGCATAAAGTATGTCTGTGGTTGTTCCCTTGCACAGGTATGTAGAAAGCAGCTCTCTGCAAACAGCATTCATCAAAAGGCTGCAGTCACTCATCAAAAAATCAGTTAGCCCAGCAGAACTATTACTTTAAACTATTTAAGCAAGCCCAGTTCATTTCTCCTGGAAAAGGTTAAGGAGCAGTGTGTAGGCAGATCTAAGAGGGCAATCATATTTGACAGCAAAAACAAGGAGCTGAGGGCAGTAACCTTTACCAACCATCAAAGCCAGATGGTATGTCCATGCCACAAAGCTACAGAAACCTCTGATGCTTCAGGAATTCAAACCTTCAACAAGGACAAATTTTGAGCAGTCAGGAGAAAAAACCCAAATACCACCACTGCAACTGACAAGCAGCAGTCATAATTCATCCTAGCATCAAAAAGGCAGACAGTTCATCTAACAAGAAAAATCAATAGTATTTGTCATACTTAATGTTGACATTTTTTAAACTTCTCTGTATTTGCAGGGCAAAGGCCAGCCAAGCTATGCATATTTCATCTCCTGGAAGATATGACGACCTTACCGTCTTGCCCTTTTTCAACCCTGACCTTTTAAAACTACAGTGAAGAGGTAATCATCATTAAAGAAGGAATAGATATTCACATGAACCATAAACTAATTTTTATTTCAATTTTTTACCTAATTCTTCCATTTATGAAGTAGTAAGATTTTGGCTCTGTTTCCATTACCTATAAAGCAGCTTTCTGCTTTATTTTTTTCTTAATAATTTGCTAACCTGTCAGTCTAAATTGTATGTCTTCAGAAGACCAAGCTTATTCCTGGGAAGTAGAAGCATTCCCTAGTGCTTACCTTGGCTATTTCGGGTTCTGAAGTTCCAGCTGAGAAAGTGGTACAAAGTGCTGGAGATTCTCGGGAAAAACATACTGACCTGATGTGATACATCAAGGTAAGGTGATTTCCTTTTGAGATTAATTTTTTCAGTGCTTGTATCAGCATTTGGCCTTGCCAACAAAACATCAAGCAGCTGTGTGTCTCCTTTGCCAAGTGAATTACAACTTAGTTTTGGTGCAAGTGAACATAAAACAATATTCCGCAACAACTACCAACATACTTGGTCCTTTCACTTCACTTACTACTTCTCCTTTTTTATTCTGCAATACATGATATAAGCTACTGATTTCCTCTCTCCATTTCCCCTCTATTCTTGAAAACATCTCACTCTCATTCAAGCAATCACTTCTACTTTTCTTAATTTTCCTTGTCTGGGTTGCTTTCCCCACTGATTTTGCTCAGCTGCTGAGCACTTAACCTTCCTCTTTAATATGTTCTAAATAAAAGGAGTGAAAGTCAAAATACAGTTTTCAGTTTGCCTCTCCTTTTGTTTCCAACAGCACTTTACTATGATCTGCTGGGCATTCTGGTTTTCAGATACATGAAGCACAAAGCAAGATTTTGTGATAGCTGTTTCCATGTGTTTTTTGGTAGCTGGGAACTGGTCATACAGCACACAGCCGTTTGCTCACATTAATCTCAGAGTGATCTGAAACTCTGTATCTAAAAGCTCAGGTACTGAAATGACAGAAGCCTCTGGAAAAAGACATTAACAAAATCCTTTTCCCTACTGAAGTCAGTAAGAGTTTTGCTTGTTTCTTCAACTAAAGTAGACTTAAAGTCTTTGTTTGTTGAGAAAGTCTCATCTACTGTATAAATAGTGACATGAAGGTACAGTGTGATCTGTACTACTGTTGACTTTTACATGACCATAGTTATTAAACTACAAAATTCAGTGAAGAGATGTCCACAGAAAATAAGCTGCTTAATTATCAAATGCTTACTGAAGGCCATACTCATACAATAAGAGATTTTGCATATTTACATTAAGTATTCCTTTAAGACTAACCTAGTAACTCATGTTTTGGCAATTTAAAGATTAAGCACGGTTCCATAACGTGATAGTTAGGTAGCAGAAGCATTTTTAAAGGCTTTCCAGAAATTAACACAATACTTATTTTACTGATTGGATTCACAATAGATCCAAATTACCTCCATTTATTTTTTTCCCTGTATGGGAAGTTCTGAAAAATGAATTCAAATACTTTATTCTCTAAAACTAGGCATTGCCAAGTTTACAAATATGATTATTACTATAATTACTGAAACAAAAACCTAATTGACTGCAAGTTAAGGTCATTTATAATGCATTCTCTTTGTGAATTATGCATTAATCTGACTCCTTAATTCTGCTTGTCTGTTGTCCATTCTCTTAATTTGCCACCAGAAAGCTCTTTTAAAAAAAGGATATTGACCATGGAAAGTTCATGTAACAATTGATTTAATCACAATTATTTCCTTATTACAAACAAGGACTCACACAAGTGAATGAGGTTTTAGCTAATGTGAGCTAGTTAATCCATGCTCAGACTACTCAGGAATGCATTTAATAAGTGACTGTCTTTCTGCATGAGGATTTCTCAGATTACCATTTTATTCAGTGTTTTAGAGTGCACAGTAATAATAAAACACATTAGGGATGATTAATTTCCAACACTGTCATCTACATTTTAATAAATCTCAAAATTAGAAAGAAGAAAAGTGACAAAGACTTATGATAGTTAATACAAATCTCAATCTATACCATACACTTAATTTTAAACAATTTTCTAGGCTGTTAACTAAGGGTGAAAAGGGTTTGTAATAACAAGATCTCCTCTCTGAAGAGATCCAAGGCAAAGAAAGAGTAGTGCTATGTGAAATACACAGATAAAACTGACATAAATGTACCCTTAATTCACTAAAAATGACAAAAAAACTGATAAAGAGCAATAAAGCCTACTTATCAGAAAGCTTTCTCAATGCTCAGTGAAATCTCCAAAACATGAAATACACCAAAAAGACTGGGTTTTGTAAGATTAGTTCTTTTATATAAAAAGGTGGGACTCTTTCACTTAATGCTGTTAAAAAGGTTTCAGAGAGAGACTGTTCCTTCTAAAATAGTGTTTTGCATCTACCCAGGTTAGATGTCTAAGCCCAGTAGGGCAAATAGCATTGGGGTGGTACCAATTGCATCTCCACCGCCCACTCAAGAGCTGAGACAAGCTTAGATGATGTAGCTGACTCTCAGAGAGCACATTAGGAGAAATTAATGTCTCCCAGCAAAATTTTATCTGCATTGCAGATGAAGCTGCACATGAGTACAAGAAGATATATATGCTCCAAGTTTATGCTTACTAGCAACAAGATAACAGCAATGAAATGTTGCCAGCACAAGCTTCAGCAAGAGAGCATCTACTCATGCTAATTGCTGGCCTACATTCAAGGCAAGGTACCACATGATCAGAACGATGGTGAGATTAAAGTCAGAGCAGGGGTTTTTACCTGTCATATAATTATACCTCTTCATGTTCCAAAGACTTGCCTGAAGCATAAAAATTATCTTTTCACCTCAGATTAGCACACACACAGAAAACTTTCTTCACAGAAACACTGGCAACTCTTTCTACCTCTTAGACAGGGGGAATGGCAACCTCCAGAAAATCTTGTATTTTTACATTTAGTTTTACCCATAAGGGATAAAAAAAACCCACAACTAAATCAACATTGCCCAATAACTAGGTGGGATAAGCTAGGTGGGGTGTCTGACTATTCTAGTGGCCTTATAAAATGGAGTGACTGCATCAGTGGACAAGGGAAGAGCTATGCTTGTCGTCTACCTGGATGGATGTAAGGCCTTTGATACAGCTTCCCACTACATTCTTGCCACTAAATTGGAGAGATATGGGTTTGACAGACAGTCTGTTAGACGGATAAGGAATTGGTTGGATGGGCACATCCAAAGATTCATAGTCAGTGGCTTCATGTCCAAGTGGAAACCAGCAATTATTGGTGTCCTTGAGGGTCTATAGTGCATCCAATACTATTCAATATCTTCATCCATGACACAGTGGGATTAAGTGCACCTTCAGCAAGTTTGCAGATGACAGCAATCTCAGTGGTGCAGTCAATTCACTTGAGGGAAGAGAAGCTATCCAAAGGGACCCTGAGTGATTTCAGGAGTGAGCCCATGAAGATCTTATTAAGTTCACCAAGGTCAAGTGCAAGGTCCCAAGTCTGGGCCAGGGCAATGCCCAGTATCAATACAGATTGGAGGATGCATGAATTGAGAGCAGCCCTGAGGAGAAGGACTTGGGAATATTGCTAAACAAACAATTGGACATGAGCCAGCAATGCAGTACAGAAAGCTAACCATATCCTGGGCTGCACAAAATGAAGCATGACCAGAAGGCTGAGTTATGTGATTCTTCCTCTCTAGTCTGCTCTGGTGAGACTCCACCTGGAGTTCTGCATTCAGCTCTGGTGTCTCCAGTACAAGCAAAGCATGGACCTGTTGGAGCGAATCCAGAGGAGGGACATGAAAATGGTCAGCAGGTTGGAATACCTCTCCTTTGAGGAAACACTGAGAGAGCTGGGGTTATTCCACCTGGAGAAGAGAAGGCTCTGGGGAGACCTTATTGCATCCTTCAAATACTTAAAGGCAGTTTATGACAAAATTAGAGAAAGATTTTTTACCAAGGCCTGTAAGAACAGGACAAGGTGCAAGGGTTTTAAACTGAAAGAGGGTATTTTTAGAATGGACATAAGGAAGACATTTTTTACAATGAGGGTGGTGAGACACTGAAGCAGGCTTCTCAGAGAAGCTGTGGATGCCCAGTCACTGGACGTGCTAAAGGTTGGGGCTTTGAACAAGCTCATCTAGTGAGAGATAGCCCTGCCCAAGGGGGCTGGGGGGCTGGACAAGGTGATCTTTAAAGGTCCCTTCCAACCCAAAGCATTCTATGATTCCATGATAAGGAAACTCTGTAAAACATCGTTTGGAACAGCTCTGCTAGGGAAATAAAAATAAATTTATTAACAAATTCCTGCTTACAATTAACATAAGATATTAGTTCTCATGGTTTGGGCCTAACCCAACAACAAAGAACTAGCCATGTGGCCACTCACTTAACCCCCACCCCACCTCACACTCACACATACACTGTGGGGAGGACACAGGCCAAACAGAAGCTGATAGATGGAGACAAAGGATAAGGAGGATTCACTTTCCAATTATGGTCACGGACAAAACAGTCTCAACTTCAGGAGAAAATAATTTAATCCATCACTAATTGAATGCACACAAGACAGACAGAACAAAGAGCAGTGCTTAAATACATTACCCCAGCTCTTCCTCCTTCTCTCTGCTCAGGTCTTATATCAGTTATTCCATATGTTAATTGCAGAGGCACATCTATTGTCTCTCTAATGGCAAGGCCTTGGCCACCTGATTCGGAGCTGGGAGAGCTTTTCAGCTTCTTAGAGGAGCCACCCCCAGGGCCCCTCCCTCATTACCAAAAAAACCTGTCAAACCAAACCAGCACATTAGTGAAGCAAAAATGTATATGATGTAACAGAAGATGCAGCAGATGCCTATTTAAATCTACTTCTTGAAATAATATAGCGCCAAGATAACTAATGTTCCTCTTCACATATTTTGCTGCATTTTGGGATTAGGTGGGCTACTTCAAGACTGCTATAACAGCCCTGTAGATACTAATTTGATGGGTAAAAAGATGGTAACTAACAGCTAACTTGAGGAACCTGCAGCTGGAATATAGACAAAGTTCTTTGGTATATATGTTTTTCCTCTGTCCTCAAGCTAAGAATCACGCTTTCTTGCAGTTTAACACAAGTAAACATGTTTTAAGGAACTGAAGCAGCCCATTTGCATGTATTTCACTTCTATCCCTCTTATTTTAAATCATCTTGAATTACTCTCTGCTTATTTTCTCTTTTCAGACAGAACTTCCTATCTGTCTGATCTCTGACTGATGTGTATGTAGGTCAAAGCAATTATATTCCTTTGTTAAGCAAGCAAGCTTTAAAGAAGGGAAGCCATCCCCTTTTGTTGCCTTAAGAAAAATAAGCCATCCAAGCTGAAAAATTTCCCAAAAAAAGATCAAAAAAGGAGATGAGCACACTGATTATGCATGTAGAAAGCAAAAAACAACCAGAAAATCCAGAGAACAATTTCCTAGAAACAGCTTGGGAAAGGACAGAAATGCAGTACCATGATTCAGAGCTGCATGTTGGGACTGGGATTTGGATTTCTGACTAAAAATAATTGCTTTCTCTTTGTTCCTATTGCTTCATCAGAAAGAGAACCCCATGTGCACTCTTTGTTTTGCAATTCAATTTCACTAAGAAATGCTGGCCGTAGAGTGTGTCCATTAGCTTTTGGGGTGGTGAAAGAGGATAGGCTTAGAGATTGATTTGCTGCTATTCCCTGGCTCTAGGCCACACTATATATTAACCAGAAAAGAATTTTACTCCAACTGCTGATCCTAGATGCACACTATGTGTGGGCAGAAAGCTAAGCACTCTCTAGAGGACCTCACCTCCACACTGGAAGTGGGATACTCCAGACAGTGCCTCGGCATATGACTTCATCCCTCCAGGAGTGGAAATGGTGGGTGCTTGAGTGTCTACCACAAAATGCAAACCATATACAACAGAAATTACTAGATGGGCATGTCAAACTATTCATTTTCATGCCCACCATTTCTAAACTCCACCTTTTGTTGAATTTCTTCGGGATAGATTGTTGGTGGAAGACTACACTCCACCAACTTTATGTCATCAAGGAGTTTCCTGTAAAAAAAAAACCACACAAAAAACATCTCCCTGGCAACCTTAATGATACTGTGAATCTATGAATATGCATTTTCATATTGCTGTGTCCTCACTTTCTCTTTCTGTGACTTATTTGTGCTATCCCTTCTTCATTACAGGACAGGGAACTGCTTGAAAGAGTCTAGCGCAGAGCCACGAAGATGATTAAGGGAGTGGAACATCTCCCTTATGAGGAAAGGCTGAGGAAGCTGGGTCTCTTTAGCTTGGAGAAAAGAAGACTGAGGGGTGGCCTCATCAGTGTTTACAAATATATAAAGGGTGAGTGTCAGGAAGATGGAGTTAAGCTTTTTTCAGTGATGTCTAGTGATAGGACAAGGGGTAATGGATGCAAACTGGAGCATAGGAGGTTCAATGTGAATATCTGGAATTTTTTTTTTACTATGAGGATGACAGAGCACTGGAACAGGCTGCCCAGAGAAGTTGTGGAGCCTCCTTCACTGGAGACATTCAAGACCCACCTGGATGCATTCCTGTGTGATGTACTCTAGGTGACCCTGCTCTGGCAGGGGGGGTTGGACTAGATGATCTTTCAAGGTACCTTCCAACCCCTAGGATTCTATGATTCTGTGATTACCGGTGCATCAGGTGCAGGTGCCCAGGCTTTGGCAGGGGGGATTCAGGGGGACCTCTGTGAGGAGAGGTGGGGGCTGCCTTGGGCCAGACACAGCAAGTTCCAGCCAGTTCCAGCCAGTTCCAACCCACCTATCCCAGGGTGCAGCTGAGCCCCTCAGCTAAGATGGTGGTGTCTCAGGGAAAACAAAGTTAGAAAAGGGCAAAATGCCGCATGGAAGTGAGGAGTGAGGAGGGGAAAAGATGTGAGAAACAGCCCTGTGACACCAAGGTCAGAAAAGGTGGAAGGGAGGAGGTGCTCCAGGCCTGGGAGCAGAGATTCCTCTGCAGCCCACAGAGGATACCACAGTGGTTCCCTGCTGCTGATGGAGGGACCACAGCGGAGGAGGTATCCACACTGCGGCCCATGGGGCACCCCACACCAGAGAAGTTAGATATTTGCTGAAGGGCCACAGCCTGCAGAAAGGACCCATGCTAGAGCAGGCAAAAGTGTGAGAGGGAAGGAGCAAGAGAGGAGCTCTTCTGGATTGACCATAACTTCCATTCCTGACCCAGCCCATACCACTCAAGGGTGTAGAAGTTAGATTGAGAAGCCAGAAACAAAGGAATGAAGTTGAGCCTGAGAAAAAAATGAGGGAGGAGAGGGAAGATGTTTTAATTTCTGTCTTTGTCACCATCCAAATTTAGTTTAAATAGTAATAAATTAAAACAATTTTCCCCAAGTCAGATCTGTTTTGCTGTGAGAGTAATTGGTAAGTGATCTCTTTAACTTGATCCACAAGCTTTTCCATCTTACTTTCTCCCTCTGTCCTTTTGTAGAGGGGTAATGAAAGAGTGGCTGGCTGGACATCTGGCAGTCAGCCAAGGTCAAACCACCACAACTAGGCAGTCTCTTAAATGGAAATAATGCCTTGAGAAACTCTCTATCTATGTAATTCATATTATTAACCAGTCTTACACACGCCCTCATATATGACAATAACCATCTGCTTTGATTAGATGTCCCTGTTTCTTCAAATAACATTTTCCATAAGGAGACATCAATGACTTTTTTAAATGAGCTTAAAACAAATACAAGAAAAAATACAATAGTATTTTTTAAGGGTTTTCTAAGATGTCCACTGTAATGCCTTGGCCTTTCATCTCTCTTTACTTACAGCCTAAAACCAAAAATTAGAAAATAACTACTTCAAATAGCCTTTGGTAACACTGTAATGTAATATGGTACTGTATATTCTAAAAGCTTTTTCAGTAACACAATTACTCTTTTATCCACTTACTGAATTGGAATAACAGGTATGTATTTTCAGAGTACACTTCTCACATCCTGGATTGATTCATTTTCTTAAAAAGCACTGTTTCCTTTTAAAATTGAAGTGCTGAAGCAGTGATGCTATTTCAGTTATAAGCAGCAGTCGAAGCAAGACCTGGACCTAATGCTCTTCAACCACAGAGCACTTCACTGACAACCAAATTAAAGCCAGGTGCTCTCTTGCACAAGCACTCACTTTCTTCCTCTTCTTTTCTTCCACTTCTCCCTCTCTCATGAATCACACCTTTTTTTCCTAACACTTTCCTAACTCCAAGAAGAGATATGGAGGCTGCAAGGTCCAAGAACACATTGCAGCATGATGTTTTGAGTCGACTCCTGAAAGACAGGAGGCTAGGATTTGAATGCTTTAGGGCAAAAACATCAAGTATGTTTCCCACTTTCTGCATGAGTATTTTGAGAACAAAGCCACTGCATAAAAAGTTTCGACCCCACAGGTCATTGGTGGCTATGTTAGGAACCTAATATGACTAAGTTTTGAACTGTATGATATCTGAAAGAAACACTCATTCTCTTGACTGAGATTTATATTCCAAATAACTATATTTTCTGTATTTCCAGTTCTGGTAAATTGCTGTGGAGCAGTTCTTGGGTTTCCCAAAAAAGGCTCTATTTTATGCAAGGTTTATAGAAATGTATGATTCTACTGCTTGTAGTTTTATGCTATGCCAATGCAAAACTTTAGACTCTTTACAGATGCCTCAGTGTACATTTTTCTACAGAACTCTAGACACACGAAGTTGCCAGACACATCAAGTACTGCAAAAGCTGCTATGATCTCCACTGATGGAATACTTACTGCTCTGTTCCACATACCATACCCTAGTGCAAAATCAGTAAAGCCACAGTAATGGCACTTAACACTATAATGCAAAGTTAATTTATAAAAGATGGCAAAGCACATAGCAATGCTGTTGCTACAGACTGCTATATATCATTCTGGAAAAATACCATTAACATCATTCCACTTTTGAATGCTCCAACTTTGTCATGGAATCAATGAAGTTCCAAAATTAATCTGCCTCTTTTGAAAGACATAAATCTGAGCTCTTTTCCACATTCTGTACCATAATTTTCACAATTATAATCTCCACATAAGAGAGCAGATATGTTCTGGGCTGATGCTCAAATACCCTGCAGAGGGAGAACTGAATAAATATGTTCTCGAAAGTTAACTTATTACCCTTATGTGGCCTCTAAAGATCAAGACTTTTGAGTGAGCATCTTGACAGACGAAGCAGATGGACAGCTCCACAGAGTAAACATTTTCTAAAGAAATGTCTCTTCTTTCCAGATGACTCCACAGTTTCAAAGCAGTGTTCATTCAGTTAAGTGATACCTATTAAATGCCATATAGATAAATGACAACACAGAATTTCGGGGCAACTGTGAGCAGTCAAACTGCCTTTAAATACTAACAGAAGGTGACCAAGAACTTACATTTGGTATGTACAGCTTCATGCTTTGTTTTCTGAGTGAAAAATAGGGCAAATATTTCTTTGTTGATTACATTGTACATACAGAACACATAGTATCGAAAGATCCCATGGTCTTTATTATTTGCATACATTGAAATGCCTGATTATTCAGCTGTATTTAGATGCTTCTAAATGTCTCCATATGCAAAGAAATAGACAATATTTGTTGAAATGTGCAGCTACACAAAAAATGCTAAAATCACCTTTTCTCTCATACACCAGCAGCATATAACTTTATTGAAAACACTTTAAATGGAACTGTGGAACTATGAAAAAGCTCCAGATTCTTCCAGAGAGTAACCACTGTTTAAATCATAGAACAGAACAGAACAGAACAGAATAGAATAGAATAGAATAGAATCATCCTGGTTGGAAGGAAACTTGAAGATCATCAAGTCCAACCATAACCTAAATCCCCCTACCATAACCTAATTTACCTGTTCGGTTCTTAAATAATGTCACTAAGCACTATATCTACATTTCTTTCAAATACTTCCAGGGCTGGTGACTCCACCACCTCCCTGGGCAGCCTGTTCCACTGTCCAGCAATTCTTTTGGTAAAGAATTTCTTTCTAATATTCAGTCTAAACCTTCCCTGGCAAAGCTTCAGGCCATTTCCTCTCGTCCCGTCATTATTCCCTTGAGAGAAGACATTGCATACATGTAAAAATGGACTAATTTTAGATTTCTTTAGTTATATAGATATAGGCATAAATATCTCAATATTAGATATATTTAGATAAATTTAAATCTATCTTTGGCTGGAACTGCATATAATTTTTTCTATAGTAAAATTCAAGCTTTAGCTCTCTGCTAGCTGATATATACAGCCTACTCTGCCAAGCCCTAAATTATAATTTATATGAGAGCTTCTGGACTTATAACCATTTGCACAAGCACTCAAAAGTACAGCAAAGTCTCTATTCCAAAATAATAGAATTGTAGAATGGTTTGGAATAGAAGAGGCCCTAAGGCCATCTAGTACAACCCCCCTGGCATGGGCAGGGACACTCTTTGCTAGATGAGGTTGCTCAGAGCCCCATCCAAACTCACCTTGAATGTTTCCAGGGATGAAGATTCTACCACCTCTCTGGGCAACCTGCTCCAGTGTTTCACCATCCTCACTATAAAAAATTTCTTCCTAATAATGAGTCTAAATCTACCCTATTTCAGTTGAAAGCCATTACCTATATCCTATCACTTCATGCCCTGCTAAAAATTCTGTCAACATCTTTCTTACAGGCCTCCTTTGAGTATTGAAAGGACACAATAAGGTCTTCCGAGAGCCTTCTCTTCTCCAGGCTGAACAAACCCAGCTCTCTCAGTCTGTCTTCATAGGAGAGGTGCTCCACCCCTCTGATTATTTAGTGGCTGCCCCTCTTGACTCAGTCCAGCAATGTCACTCCAGTTCATGTCTTTCTTGTACTGAGGACTCCAGAAGTGGCTGCAGATGAGGTCTCACCAGGGCAGAGTAGAGGGGCAGAATCACCTTCCTTGACCTCTTGGCCATGCTTCTTTTGATGCAGCCCAGGATAAGGTTGGTCTTCTGGGCTGCAAGTGCACATTCACGCTTCATGCTCAGCTTTTCATCTACCAGTACCCCTGAGCCCTTTTCTGCAGGGCTGGTGTGGTATGCATTAAAATGGTATGGTACACATTATGGTATGCATTTTAATGGTATGGATTAAAAAGTCTGAGACAATGAAGTGTTAATAGCATTAATTATAGTTAATTGTAGTTAGAGGTAATTCAAGCAGCTTCCTGAGAGAGAAGTTTAAATTGCCTTCTAGTTAGCCCACCAAGTTCCCTTGATGTTGCCAAAATCTAGAGTTGCCTAGGGAATTGCCATGGTACAAACTCATTCTACATTAGCTGCATTCCACCCTGCTTCAATGCTGCACATTTCCTTAAAATGTGAACATAAGTTTAATTTCTAACTTGCTTCCAGCAATTATTCCATGCATGCCCTTGTAAAAAATCCCTCCCCAGCTTTCTTGTAGACCCCCTCCAGGTATTGAAATTCTGCTATAAGGTCTCCCCAGAGACTTCTCTTTTCCAGGCTGAAGAACCCCAATTCTCTCAGTCTGTCTCAGGAGAGGTGCTCCAGCCCTCAGATCATTTTCACAGCCCTCCTCTGGACTCACTCCAACAGGTCCATGTCCATCCTGTGTTGGAGACTCGTAGTAATGTGCTCCTACCCCACCCTGTGCTTAAGCCATAACCACTAGTGGGGGTCATGATGGCTGCACAGCTTACACCAGATTTTGAGGGATGGATGCCCCCTCTCTGGAAGTGTACAAGGCCAGGTTGGATGGGGCTTTGAGAAATCTGGCCTAGTGGGAGGTGTCCCTGCCCATGCATAGGGGGTGGAATTAGATGATCTTTAAGGTCCCTTCCAACCCAAACCATTCTATGTTTGTGATGGCAACACAGAAGCCAAGGGCTTTCTGTAACAGAAACCCAGACATCTCGCTGGTATGCAAATATGACTATAAGTCAATCATCTTACTCTATAAATAGTGGACAGCCCAGAGCCCACTGAGCTCTCCTCAAGTGACAGTGGGCTGCACAACAGGATCTCCCCTTGAGTAGGGACACTTCTCAAGGTTACTTCTCAAGGCTGAGAGACTCCTTGCCACAACAGATTCTCAGTAAGTGATTAAATTATATAAAAGATTGATTGTGCATATATAATCCATTAGATATAATCTGTTGACCAAGCCTGGGACTAGAACTGCGTCCAGCCACACCTGCACTCCTCTCTAAGTTAGAAAGCAATGGCATCCTTTCTGAACCTTGTGATTCAACCTTAGGGTCTCCCTGATAGCTTTACATGACCCTGTTGTCTGTTTAATAATCAAGAGTACCTTGTCATTGAATCTTATTAAATCACTGTCTCATTTACTATTGAACTTCATTAATTCAGTTTTATATCAAGCAAGTATTTTGTTGCTCTCCTCTTATGAGTGAAGTGCACCTCTCACTCCACCAGCAGCAGGGCTCCAGAGCTGAATGCAGTACTTCAGGTGGGGTCTCACCAGGGACTAGAAGGGGATTATCATCTCCCTTGACCTCCTGGCCAAGACAAGGTTGGCTTTCTGGGCTGCAAGAGCACATAGCTGGCTCATATTGAGCTTCAGATCAACCAACACCCCTAAGTCCCTCTCCCCAGGGATGTTCTCAATCCATTCTCCACCCAGCCTCTATTTGTGCTTGGTATTGCCCCGATTCAGCTGCAGGACCTTGCACTTGGCCTTATTGAACTCCATGAGGTTCACAGAGGCCCACCCCTCAAGCCTGTCAAGGTCCCTATGGACGGCCTCCCTTCCAGCATGTCGACCACACCACACAGCTTGGTGTTGTCAGCAAATCTACTGAGGGTGCACTCAATCCCACTGTCCATGTCACCAACAAAAATGTTAAAGAGTGCCAGTCCCAGTAACAACTCCTGAGCAAAGCCACTCAGCAGTGGCCTCCACTGGGACATCAGGCCATTTGCCACAACTCTTTGAGTGATCTGAAAAGATCAAAGGCTTTAGTCCACTCCTGTCTTCTCCCCCCATTTGTCAGAGGGGTGGTCTCTATGTAGTCTAACATTCCTTGCCTCAACCAGTTATTTCAACTGGGATTGGAATGCAACAACTGGCACTGGAATGCCTCACTCCATACATCAGGTCCAAACAACTCAGTTTCAAACTGCTGTTTGGATTTGTTCTCCAAAACAAGATGCAATCCTAGACAGGTCTCACAATAACATGAAATATTCATTATGCACCCCTGAAATCTTAATGAAGGAAAAAGATCAATCAACCAGAAACCCTGACTGTAGCAAATCACATGCATTTGTTGAAGAAGAAATAAAATTAAATAGATCAGGCTCTTAAAAATAAAACGAGATGGGGGGGAATAGATTTACCTTTTTCACCACTTAATTTTTGACTGGTCCCAATCTGCTGTACTGAGGAGAATTCATAGGTATGGGAGAATCATACTGCTGATTCTTCTCCCTCCCCTTTTCCTTTTCATTTTGGTGATAAAATTCAAAAGCTAATAAAATCAGACAGATTATAGCAGCATGATGAATGGCCATGTCTGGATTTCCTGTCTCGAGACTGGAGCAGGGAGTGTCTGAGAAAGAAGACAAGACAGTCACTGCTTAGAAAGAAAAGGAATATCCAGCAGATGGATTATGTCTGGCTGTTCCCATTATTAATACTGATCTGTATCAGGCAGTGATGAATACAGAGAAGCACTCAGAAATACTAATGGTTTCACCCTTTAAGTACTAATTTCTACCCTTCTGTCCTATTTAACATTAAAAATGCTCTCTGATCTTGTCATTGATGGAAATGGTTATAATGAAGAGGCAGGGCTCCTGGGAAGAAAGAATATACTAGATGAAAAATATTAAAATCAGCTTTAGAGCTAGAGAAGTCATAAACTACAATCACAGAATATCAGATAAAACGCTCTCCCCCTAAACAATTTATATTCTTTTTTAAATGCAGTTTTGAAATCCTAAATCTAAGGACATTTTCAGTTATCAAGAAAGACTCTGTACCAAATATATTCTGAGGTATTCAAAAACTAAGGAAGACAGGATGTATTAGGTAACATACAGACAGTATTATAATCAATTAAACATTCATGCTGCACTGAAGTTAAGCTTAGTGTTACAAAAATTCTAAATCTCCATTTCCTTGGATTTTTAACTCTTTCAGAAGTCCTTTGAAGAAGACAAAGAATGTGTGTGCAGTGACTGCCAAACAGATCAGAAAAATCTCTCCCTAAGGCCTGAAATACCTTAATATCCACTAAATCAAATTGGAAATGGAACAGCTCACCAGTCTGGAAGGGACAGGTAAAAAAGACCAACCAGTCTGTATCACCTACCAGTAGCATTCACTACAGATGAAGCAGGGGAGATTATTTGGATTAGGGGGGTTCAAATGTTGACTCAGAATTCACAGTTTGGTCGATTGTTCTGCCAGGAGCTATTTGGGGTATTGATCTGACCCAGAGTAACAGATAGGCCCTGGCCTAGCTGAAAACATTTTCTTGTGAGCTGCTTCATGACACTCAAGCAATTTTCTCTTTTGACATGAAAAAAAGCAGGGTGTTATTTCCTCCTGAGGCACACCAGGATCTGTGCAATATGTATTTAGGTATCAGAGGAGGCTTTTAAGATCTCATTGCTGACAAAGAGTTGCCAAAAGAGAACGCAGGCTTGACTTGATTGCTAAGGAGGGTGTGGAAAATGTAAAAAACCACAAATATAAGGTAGGTGGCATCTGTCAGCCAAGATATAAATTAAGTAACATATCTGAGAGTGACAACAACAAATTTCTGATAGTCACTTGGTCTGAGGATTGTAGGCATCAGGTTCCCAGCCTTCAGGTGAAATCTGTGGATCTGCATTGTCATGTGCCACGCAAACCTTTTGCATTAGCCAAGATACTTTTCCTGGGCTTAACCTTCCTTATGATAAATACTTACTGAAATGCAAAGGGTTCTGTCATTTGTCCTCTCTCCTCTCTTTCCTGGAAATACACATAAGCTTTGGTCTGGATCACACAATAAAGGTAGGCAGAGCAGAGACATCCATAGCTGCTCCGGTTCCTGCCTGTGCCACCAATACAGCATTCCCTGACTTCTTTTTATAAGTCTGAGATTCTTTCCCTCAGCTAAAAGTGTTTATAAATTTAGTTGTGGACTAAGAGAGGACAAAAAAGCTGTGGAGGTAGGTCACTAACTTTATAAACTCTGCCAGCTGAAGCATTTTTTTCTTATAAGCCTGCAGATAGTTCTGTTGCACTTTGACTCTTTTTGTTAACAGGTGTGATCTTATAAATCTTTATCTCAAACACAGGATAGTTTTCTACACTATTTTATTCCCAAATAATTTATGGACTACTTTATTTAAATAAACATTTGGAATTCAAGTACTGTTTTGAATGCAGGCTGACAAATTCAGTGCCCCAAAATCCCTCTGAAAAAGCCTACTCCTGTCATAATATGCAAGTTTTGAACACAGGTTTTCCCTCAAGGGTGAGACTTCATTCACTTGAAATAAAATAACATTTACTTTTTCTTCATCTGTCGTTTGTCACTTTTAACCTCAGATTTCAATCACACCAGGAAAGCTATAGTCCATGCCTAAAACCAAGGGCAAGAAACAGTCTTGTTTTTTTCATTACGCTGCCAGTAACTTTGCATGCAACACCAGGAAAATTGTTTTCTTCTCTGTTATCCTCTCATTTTTTCTATAAAGTAGACATACTAATACACACTTATTTTTTAGATGTTTGTTTGCAAGTTTGCAGTAGACAAGCTTTTGTAAAATGCTTTGATATTCCCGGGAAAAAAGCTGAAGACTGTAAATGCCATCTTCATATATAGAGAGAGATATTCAACATAATAATTCTTTCCTTCCTTCCTTTTTTTATGCTCCTAAAAATAAGAGTTATATTCTTGTTTTGTTAGCAAAGGTTCTTTCTTTACGATGAAGTCTTTATACTACACACATGAACTCCCAAAGAAATAGACTAGCATTTTAAAACACTTTGTCTCCTTTCCAACAATCCGTATAAAATTATTTTTTTTAGGAAAAAAAAGAAGGATATTGTAGAGCCTTTCAGGAGCCTTCCAGGATATCTAGAGCTCTTTGCAATTTCCTAAAGAAGAAATTAAACAGTGCAAGCTTTTTTCTCACGTGAACAGTCTTTAGTCACGCAAGTGGTTATATACAATCATTGGAGAAAACTTTGACACTCTAATTAATACTGAGTAATACTTAACTAATAGGTCTTAGTGGAAATTATTACTCAGCATAACATTCTAAATAAGTAAGACTATTAGTGTCAGAACTTTTTATGTAGCCTTTCCAGGATAATTTATCTGAAAATGTTTTTAAATCTAGATGTAAACAAAAGCAAATCAATGCACATTGTTAATTCCAGAGGAAAAAACCCATACATATTTATTTTTACATCTCTGTTTTACTGCCTTGTAAATACTGTCACAATATCATGGCACAAAGAGGTTTTATCTGTAGCATTTCATCCTTTACAGTTGTCTTCTGTTTCCAGATATTATTGTATTATTGGTTATTATATAAGAATGAGGTCTCTAAACAGTTATTTCAGGTGTGTATGCCATTAAAACCAATAACTATACTAAATATTCAGAAAGGTCAAGGGAAAAACTAAGTGAGCTTCAGCAGGGTTTTGGAGTTTCAGTTATAAATCAACATCAAGTACTTAAAGGTACTTCGTATCTGCAGCTCATCCAAATACATCAGTAACAGCTTGCTTGTTGTAGCTGAAAACAAGGGTTGAAGTTTCAATTTTTCTAAATACAAGCCTCCTGACAGCTTTACACAGGACTATGATTAGGAAAATCCACTAATTCCAGCATTTCAGGAGCTCTGATATTTAAATATCTCAAGGGTTAGCAAATCTGGTACAGCCAACCACACATACTTAGGAAGGAAGTATGATGAGCTGGTTAATCAGGGGAGGAGTTTCATTAAGGTCATTTGTAGCTCCTACAAATAGTGCCTTCTTAGCAGATATTTCCTGCTTATCAATTTCATGCTTGCATACAAAGAGACTCATGGATAGTTTCTACAATATGGAGATGCTTATGGTGTTACTGGCCTTCAATTCATTGCACCAAAGGAACGTTTGCAGAGTATGTTCTTTATAAATTCTCTCTGCACTACCCAGCTTAGCTCAGATGTTTCATTACTGTTTCATCACTGTTTCACCTGCTCCAATCAAATATGATTCCAGGGGTTTTGGAGGACCTCAGTGTTTGTCTCACTGCTATTGCAGAGCTTACTGCACCACAGTGTTTGCTACAGAAGAATGTGACCAGTGGCCATTTTGGCACTTCCTGAGAATGTTAAAAGGAGTAAGTTCACCACAAGCAAGAAAATAAAGCAAATGTTTTTAAACCATAGTTCCTATAAGCTTATTTAAAATTCTGTAAAGTCTACTTCTAATTTTCAGGCTTCTCCTCAAACAGGAAGGCTTTGTCCAAATCTGGAATCTGTCTGTGTCGCTCTCCTCAGGCAGGCAACCGCCCTTGCAGTATATCAGAAACTCTGGTTTGGTCTTGACAAGGTTAAAGACTGGCAGGAACCCAACTGGAATGAAAGTTGAAATCAAGCTTGGTTGAAGTCACCTGCTCTGAAGAACACTGTAGGTAAAAAAGACCACCCTCATAAGATGGTAAGCACAACACAACATTAGCTAAACATAATAGTTATGCAGGGTGATAGTGCTGCTGCCATCTTAACAATGGCAAATCCAATTACATCTATGGAGGCCTCATTAGAACTTAGGATAATAGAAACAAATGCATGCTTTCAATACACTTTCACTGAGCACAGAATGTAGATTAAGCCAGTTGATCAGCCTGCATAGTTTGGATCCTCACTGTAGGCAGCACTGTACTTCAATTTTTAATACATGATCTTTTTCACTACGTCAGCCTTAGAGGCATCCTACTTTATTTTTTCCTTCTTTCCCAGTAAAAATCTTTCACTCCTTGTTGATACACCAATCACTCAATATTTAATCTCTCCCCTAAACTCAAAAGTCAGTGAAACCTGAGGACATTCACTTAGCTAAAAGTGATGATCTTAACTGTGCTAAGAGCAACAGTGGTACTGTTGCTGATAAGAAAACAGGAGGAGGCTTTGTGGCTCAAATTCAGTCTCCTCTCAGCTCTGCTGTGCTTTGCAGAATCCATCAACATTTGGTTCTGTGGCATTTCCAGCCCTTACCCTCTAATGCAAAAGGTGCATTTAGCAGCTCCATTGCCCAGTTTGTTGCTTTTGGTTTCAAGTGCAAGCTCATACCTCACAAAAGCAACCTATAAAAAAATCAGAGAGCCTATATTAGCATATCTTTCAAGATGTCATCCTAAATTGGGAAATGATAACACAAGGCTTTGTGAGAATGGTCAAACAGGCAAGCTGTGCATTGTGAAGGAAAAGGTGGATTTCCACATCATTAGAAGTCCTTATCACCTCAGTAAAAGGACAAATGCTGTCTCCACAGAGATCCAGCATGCACAGAGTAGTGAAGACAACACAAACCAAAACATAGACTCATCAGAAGGTCAGTTCAATCACCACTGAGAATGCAAGATGAAGGAATGCGAGATGAAAGCTTCCCTGCTTTTCCCCACCCACAAGGCAAGAGCTAAAATTCTGTATTGTAATAGTCTTCCCTCCACACCAGATGTAGTTACAGGCCTTTTCAGCTTTCTGTGCTTTACTGCAAAGTCATGGAGGCCTGACTATGGGATACTCTTGTCCTGCAAGATGAGGGACAATAAAGAGCAGCTAAATGATAAATAATACCCCACATCCAAGACACATATGAAAAAACCCTGTTATCCCAAGATAGTAGAGCTAAGGCAGCAAGGGAGAAGCAGTCCCACTGGTGAAGCCTGTTTATTCCTTTTCACGTTCTTTCTTCACTGAACAAGCCATTGCTGAGGGAAGGAGCCTTTGCCGCTGGAGAAGAAGGAGGAGGGAGCACAATGGGGCGAGTAAACAACATACTTCAAAATATGTGCTGCTAATGAAAAAATATAATGAGCTTATCATATAATGTATGCATTTCTGGAAAGGGATCCACATTAACAGATTTTATTCTTTTTCCAGTTTAGGATTGCTAGTTTTCAATTAGTCAACACACCTGAAGCTGGAAAAATTAGCTATATAAAACCTTAAGAATTATATAAGATTTAGAATTGTGTTTCCACCCTTCCTTCCTCCTCCATATCTTTGAGGAAGTATGGTACACGCACACAAACAGCTGTACCTGCAAGTTGTTATATTTCATTTCTGTTGCCTCTATTCATTGGATCCTTGCTTGCAAGACAGAATTGGATAGATTTATTCTGTTAGAATTTTATATACAACATAAATGTTTAAGTCTTGCCTGTGCTGTAAGCCCTGTCTTGAAAATACAATCTACATTAACAGGATTTTGTAGGAAGGAACATCTAAGTCAATAAGGTGAACCCAAAACACTCTGGGTTTTGTGCATTCATTTTTGGATAAGTAATTGGAGAGCTTTTTTGCATGCCAGCCTCTTTTATCTTCAAACAGATACACAAATGGATTATTTATAGATGTGACAGCAGCCCTCTGAGTAAAGCATAAAGGGCAGAGATTACAAAAGATTGATTTCCACAGCTCGTTACAGCCATAAACCTATAACCCAAGCAGATGCACAGAGGAGAATTCTTTTCCTTAGGTCAGCTGTTTATTTCTGGCACGTGCTTACAAATCTCTGGGGAGGACTAAAAGGACATCCATATACTACAGTTTGAAAGGGCCAGTAAAGAAATCTTGTTGCTGTAGTTTCTTTCCTTCAATGTTTGCCTCTATTTCATGATTCATTGTGGTTAAATCAGATAAGAGATCGGTTTCCATGTGTAGTATAAGCCATATGGAAACTTGTATGTAGAAACACCACCACAAGCTTTGTATTCAGTGTCTTCTCTACTGTCTTCAGAAATTTTCTGAAAATCAGCAGAATTAATTTACAGATGGATTGATTCAATTTGCTGAGCAAATCACAGACAGGAGTTTTACCTGTCTCATTTTCCATGAACAATGAAAAATATACAACCTGTAACACCCCTAAATCTAAAATAATATAGGCTTGGATGTAATTTTAATTATTTACATTATATAAAGGCTTTTTGAACCTAAGACAGTGAGGTAGACAGGCTAGGAACAATTAAATGAGAGGCAACAGTGCTGGATCCTGCTCTAACTATATGTGTAATGGAAATATCCTCATGATTATACAAGCTCAAGTCCATTTTTAAAAGAATTTCCCATCTTTCCTATTTGTAGAAGAGTTATAAATACACCTCTGATAAGACAAGTGTCTATTCTACCAGTTTTAGTTGATTCAACTTTTCAAACAGGTTCAATTCCTCTGTTTGCCTATTTGCTCCTTAGAAGTCAAGAAAGCCAAGAGCAAACAGCAAACTAATCTCCTAGCTGTTTGTAAAATATGTTATACAGAATCAAAAGGAGTATCATTAAGTGTTCAGATGCTTCCATCAGCTGACGAAAAGACATTTCAATTCCCTTTTTAAGCTGAGTTCTTAACAGGTTGCTTTGTTCTTACATTTGTTACAGTTCAGGCAGATCCCAGAAAGCATAAGGTATGGTTCTCATTCATTGTATCCTAAACACAGGAAGAAATCAATACATTCAGCTTTCCACTTCTGAGCTAAAGAAGAGGTGCCTAACTGGTAGAAGCAGTCTTCTGTCACTCTGCTGCAGAACCATCACTCTGAGATGCTACAAACACCTCAGATACAACTCACAGCTTCTAATTCAGCAGCCAGCCTCCTGTGAGGGAGGAAAAGAGCCCGTAACAGCAGCTGCTTCTGTGGCCAAAACTCTGCAGCTTGCATTCCTATGGAGAGCATCAGTCCAGGATCAGCAGGGTCTTCTACTTCATACAGAGGCCAATTTTTAGTTATAAGTGTTTTCAGACCGAGAACAGAGTGCTTTACTAAAAATCATTATCTAGGCCCTACTGCATTTTGGCCCATATTTCTTGTGCTAAGATGGATCCTCATTGTTACTTCTTTTTTTCTTAATAAAAAGTTTGTAGATTTAGAGGGAGAGTAGGGAGAGGGAAAAGAGGAAAAGACTCTTATATCAGCCCAATGCACCTACATGTGACAACAGTGAACTTAACTCTCCTCTTCATCTAGCAAGTAAGCATTCAGCAGTTGTGGACCTTAAGCTCTCCACAGATACTTTCTTAGCCTAAAAATTAATGATAGCTGCTACAATTTAGCCAGGTACCTCACTAGATATACTTCATATAGTGCCTCGGTAACTTTGATAAAAGATATCTGTATTTCATATGAATAAGTGTACTCAGTGTGGAGAAAAGCATTAGCATCTTGATTTTCATGGCCATGTGCCTTAATATGCATTAACTGAGTGAAATTAACTACTGAAGCTCCCTAAAATTTATCAATCAGTTAACATGTAGTAACACACCAGTTTGTGCCTGTGGCCTAGTTATTTACCAGCTGGCTAATATTGTCCCCACCCTGTTTCTCTCTACTCTTGCCTCATCTGTGTCTGAACTCATAGCTAATGAACTCACCTGGAAAGGCTAAAAGGAAAAATGCATGCAGAGCAATAGGTGGCTGGTTCTTTTCTAAATGATGACTCAGTGTGGAAATACAACCTGTGTCTAGCAGGACAGAGCCATTGGTTTATAAGAAAACTTGGAATATCTCACATCAGTAACATCAATAAATTAACAGTGTGGTGCTGCTCCCACGTTTTACTTCAACACATTCTTTACTGACATTTTTAAGGGCAATATTGAAAAAATAACATTCATATTTTAAGAATTAATTGGGCTAAATTGAATTGAATTGATAAAAAATGCTTAGAATTCTCTTTAAAAATACATTAGATTGTATTGTCACATCTACAGTTGGAAATTAAAGGCAAAACTATTGTTAATTCTGAACACTCAGTCTAATGGAAACCTGACAAAGATCACTATATGCATAAAAAATATGGTAAGTCAAATTGCTCAAGTAATTTCTCCATGTCAGACTTCCTAAATAAGCTCTTGTAAAAAGAAATAATGAATTTTAATTGCATACGGAAAATGCCTGAAATCTGGCCACAGGTATAACATGCTGCACCAGCTATTTCAGACCTGCTTTTTTGTCCCTTGCATTTCATTATGATCATCCTGTTAAGAGTAAGCTCATATGCACAAAGAAAATAATTTTTCTTTTAAATTATTAATTAAAAGATTAATGCACACCTTCAGATCTCCCATAAGAGCAATGTTCCAATATCTGCACAGCTTTTAATGAGGTGACCAAGAGAGATCCAAAAATTGTTCTTTTCTGTGGCCATATTTTCAGTGTTAAAAGAAAACTTAACACCAATGGAGCAGAAGCCTCAAAACCTGCTAAAAAATCTCACATGTACTAGGTTGAGATATAGAAATAGAAGTGCAGATACATGGCTAGGAATGAGGAACTGCTCTGCTGGACATTCCAAGTCTCCCAGAAGAATCCCAGCTCAAGTAATGTGTAACTTCTTATGTCCACCTTCAAAATGCCTAAGCAGCTCAGTTCTGTTGGTCCTGCTGCACCAACTCAGAGGCCAATGCCAAATATGCACTTTTTTATTTTATTTGTGGCTTCTGTTTTGAAACACAAACTCATTTCACAACATCCTCAGGGCCATCTGATATCAAGTTGCCTTTCTAAGCGTATCTGTTCATCCCCAAAGTATTACCTGGCTTGAGCACAGAGGTTAGGAAAGCTTATAGATAGAAAAAGGTTAATTAGATGTAAACAAATAAAGACATAAGTTTTTAGATATGTTACAGTTGTTACACTATGGTGATGACTAATTCTTTTTTTCCTCTTTTCTCTAAGGCAATTTTTTTTTTCTATTTAAAAGGCAAATTTTAAACTGCAGCAAAAACAGAGAAGTCCTTGAACTCTCATTTTTTCTTTATGCATTACAATTACAGAAAAACTATAATATCGCTTTTGAGTCAATCTTCTGTGAAAATTCACGGGGTATTAAATAGCCTTACTTCCAGTGTTCATCATTTTAAATTTCATAAGCAACAGATGGGAACAAAGGGTCATTTTAGCTATTTGTATGTGTGTGTTTTTAAGTGGTTTACTTCTAGCTGTAGAACCTCCAAAATTGAGGCTTTATGTAAGAAATTACATAAAACAGCAGATAGTTAAATTCACCACAGGAAGACAGAAAAGAAGAAATAAATACGATAATAGGACTATTTAAAACAGCATGATCTCTTGATTGCAGCCTAAATATTAATATCTCTGTGTTTACTGTCCCAGTGCATGGAGAGAAAGAGGAGTCAGGATGACAGACTGCAGCAAGCAACCAGGGAGTAGGACCACTATTGATGAGCTGTGAACAGGATTTGATTTGCCCATTCCTGCCATACAGAAAGGAAGACGCTTTAATTAATGACAAATTATCACTTATCTGATACTGCAAATGGTTCTTTGCCATAGTCTGAAAGTTATCTTTATAGTCTTAAGTTTCTCTTACTGGTTTAAAATGTCAGAGGTGTTATATATTGACCCAAAAAATGAAGAAAATCTTGGTGTTAATCTTATTCCATAGTAGAAAGCAAAATATATATATATTAGGAAAAAAAAAAAAAAAAGCAGAGCAAAAAAAAAAGCTGTATCAGCAGGTAGATTTTTGGCTTAATTCATATTTTTGTTTAGTTTTAACTATAGAAGATCCCTTTGTGCTATCTTATATGAAATTCTTGCTCTGGTATTAAAGCAGTCTGGTAAACTAGTAATTAGAGCTATTAGCCTTAAATGTTCTTTGAATTTTGCACATTCAGTCAGCACCCATCCCAAATTGTGCTTTGATCTTTGATGCAAATGTAAGAAGCAACCTCACATCCTCCCTTGAGGACCATATCCTGTCACTTTATCTTTATGGTTGATGCTGCCTGGGGTTAATGTGGAATTGCTCTCAGATGCAATAAAGGGAGACAACGTTTTGCTGAGAAATTACACTCACATTCCCTCAAAATTCTTGAATTCTAAGTGTGTTATTTGGTATTTCAAATACTTTATTTTTGCAGTGTACTTTAAAAAGAAAATTGTTTGTATATTTTTTCTTGTCTGCAGGCAAAATGCAGTGCTTCATTCTGCCTTTTTCCTTTAAGAACAGCTGTTTGGATGACTTGTTTTGAAAATATTCCTTTGAGAACATTTTGTAAGACAACAATTGTAAATTAAAGCACAATTATAATTTATATTTAATCCTTCTGGTCTTTTATGATTTGACTCTTTATTAGAGCTACTATTAGCAACTCCCTGCAGAGCTGCTTTTTGTAATCAAAATCACAACTCATATCATCAGTGGTAAACATTGTTTGAAATGTAATACAACACTTCCTTGACAGCAACACAGGCAGTTTTAAATTTACAGCCTAAGCCTACACTATCAAAATCAATGGAAAATCTCATAAAATTCAGAAGAGCCATGTAAATAAGTGAATATTTCAAGTGGTATTTTTATACTCTTAAGAAAATCAAATCATCCCTTTGTGAATGTGCTGGTTTGGGTGTGACCCTGCTTTCCAGTGCTGCTGATGCACTTCTTCCAAGAAGTTATTAACAAAAAACACACAAGCATCACTTCTCCTCCAGTAACATTCACGACTGTCTATACTTAGGTTTCTACTTGGTTTTCTGTGATGACTCTAGCTTACCGTTCCAGTGCTCCTTTGTGCACAGAACTAACACTATCCACAGGTGAAAAATTTCACCCTTGCAGCTTAGGCTTGCTTGTACCCTGATGGCCATGGCATTCCTTTGTGAAGTGGGAGTTCAGGATTCATGTCTCTAACAGAATTTACAAATTCAGTCATAGATTTTCCACTTCCAAGTGCTCTAGCCATTGTGTTACTCAAAAGAAATGGTCAGTGTTTCTTTACTATTAATTGAGCTCACGATCCTCAGTGTATAATTCATTTACTTGAGAAATCAAGCCCTTCCAAGGGCTTATGCACTGTTTACACACTTTTCTTGATGCCTCTGAGATACAACAGAACTTGGATGGGGACTACATATTTCTGAACAGTGACATGGCAGCAAGTGAACAGTCCACATGGCAACTTTAGCCCTTGGTCCCTTTTGGATGCCTGCTCTCATCTCAGTCCCTAACCCATTTGAGTGCAATCTGTCTGTCTGCAGAGGTGCTTTTGTTTAGTGCTTTCTGCACAACTGCTGCTGGATCTGTCAGACAAGTGCAAAGTCCAAAGGTATTGTGCATTTGATTTTTAATATAAATGCATGCACCTGGCAAGGTATTTTCAATTCTTTTTTCTATAACTAAGTAGCTAGATCACATGCATCTGCAAGAATGTCAATTCCTCCCCAGTGACCTGAAGAAAGTAGTTTTATAACTCAGTAAAATGCATTAAAGTGTGCATTTGAAGTGAAAACAGAAGTTAAAGAAAAAAAAAAAAAAGGCCACTTTTATAAATTCTGTGGAGGATTTTCTTTTTTCTCCTTTTGGAAGTCAACCCTTGCTGTTCACAATTATCTTGTTCTTACAAGGTGCAATAAATGATGTTATATTTTCCCTGAAGATAGTGGTTTAGTTCTAAGGGTTATGATTCTATGTATCTATATTGGGAGAATAATTTGAACTGTGGAAACTATCCATTTTTTAAGATACACTCATTTAATACAAATTATGAGATAATGGTATTCTTATATAAGGTGATAAAAAAATAATTTACTGAAAAGCATTTATACATTTTGTCTCACAATTGCATAATTCTTATACGAACCCTGTTGCCTACGTCTTCACATTTTCAAGAGGTGTGAATTTGACAGATCAGATGTCAGTTCAGAAAAAGTACACTAAAACTTGCAAAAGGTTGGATGCCATTCTGGCTACACTGATTCAAGACTGACACATATTTGGAACATGCCAGTTCAAGATTGAAGATGACAACAAAGGAAAGTATGAAGACATGGAAGCTGTGATTGACAGATGGTACATTATTCTAAATTAATACTTAAACCAGGAGCTGACATAGTGGAGCAAAACAAAAAATCTTGTGTTTTGTCTGATGCACTGCCCTGCACAATAGTGTATACTGAAAGTTCGCAGAAAAATACTTTGCTATTTATAGCAAACACATAATATATCATCTTAACTCTTTATAAATGCCTCCTTTATGACACAAATCATAAAAGTAAATGTCATTTTGATTTTTATAGTTTATCATGTATTACCATTTACCCTGTCAGACCCAACCTTACAAATCTGACAGCTTTACTACCTCTGTAAGCTCAGCACAGTTATCTGCAACTCAAAAGCTGTTGTATTTCAACCTGAAGGGTGCCAGAACCCAAATACCTCCTTCTCTATTCTTCCATAGATACCATTTCACTTCACTCCAGTGTCTCTAACTTCCCTCCCTCCTAGCACCATGTCCTCACCTTTATTTCCCAGTACCTACTCCCTTGCTTACATCCCCTGTATTTCTAGATCACTTATTTTTAATTTTCCTTCTCCAGTGTTTTCAGACATCAGCACCAAGCTGCCTGGTCCATGTTTGTCAGCCACTTTCTGATGCAGGGCTGGGGGGAAGATGGAAGGAGATGTGCTCTGGCAAGGGGACTTCACGTCAGTGACCAACTGAGCCATTTGATCACCTTTCCATATTGCCTTTTTTTCCTTCCATCCTCAGATCTTTTCTTCATGGCCAGGAGAATTGTTCAGCAGGCTACAAATTGTGCAGCCCTTCTCTTGGATTTCTAGCTGCTGTGTAAAAGTGCCTTATAGGACAGACCCACACTGCATGTCAGCAGTTGGCCATGTCTGATATGTAAAATTAGAATCAATGTCCCTACAAGCTTTTTTATAAGCCTGAAATTTCTCTCCTTTGCATCCTAATCTACTCACAGAAACTAAAAATTCCTCCAGCCCCTTAAGACACTTTTACCTGCAATCTTCTATGCCAGTTTAAGTTGCACTCTGTCTCCAGTGCCACTGGTGGTCTTTCTAAAATAGAACAGGTCCCTGTGAAGCAATATAAGGTCTCCTAGTCAACTCCAAAACAGAAGAACCCAAGCCTTTAGCTTAAGAGAATTCACTGTGGATCATAATCTCTACACTGTGTTTCATTTGAGAAACATTTTAATTGTTTGATATTTTGGGACACAAAAGTAGTATTAGAAGTAGGAACCAGTTTCAAATATTAAAACCCAAAGTTAGACTCCAAACTCAGTAGTTTTGATTTTAAAATTTGTTTATATTCCTTTCTCTTGTGAAAGACTCTTACTTTTTCTTTCTGTTTCTTCTTTTCATTCTTTATCTTTCCTCTCCACAGTTTCATGTCCCTAAAACTTGAAAAGAATAGACATTTAAAATAGATCTGCTTTGGCCTGCCTGTGCAAATGTTAATCAGAAAGTAGCCAGTAATTTTTTGTATGTATTTCTTTACTAATACATCACAATGTGGTCAGTGCCAAGGCTACATATTTTCAAAGGGAATATAGAATATTAAAAATCAGAACAGCCTATTCTTTTTGCAGTGCAAAAACTGTGAGAATCCCAAACATGCAAGTAGTACAACAACTTTCCTTGAGAAATGGAACTCAGCATGAACATGTGATGATGTATACTTCTACAAAAGATAGAAAAACTTTCAGCAGATTTATCTGTTTTGGTAAGATATGTTTTAATATTCCACTTTTATTATCTAATGTAGGAATTTTATGAGGGGAGTAAAAAAGCAATGGTTAAGATTCACTTACACTGCAATGAGGTGATACGTAGATGCCTCCAGTTTTATGTGTGATTATTTGATTACTATCCTCAGTCTAACAACAGTTTTAGAGAGAACTAGGCAAGCCATTTATTTCTCTGATGAGTACACTTCACTGAATTAAAAAAAACTGCAAAGTGAAGTCACTGCCAAAAATGTAGTTCTACCCTTTACCTACCCTAACAGTATATTTCCTCCTCTCTTTGCATCAGTACTAGTAACCACATGCCCACAAAGCCTCCTGATCCTGCTGTGAACTTTATTTTTCTATTGTGTCATAATTAGTTTTCAATTAAATCAGTAGTTTGATGTGACTAACCATAGGATGCCAGAAGTCAGTTCCAATGCAAAGGTGGAGCTGAAAATAGGAAGTCAAGGATCGAGACGAGCTTCCCATCACCCCTTTGGGTAGCATCATGACCTGGGTATTCAAACTAAACTCATGATACTGCAGGTTAGCACCAGACACACACAGGGAGCTTCTGGTGTCCATGCACCCTGAGTATTAGCTTTGATACAAGACGGTGTTTAGCAGATACACTTTTTGAGGAACAATCAAGCAAGGTTAACAGATTTTACAGCCACAAGGGAAATTCCTCACAGCAGCATTCTGCCTCCAAGTAAACTGTTGTAAAACTCCCTCTGCTTATGGAAGCTGAGCTCTTTCCTGCAGAACAATCACAAGATGCTGTGTGTCTCAGCCCCAGCATTGAAAAATTGAGAGTCAATATCACAAGTGCAAGCCTGTATTTTGAGCACTACAGAATGAAAGGCTGTTCTTTACTAGCAAATTCTTTCTCTGAGAAGGGATAATCCATGCAGCCCTTTAGCAGTATGTCATACACTACTTTCATGTTTCCTTTCCATTCTCTACCAATCATAATTTCAGTAAAGCTCCTATATGTAAGACAAAGACTTTTACAACTCTTTTTTTAGTCATCTCCTACACTCTAGTTCTTCCAAGACTGTCTTTTTTTCATTCTGTAAGTGACATTTACTGCAATTCTTCATAAAGCCCTAAGAATTGGATTCCTTGCTCCTGGAATGAAATAAAATATGTGCACAGCCTGTCAGCAGGTCACATGTATCCTGCCAACCTACATCTAATAGATTTTTCACTTTTCATCAGTGGATTTCAAGACAGTATGTAGTCTGCCAAATTTACTAAAAACCTTGCTACAGTATCACACTTTCAAAATGTGCAATCTGTCAGAGCCACAGCTCAAAATGTCTGCTACGATGAGAGTCTTTGAAAAATCTGCTATGGTGCTGGCATTCCTTCAGAAAATAATAAGTATATCAACAGAGAAGGTGGGGAGAGGAAAAAAGTTGTTGAGGGGAAGGGAAAGACGTAGAGAGGAAAGAAGTTTAATCCTAAATGTAATTTGCTAGAATCTGAAGAAACTACAAGAATTCTCTATGCAAGTGTAGTCCAGCTTCATACAAATTCCTCCACGATGACAGCATGTTAATAGATAAATAGTCTGAGTGCTACATTTAATAACACCGATGAAAAGATAATTTATCATGGAGTTGACCACAACTGTACATATGACGCATCAATATTGATTCAAACACTGAATACATTTAGCAAACATTAGAAGACAGTAAAAGTGCTTGCACTGCTGTTGAATATTATAAGATGCTATATAGAGAGAGTGTCATAAGAGATAGGTGGAGAGAGTAGGAATGCTTAATTTATTAACTGAAATATGAAGGGACCTGAAACAATTTCAAGAGACTTCCATTTTAAAATTGACAATACTATCGACAAAGTATCCACGGACTGTGAAACATAACTCTGAGAACCTTCCTTTTCTGTTTTCCTTCATCCTGGATTTTAGAAAATACAGGCTTGCATTCAAAGAACATAAAAAGAGGCAAAAAGAAGGGGAAAAAGACAAATTAAAAACAAGAAAATATTTGCATATTAAAATAACTAATACTAAAAAGGTTATGGTCTTTAATATCCAATATTTTGAAGCATCTTTAATTGGATCCTCTTTCTTTCCCCTTCTCACTTACATTCAAATATCTTAAACAAGGATTTCACACGCATAACTTTTGTTTGCACGATGAAACCATGATGAGGTCCAGTAGAGACAATGAATAGCACTATGGCCATAAGCTGGGATTCTGTTCTAAAGGCTTCAGAATGGTGACTTCTTTCCAAATGTAAGCCTGGTAATTTAAAGTAAATAAATTAGAGAGTTTGTCTTGTAGTCTGTTAAACAAATGCAGCCATAATACACTAGAAAATCTATAATTTATATGTGGTCATCATCATGGAGCAACATTACAGCCAGGTCTTTTGAAGCTTCTGCAAACATCCAGGACATAGAAGCTCTTCATAAGAAGGACATAGAGCTCCTTGAGCAAGTCTAGAAGAGGACAACAAAAATGATCAGAGGACTGGAACACCTCCCCTATGAAGACAGGCTGAGGAAAATAGGGTTGTTCAGCCTGGAGAAGTGGAGGCTCCAAGGTGACCTTACAGCGGCTTTTCAGTACCAGAAGGGGGCCTACAAGAAACCTGGGGCAGGACTTTTTACGTGGTGATGTAGCGAGAGGACAAGGGGCAATGGTTTAAAACTTGAAAAGGAGAGACTTCGGTTAGACATTAGGAGTAAATTCTTTACTATGAGGGTGGTAAGGCACTGGAACAGGTTGCCTAGGGAGGTCATGGATGCCCCATCTCTGGCAGTGTTCAAGGTCAGGTTGGATGGGGCTCTAAACAACCTGGTCTAGTGGTAGGTGTCCCTGCCCATGCAGGGAGGTTGGACCTGGATGATCTTTAAGGTCCCTTCCAACCCTAACCTTTCTATGATTCTATGATTCTGTGATCCGTACTTTCCAATAGAGATGGTCTGTAAGGTCTATTTTCCCCACCTTTCTCCAGCAAAGGAAGTTAGGAAGTGTGTGGGCTTCAGTTCTTTTCACAAACATTGCAGTTTTGTCTTGGCAAACTCTGAAATTACATTTAAATGTTTACAGGTTCTGCCCAGTGGGATTTTCAGAGGACATCTATGAATTTTGTTAAATCTCTGCAGCATAAGTATTGCAAAATTGTTTCAATATGTGGGGTTAGGGGTAGAGGGAGAGAGGAAGAAAAGGGGAGGGCATGAGAGCATTTTTCAGCATAACATGATTTAGAATTTAATTTCTCCTTCTTTGTAGAAGACCATCAAAACCAGCAGCCTTGATGATCCAACCTGCATCTTGCTTCCAGGTTTATACTTTATGTTACAGTTCTTTAACTGATTGCCTCCCACAGCAAAATATAGACTTCAAATTGCAGTTAAGATTCCACGGTCTCAAATTTTCTCTTTACAAGTGTCAGAAGGGTACTATAGTTCACTAATTAGTCAAAGCCACAAAGATTCAAGCACCTTTTATGTGTGAAAAACATCAGCTGTTTTTGCTCGTGTCATTAAGGCAGGAGTGCTCAAAAGTTAGCAGATTTAGGCTCACCAGTTGCAACTTCAAAGCATATGTCAATGTTAAGTGTTCTAGGTTTGACCAGGACTGAGCTTTCAAAGGAAACTTCCTAATCATCTCCGCTTACCAGTCTTTGATTCACAGTACAGAGCAGTCTCTGTGTCTAACTCCACTTTCACATAAAATGGGTTTTGCCTGGAATGTTTTTTGAGACCTAATAAACTTCCATACTGATCAACTGTGCTCCATCACAGCCTTTCCCACTCTGAAATGCTTTGTTCCCATTTGATTTTTTCTATTTGTCTGCAGAGGAACTTTTCAATACACTGCAAGAGAGCCAACACGTATGTAGATGCTCTTTGCAAGACAACCTCTCTGTGGTTTATCTTTAAAACTCTAGAAAAGAAGGTGCAATTTGAGAATCAACTCTTATCTTGGGACTTGGATGGTAAAAAAAACACAACTAACCATAAAAAGGAAACAATCAAAAACTAAGAAAAGCAGATTTAGGGCATGTTCTATGGAAGACAAAGCCCCCATCAAGCCCCAAGGAATTCTGGGCTTGCCAGAGAACTGCAGGCTGGGGCTGCTCTTTTCCTTTACCCCAGAAGAGGAATCCCATCCAAATTGGCTTTTGATGATGTATGAGATCACTGGAGAAAAATATACACTTTAGATGATAAAATAGCCTCTCTAAAGCAATCTTTTGTTCTGCTGGCTAACTAACCCCCTACTTTTACTAAAACTATTTAGTTGCATACTGTGGAAGGACAGAAATGTAGCTGAGCTGGCCCAGTTCCATGATAAGGAGTTAACAGAAGTGGGATTGTATCTGGGTCTCAGGCTGGGAGGAACAGAAGTGCTTTTGTTTCATTGCAGTGGAATGCTGCAGGAAGGTTAAATAGCAGACAGAACCCAACAACACAGAAGTGATAATACTACATATGCTACAACCTGTGTAATGCACAAAGATATACATACACACCACAGAGATTAACACTTTCCAATTTCAGGCACCTAATTTAACCAGCTACTCTCTCGCTTACAGCCATCAGTAAGACAAAGATGGCTTTTTCCATGGGTTAAAAAGAGATTCCTGCTGTAAGCTGGATCTGACTCCCTCTTTCTCATTTCCCTCACTGAGTATAGAAGGAAAGTGCAGAGAACAGACAGCTGCCTTAAACACTGACAAGTTCACTGATGTGATATGCACCAGTGTGCCCTTCCCAACCTCATAGATACTGAGGATTTCCAAGAGAAGGCGTCTGTTTAATAACTACCTAAAGTAATCATTCCATTGCTGGCCTGTCAGATAAGTCAGTCCTATGAAGTTTTACAGAACTGACAGTTGTTTTGAAAGATAGAGGCATTCCAAAAATTAGGAGACTGAAGGCTTTTAGGAATGCCATTTTACTTATTTTTTTTTCTAAAAGACAGACACAGTTTCTTAAGGAAAATAATTTTTTAAGAAAGTTTTGAACTCTTTAGTTGCAACAACCTTAGTCACAGATTGTGTACAGTTTTAAAAGAATTGTAATTACAGTCAAATGATTAATTAATAATTCAATTGAGATAACTACTGTTTTGTAAGTTCCTATGAACAAACTGATCTTCATCATGTTTTTTTCTGGTTTCATACTAATACCCTAGTGCACACTAGGAATTCCCAACAACCTGAGATCCAACTACTCCACAGAAAAAGCTTTCAAGAACTCAGATAACAATTTCACAATTAAGAGCCTAAATATATATTAAGCTAACAATTACATGAGCTCCAAAAACTGCATTTTAGAGACTGAACAAAATAAGTGTGGTCTTCTGTCACAAATCAAGATGTCTGCTTAAAATAAGAGCTCTCCCAACAAATTATGCAACGCATACAGTAAGAAATTATCTCACTGCACATGCAGAAAAGATTCTAAGCTGGATACATACATGTATCTATTAGACCAGAATAAATTCTTCTTAGCTGAATCAGCTTCATACATTCAGAAATGACAAAGGTGCTGCACATCGTAAGACCACTGGTGCACTTCACCAAGCTATCTATATCAGGTAAATTATCATCCTGTGCTTCAACCCAAGCTCTGCAGTAGGCAGCAATGAGATAACCACAAAGCCCACTCCTAATTAAATTTTCATTCTCTGAAAAACATAATTTTAACTAAACACTTTATTTCTTCAAAGCAGAATTTCACAGAAGCAACAGGAATGAAGACAGGGAGCTACACCAAAACAGGCTATAGCAAATACAGTTCTGATTCCTAGACTGAGTGGGGGCATGAGGAAGCAGCCACGTGATGCTTAATTGCCAGCTGGGGTTAAACCACAACAGTAAGGAATGTAAAGAGCCTTTTCCCTAACTGACTGATGCCTATGAGCAGTCTTTGAAGTAGAATTTTATTTTCCACTGAAAATATTTCTCACTGCTTCCTCTCTTACTTATGCACACAGTCATGAAGTCCATTAGATTTTGCCCCAGTCTAACAAGCCTCCTGGTCTGTATTCATCACTCGTTTTGTGTATTTTACTACCTGTTGACACAAGTTTCTGTGCAGTGGTTCCATCAGGCACCCTAATGTCCCTGCTCTCACCCAGGGCTCAGTGCCAGCGCCAGCAGTGGAGTGAACCTGCTGGGCAGGGAGCCACTGCTGGCAGCTCCTGGCCAAGCTTCCCTGGGGCTCACCCCGCAGGGGGGAATGTGGCACCTCTCCCCAGCTCCCAACAAACACTAGAAGCAGCAACCTCCTTCCCAACCTACAAGCTTCGCTTCTAGCACTACCAGCCGGATTTACAATATTTTCCCTTCAGGGGACTTTTAGAATTAGATATGCCAGGAATTTCATTAAAATGCAACACTGATTTAACAGCTCAAGTCTCTGGCAGTTTTCCCCAGGAAAAACTGGCAGGATCGATTCCAGGCTGCTCTTGCCATTACACAACACCATGGTGCTTCCTACACACCACTGACTTACGAGGATGCTTTAAAGTTGTATTAGTCTTCCCATTCAAACAAGATGCTGGTTTTAATGTCTGGTAAAAACACAGAAGTATTTCAATGATTCAGAGCATGGCAGCTGACTCAGAACTCACTTTGTGCTGTTGAATTCAATGCAAATTGCCAGAAAGGACTAAAGTCTTGTGAAGATTTCAAGCTTTGAACTGGAAAAAAAGGTTTCTTTTGGGAAAAGTTTAAGTTAGGAGAAAGCCAAACTTAAACGTATCTTTTTCTTCATTAACATGTTGTCAACATTAATATGGTCAAGGCACCCCAGAGCCTGGTGGGTCCCTCAGATTCAGACACTAGCAGCAGCAATGGCTCCCCAGGAGACCCAGACAGGCAGAGTCCAGCAGCCAGGGCCTGTCCCACCCCAGCCAGCAGCAGGGCAGCTGGCGCAGCCCCAGCCCTGGGCATCAGGCACCTCCCTGGGGACAGAGGCAGGTTGAGGACAGGCCAGAACATGGGGCTGTGGGGGTCCATGCTTGTTGGGGCCCATGGCAGGGCAGAGCTGTGGGGAGCTGGAGATACGCCCTGCTGTGGTATCATTTGGGTGTGGAGTGATGGCCTTGGGGGGAATGGAATGGGGTCCTGGGCCATGAATGAGGCAGTGCATGTGTACAGCTGCTCACAGGAGAGCAAAAGGAAGGATCAACCCATCAAGACTACACAGCAACTCAAACTCCTTTCAGAAAGTTTACCCAAAAATCACCGCCAGTCCCACATCTGACTGCCCAGACCCTCCATTGTATAAATATCAGAGAACTGCAACTATGGACTTTCAGAATACAGAACTGAAACACATGAGACAATGAAATTGGAAGCACTGTGCAAGAAACTGAATTTTGCATAGAAAAGCAACATACCCAAATTTGGAGTGATATACATGCACTCATAATTGATTCAACAATGTTCTTAAACTGACATAAATCTTCTACACAGTGTTGACAATTGCTCTCCCAGCATGTCTAAGAAACCTTGCAGCCTTCCCCCTATCTCCCTTTCCCACCCCCCCACAAAATAAAATAAAATAAAATAAAATAAAATAAAATAAAATAAAATAAAATAAAATAAAGAAGGTGTGACTGACACTAACATTCCTGCTTCTACCTGGGGAGATCTGTAGGTCCAAGACAGTTGTTCATTCTCACTTTTCAGATCTGCAACTCCAAGAAACAGGAAACAAGACAGAAGTAAGTAATAACAGCTTCATTTCAGCTTATTTCTTTGCGTGGGAATATGGGGGTAGATGTTCCCCTGTTTCTGGACCCTTTTCTGTTCAATTTACTGTTCTCAATTCTGGTATTTCTTGCTCAAAAGATTCTGCTTTTTAAGCGACTGGAGAGAGTAGAATCTCCCTCCTGATTCTGCAGTTTTCTTCCTAGAGGTGAGGAAGTGCAGAAAGCAGATAGTTCACAGAACTTTTCAGTCCACTTGAACAACAGTTGTACCCAGCCCACCACATCCTCATTTGCGAGAGCATTTCTCATCTCTGCAATGTTCCACAAACTTTCAGAAACATTTCCCAAGTCTAGTAAGAGTACAGACTTGAACCGTCAGGATTAAAAAAAAAAGGGGGTTGAGGGGTTTGAATTATAGTACATCATCAACATCATGCCATAGACATTTGCAGCAAGTGTCACTGTTTTAAATTACTAAAAACATTGAAGGCAGTTTCCCAATATTAACTTTTTCCTGATACACTAGAAAGCCTGCTGTGGTGGAAGACAATGTTTCCTCAGCTAAAACACATTTTGTGGTCTCCCAGCTCTGAATACTTATTCTCTGTCCTTGACAAACCCCATGTGACAACATGAAAATTAAACTCTGCCATTAATTAACATTCAGCATAGATGAGTATGTGCCTTGGTAAATATTATCAATAGGAATAAAATATTAAAAATAATTACTTCCAGTCAAAGGGAAAATAATCATCAATCAGATATTTAGAGCCTGAAAGTTTGTCTCCATAAGAATCATGGCACTCATTTTAAGAAAAATTGAGAGGTTTGTTTCAGGAAGGGCCAATTTAGAATGATGAACACTTTTCCTCCTCTTAAAACTTAGTATGAAATGTGACAAAAAATATAATAAATTATTTTATTGTCTTTCCCTAAAATAGAATGGTAGGAGAGGAGAAGACATAAACCACTATATAAAATATAAACCATCAACTGTAAACTAAGAAAAAGGTAAATAATGCACAAACAACACCAAGGAGAGAATACTCATTGTTAAATTAGATACAGTGATTCACAGAAATGGACACAGAGCTAGGATTAAAAAATTCTGATTTCTGTTCACCCAGTTGGAAAAGTTGGGCATAATGTTCACATTTAGGATCCACATTTCTCACTTTTTCCTTTAGCAAAACCTAAAGCTGAAAACTTGATCCTACTTTAACACAGATCACAACTATGCAAAACAAATACTGCAAAGGAGAAGAGAAGATTCTGAAATTCCCCATTTTCTAACACTGTTTTTGAAACAAGCAGGTTTGTTTACTCCATTTTTTACTGCAGAATTTCTCAGCCAAGAACAATCTCTGTTAACTATGCAGACCTTTCACAGGCTTAATCAGGTATTTCAAGCTAGCAAGGGTGTTCTCATTTAATATACTTTCTCCAAAGTTCTGCCATCTCTGCAGAAAACATATTTCAAAACAGTGACAATGTCACCTTGCCATGGACAAATCCTACCATTCATAACTGCAGCAAGTCTTTGGCCAAATACATCTCCAAGTGTTTTCAGTTACCCAAGACTATACATCCCAACAACATGCATATCCATAATAATAACACTAACAAAATGCAGATATTTTTGCTTTACAATTATTTCTACTATGTATGTGTAAAAAGAAAAACTCTCATTACAAACATAAGCAGCTAGACACACCTTTTTGATTTTATATAATAATTTTCTATCTTAACATGAAAGTCACTCTCTTAAATCAATACTTCATATCTAGTCTAAAAAGTTCCAACAAATACAAGTGTTTCTGAGAGAAACAGTCACACAGATTTTCTTCTAGCAACATTTATTTACATCAGAATAGAAGCTGTGCAGATTACACCTATAGTTCACATTGAAGTATTTGGACAAACTATTGCCAAGATATTCCACATAAATTGGGTGATTTATTTATTATCTTTATTATTATATATTTATTATAATATAAGCTCAATACATGTGAAATAACTCATAATATTACATTCCTAGTGACCACTGGAATCACTTCATAAAATGTCATCAGTGTAAAGCATATGGAATAAAAGACTAAGTACCAATGCTGTATTAAAGGAGAAGGGAAAAGTGCACTTTCAAATATTTGTGCTTTGTTGTTCTGGCCTACCAGCCATTTAGGCTATAAATAACTAGATTTACTGCTTTAGAGACTCAATTCTTTCCTTCAAATATGTACTGATTCATCATTATTACTGCCAAAAGCACTATATTCATTGTCTATGAGTGTCTTTCTGAAGAGACACACCAACTTAAAAAAAAAAAAAAAAAAAAAACACACAAAAAAACCAAACAAGCAAGCAGACCATTAAAATCCCAAAATCAGATACAAAACTGTAACACTAATTTTAGTTGAATCAGTGTTGGGTTTGATTTTTTATCAGGCCTTAATTCCATACATAATCACAACTGTAAATAGTCTTGTTCTGAAAATATTAGTTGGCCTCATGCAAACTAACAGACTTCAGAAACTTGGAAGTGACACATCTTTGTGTAGCACCTGAGGGTGATGTGAAACGCTCATTGCTGATTAAAATAAAATAAAATAAAATACTCCTCTGTACAACGAAGCAGACTTCTCTGCCCTGATAAGAGGGATGCCACTGTACCCTTCTCTCTCTATAACTACTTTGTATATGCAGCAGTTCAGATGACCCAGGGTTTCAGAGGGTTGGGGGTTTTTTTTCAGATGATCCAGGGTTTTTTTCCACACACTCTGGAAGGCAGGCCACCGGAGCCCAATCATATTCTAATATTGTTATGGAACACAAAAGCTGTGGACAGAAAGCTGTAACATAAGGCAGCTGGAGTGAAATTGTGCTTTTAAAAGCATATTCTTACCCAAATCTACTTCCTTGAATTTTCAGAACAGAAGAAAATGTATACACCCATTCTCACTTCTAGACTGATTCAAGGTTTTCAGGACAGAAAATTCTTGCTCTACATGAAGCTTTGTATAACAGAGTTGTGTTGGTCAGATAATTCAGAGTAAGTAAAATAAGCTTGCTGAGAGGGATTGCTCTGTGTGGAGGCTGCCCATTGAGGAAAAACAAAAAGCTAACCCATGAGTCAGCCTCAAAGGATGATGAAAAATAAGAGGTTCCTGTAGACTGGTTTCGCATTTCTATCCCCTAAACAAAGCTTTTTCTAAGGCAGCTGTATGATTTCTCAGCCATTTTGTTGGCAAAAGGAAAGATATGATATATCAATAAGCTGGAACAGCAGCTGAGTTTCCACAGGATCCACAAAAACAGGCAATTTTTGGCATTTACAGAGGTAAACTGACCTGTTTAAAAACATACGTATATTAAGGTTGTTTTGCAGATGACCAGTTCTCAACTGCTTTGTGTAACCATGCCAATGAAATTCTCAGCTGGTTGGATTAAAGCCTCTGAAAACTGTAACCCACTGAAAGACAGATTGTGCCAAGTTCTGAACCAGTGTTTCAGGTTTCCAAGCCTTTCATATGTCTGTCTTCAATTTCTAGCGTAGCTGTTAGGCTCATAACAGTCGCTGGGCACAGGTCTGGAAAGCAAACTCACCTAGTGAAGATTCATTTCCACTGTCCCTCTGTGCTCTCTACAATAGATGAAGGAAGATTTGAAGATTTTTGATCCTTCCTCTTCAGAGTTCTTACACAGATGGGCTAATACAATTTCTAGGACAAATAAATGACAAAAATAGACAAAAACTAAATACAAACAAAAGATAAGTTGGCTCAAAATTTCTTCACAATCCCCTCTGTAACAGATCAAGGAAATACAGCAGCAGTCACAGACTACTTTTCTGGGGATAGTATCCATGAGATCAGTCCTTGGACCATCTACTCAAATCCTGAAAGTGCTGAAATAAAATTAAAAAAATAAAAAAAAATTATATGCATATTGCATAGAATTTGGCTACTGACAAAAAGATTAAAAACTTAAATACAATTAAAAAGTAGACAGAAGTCAGGCTTACTCTTACTGCTAGTAACATGACTTATTGCTTTTCTCTAATCACTCTTTGACAATTCAGAAATTAAACTTCCTACTGGGCAGGTATGCATTCCCAAATCTCTACATAGGGCTACTTGCCCCAGTACCTCTAGCTAGATTAGGAATTGCTGTCAGACTCCTCTGCTTATAAAGATGGGGCATGCACTTTTCAAATACCCACTGAATGCTGTTGATCCTTCCCCATGACCAGCTCAATGTTTCAACTTCCTTTCCTCTCAGTATATGCCAAGTGCCACAGCCAATCCTTCTACCTTTCTGAAGGTGCTGTTACTGCCCAGGTAGACAGAAAACTCCCTTTGACTTTCCTGATTGCAATTCACAGTACACTGAATTGTTTCAGTTGTAAAACACAAATGGTGAACTCTTATTCAGTATAAATGCAGTATGGAATAACTAAAGTCATCAGTGCCTCACATGTTGAAGCTCCATACTTTCAACAAAGCTGGCTGAGGCTGGCAATGTCACGGGAAAAACTGATTGCATGGTTGTAATTCCCTGGCAATTTAAAGATACAAGTGAATCCACTTGTTACTTTCAACATTCCTCAAAATTCTACCAACTGTGCAAACAATATGTCTAATGGCACTAGACTAGCAGAGCCTGCTTGAAATTAGATATGTGCTCTGAATAAGAATATCAAAGAATATCATTGGAATGCCTGAAACAAAAACTCCCCTGCAACTACAACAGGACATGAAGTGTGATCTGTCCCCTGCTGTCTTCAGCAGCATCAGAGCACCCATGAACCCAGATGCACAACGGCATCAGCTTCTATGAACCTGAACCTGGTTCGTGTTTTGCAGAAGTCAGAAGCTGTGAGCTAAATCAAAACTGAATATTCAGAATCAATCATCATGACCTTATGATACACTATTACATGAGAGGTTCATGTAATTAGAGTTTGCATGCATAGACTAATATGCCAGGCTGTAAAGCAACGTATACTTTGAGCAGATTTGTGACCTGGATTACATTTCTGCAAATGGAAAATATGCATTACACATTACTGCAGGTTGGATATTTAGGGCATAAATAGAGTACCCATTTACTCTGACAAAATGAAAGTGGGAACACCTTCATTGCCTGGGTCTAGGAAATAGCTGACTACTGGTAAGGGTAAATCTCAGACCATATATGTCTTGCAGCCATACAGAAAAATATGAAAGAGAAATGAAAAGGAAAATGTCTACACTAGGGAGTAAAAAATGCTAAAAAATGGGATCCCACCTCTCTCAAAATTAGAAGGATTTTCCTCCAGTACAACATGCATGCTCTGTGAAACTGCCTGGGCAAACTGGAATCTGCATCATTCCCTATAAGCAAAGAGAAAAGAGCAAGCCAGTAAAGCATACAAATCGGGCATGACATTGCAACAGCCTAAGGGTTAAAATTCATTCCTCTCTGTATTGGAGAAGAAGCCATGCTCACCTGAAGCCCCCCATCTCAAAGAGATCAGATGTCACATGCTTCTAACTGTGGCTCAGAAATCCTCTTTAATACTCACAGTTTGACAAATGTTGTAGAGTGAGCTGTGGTCTTACCATACCCCAAGAAGAAAAACTGAACCCAAGGCCTTTCTCAGATGCTTTGCTTTCTCTAAAGAGCATCCTCACAACAGAGTCTGAGGCTACAATGAAGCAAGTAGCACACCTCAAACCTGCTGTGAAATCATAGAATCATAGAATCCTAGGGGTTGGAAGGGACCTCGAAAGATCATCTAGTCCAACCCCCCTAATAATAATAATTGTTCCATGAAGAACAGAATTAATTATTTATAAGTCCACAAGAAAGGACCAAGGATGACCCTACCGGTACAGACCCTTTGTTCACCTGCTCTAAAAGAACCGGAGGTTTTGGTGTTCTGTCCCAGCATAGCTGCTTTTGCATGGCACAATTACTGGGTAAAATTGCAGTGTCAGCGGCAGGGACTGTCATCTATTGGTTGTGCTCTTTGGAAAGGAATAGCTTAATCACCTGTGAGCATCAGTGGGAATACAACCTAATCACAAGCCATGAGAAACCACCCTGATAAAGCCACTAAGCCCAGAAAATAACTGCAGCACTAGAAATGGAAAACAAGGTGATGTGAAGTCATGACTGATGGTAGATATACTAAGCAAGGTATTTTTCCTATACCAGTAACACAGATCTCTTACTGAAAGAGAAGAGAGAGGAAAAAAAAAAAAAAAAAAATCAATAAACTATATCATCATCCCCTCTCTGATGGGAGAATTCCGGTCACTTGACAAAAGTCTCAAGGTCACAGTTAAATTAGTCTTGCTTAGGCTGATCACACAAAGCCAATGCCAGGGAATGTTACCTCTCTGCTACCAGGTGACTATTGATGCCTAGGTGTAGTGAAAGCTGTGCCTTATTTAAAGAGAATCCATGCAAATTTAAGAACCCTAGTAGCACAAACAGAAGTTTCAAAACTTCTGAGAGAACTCTGACAGACTTATACCTAGTGGGAGAGCCAAGAAAGCCAGGATTCATGTTGTTCTAGATATGCAGATAGGTGCAGCCATTGGACTGTGAATTTGGAAAAAACATAGGTTCCTCGTTTTTCATAAAAGAATCTGAGCTCCCTACCAAGAGGTATCTCTGAGAGGGCACACTCTTGAATCTGGCAGTAAACTTGTCTTCTCAAAGACAAAAACCATGATGTTTTATCCATAGTTTAAAAATACCACATACTTCCAAGGATGTGCTCCAGACAGAAATGAAGACAACAGTGATCATCCCTGGTAAAAAGCTTTAGTAGGTTAATTATAGCCTCTCTTTCCAATGAGAAGTGTATTTGATAGCATTTGGGCTGAATTTTGAAATGCTTATCACCCTTCTCCAAATACAAGATTCACATTTACTCATGCTGTGCATCAGATCTCTGTTTGAAAAAGAGAAGCAAGAAATATTTATCAGAGTGAGTTCATAATATGGATATGTTATTCCAAAACCTGCAAGGAGAACAAAGATCTTACTCTGAAATTAAATGCACTACTGTAATCAGCAAGCCACTTCAAATTTAGTCTAAGAATAACTGTACTTTCAGTCCTCTCCTGCCTTTGCAGTTGTTTAAAAACAAGTAAGCATTATCTTTCAGGATGTCTGCATTTTTAAACTAAAATTGAGTTTTAAATATTTAAACAACAGCTAAATAACATTTATATGAGCTGATGTGGAGGAATATTCGCATTTGGGAACTGCCATCATTGTGTCAATAATAGTTTAAAACACTGTAGAGCTATCTTGCAAGACATAAATCTTTAATCAACCTATGAAGAGTTTGTTATACATTAATTCATATTGAAAATGGCATTCCTATGTCAGAACAATACAAAGACAGGCCTACCACCACATGGAAACCATCTGCACATAATCCAAGTTACCATTGTTTAGCAACAGCTTCATAAGGTAGAGATCCACTTAAATGTGTATAAGAGCCATTTCTTTTCAACACATCCTAGTTCTGTCAGTCTAACTTTATGACATGAAAAAAAATGTAACAAAATTATGCAGCACAGCTGGACAGCACTTCCAGGCTTTCAAACAAAACACTGTGCAAAAGTTATTGCCAAACACACCTGTCCATTCCATTTGCTTATATGTCAGCACACAATCATTCTCTACAAAACTACTTTGTAGGGCACCTTGAGACACAAGGCTATTTTAGACAGCCAGGCTCTGTTTCACATGAAGCTGGTAAGATTGATAAAAGTAAAAGCGTCTTTCCTTTAAGGAGGTTTGTAGCTATTAAAGCAGTGAACAAAGACAGTACTTGGTCTGAATTTGCTCAAGATCACAGTGTGAAATAAAGAACTGCAAGTCACGTTCATGTGCAAATACCCACACTAGTCTTTGTAGTTGTGAGCTTTATTCCTGCTTTCTTTTACTTTTTACCCATTATAATTGTTTACCATTCAAAATAGTAAGTATTCCTGACAATTTTACTTGATCTCTCATCAGCCTCTGATGTGGAGTTGCTGCTGACATGCCTGCAGGACGTGTTAAGGGTGAGTGAGATTACTTTAAAACAGCTTGTTCACTCCTGTTTGGTTGCTACCAGACCTTGTGTCTGTTCCCTAAAGGGTTTTTTGAGTGCTGTATTACATCTTTCACAATGAAGTTTTACATCTTTTACTTCAGTTCTCTCACAGGTGAAACTTGAAGAAACCATCAAACAAAGTATTTGGGCTTTTGTACTTTCTGTACAAGATGAGACAGATTTGAGGAAATAAATAATGATCACGTTCTCCCCATATCACACACGCTGACAGTGCAGTGTTAAGAGTATTTGAAAGTTATAGGATATTTGGAGTTAAGATTATTTGGAGGATACAGGACCCCTCCACTTCCTAGGAGCAGTTAAATGATTGTGTCCTACCTCCCAGGGATAGTATCAAGCACTTCAATGTATACTTATGTGTTGTTCTTAGTCTTTCCTATTAGAGTAAGTCCACTTTACATGAAATAGCCATCAGGGTAAAGACAGAAAAAACAAGCAAAATGGCAAAGTTCCTACCCCTTGTCTACCAGTTAAAATTAAGGGGAAGAAAGGCCAAGGTGACATCATGGTGGGGCTTTGCTACAGGTCACCTGAGCCGGAGGATAATATAGATGGGCATTATATAGACAGATAGGAGCAGCTTCACATTCACAAGCCATGGTCCTCATGGGATACTTCAACCACCCTGACATCTGTTGGAAGAACAACTCTGCTAAACACAGACAATCCAGGAGGTTCCTAGAGTGCAAGGATGATCACTTCCTTTTCCAAGTAATCGAGGAAGCAACAAGGAGAGGTGCTGTGCTGGATCTTGTCCTCACCAATGAGAAGGGCTGGTGAGGGATATTAAGCTCAAAGGCAGCCTAGGTTGTAGTGACCACGAAATGGTGGAGTTCAAGATCCTTAAGGCAGCAAGGAAGGCTCTCAGCAAGCTTACTACCCTTGACTTCAGAAGGGCAGATTTCAGCTTCTTCAGGGATCTGCTCAAGAGAGTGCCTTGGGATAACATCCTGGAGGTAGAGGGGCGTATGAAAGCTGGCTGATCTATAAGGATCACTTTCTCCAGGCCCAAGAGTGCTGCATCCCAACTAAGAGGAAGTCAGGCAGAAACTCCAAGAGGCTGGCATGGATGAGTAAGCAGCTCCTAGAAAAGCTCAAACTTAAGAAGGAAGCATACAGGAGGTGGAAGCTAGGGCAGGTATCCTGGGAGGATTACAGAGAGGTTGTCTGAGCAGCTAGGGATCAGGTTAGGAAAGCCAGATCCCTGCTAGAATTAAATCTTGCCAGTGATGTTAAGAACAATAAGAAAAGATTCTTTAGGTATGTTTGGGAGAAAAGGACAGCCAAGGAGATTGTAGGCCCTCTCCTGAAGGAAATGGGCGAGGCAGCAACACAGGATATTGAGAAGGCTGAGGTCCTCAATGACTTCTTTGCTTCAGTCTTCTCTGACAAGTGCTCCAACCTCAACACAAAGGCCACAGAAGGTCAAAGCAGGGACTGGGGGAATTAATTACCCCCCACCGTAGGTGTAGAGCAGGTTGATGACCATCTAAATAACCTGAAGGTGAATAAATCTATGGGATCTGACGGGATTCACCCACGAGTCCTGAGGGAGCTGGTGGAGGAAATTGCTAAGCCTCTGTCCATCATATTTGAGAGGTCATGGCAGTTTGGTGAAGTTCCCACTGACTGGAAAAAAGGGAAAATAGCCCCTATTTTTAAAAAGGGGGAAAAGGAGGACCCAGGGAACTATGGGCCAGTCAGTCTCACCTCTGTGCCTGGCAAGATCATGGAGCAGATCCTTCTGGAAAGTCTGCTAAGGCACATGGAAAATAAAGAGGTGACTGGTGACAGCCAACATGGCTTCACTAAGGGCAAGTTATGCCTGACCAGTCTGGTGGCCTTCTACAACAAGGCTACAGAGATGGTGGCAAAGCAACTGACGTCATCTACCTGGATTTGTGCAAGGTGTTTGACACTGTCCCACGTGACATCCTGGTCTCCAAACTGACGAGGCATGGATTTGGTTGGATGGCTGCACCCAGAGAGTTGTGGTCAATGGCTCAATGTCCAAATGGAGGCAGGTGATGAGTAGTGTCCCTCAGGGGTCACCTGCTGTTCAGCACCTTTGTTGGAGACATGGACAGCAGGATTGAGTGTATCCTCAGCAAGTTTGCTGATGATAACAAACTGTGTGCTGTGGCTGACACCCAAGAGGGAAGGGACACCATCCAGAAGGACCTTGACAGGCAGGAGAGGTGGGCTAGTGCCAACCTCGTGAAGTTCAACAAGGCCAAGTGCAGGGTTCTGCACCTGGGTTGGTGCAACCCCAGGCACAAATACAGGATGGGAAAAGAATGGCTGGAAAGCAGTCCTGAGGAGAAGGACTTGGGGGTGGTAGTTGATGAGAAGCTTGATGTGGGCCACCAGTGCGAGCTGGATCCCAGAGACCCAATTGTGTCCTGGGCTGCATCAAAAGAGGTGTGGTCAGCAGGGCCAGGGAGGTGATTCTGCCCCTCTACTCTGCTCTGGTGAGACCCCATCTGGAATACTGTGTACAGATCTGGGGTCCTCAGAACAAGAAAGATATAGACCTGTTGGAGAGGGTCCAGAGAAGGGCCACCAAGATGATCAAAGGCCTGGAGCACCTCTGCTATGAAGACAGGCTGAAAGAGTTGGGGCTGTTCAGCCTAGAGAATAGCAGGCTCCGGGGAGACCTTATAGCAGCCTTCCAGTACCTGAAGGGGCTACAGGAAATCTGGGGAGGGGTTTTTTTCACCAGAGAAGATAGTGATAGGACAAGGAGTAATGGTTTTAAACTGAGAGAGGGGAGATTTTGATTAGATATTGAGAAGAAATTCTCCACTACAAGGGTGGTGAGGAACTAGAATGGGTTGCCCAGGGAGGTTGTTGATGTCCCATGCCTGGAGGTTTTTAAGGCCGGGCTGGACAACATTTTGTGCAACCTGGTCTAGTGGTAGGGTTCCCTACTCATGGCAGGGGGGTTGGAACTTGATGATCTTTAAGGTCCCTTCCAACCTTCATGATTCTATGATTCTATGATTCTGCCTGCAAAAATGCAATTGTCAAACTTTTTTTTTTGGACTCAGTGTTTTGGTGCATATAGGATTAAAGGTGCTGATAATTTGGATAAATGAAATAAAGCCCAAAAATATTTTTCATGGTTTCTTTTGTAGTTTAAAAAAGAGAGCACCCAAGGATTAGAGCCTCAAGTTTTAGTTTTACAAAAACATGTATGAAGGCAAGGATACTGAACAGATGCACTACAAATGGCTCACCTTGATTCCCTGTCCAGCTCTCCTTGCATCTCTGAAGCATCAAAGCTCTTTTTTCTTTGCAGCCTCAAAGTTTGGGGCCTGTTTCATCAACCATCTAAACCAGGAATACCTATTGACACACTCCAGCATCCACTTGTGTATTTACCTTCAACCTGAAGTGTCTCTGTTTTATGCCAGAGCTAAAAGACTAAGTTGCCAGACCATCATAGCACTGTGGTGAAGATGTGGAAGTTAGGTTAGTACTTGGAGAGGTGCTATTCAACATCTTTGTTGGTGACATGGACACTAGTATGGAGTGCACGCTCAGCAAGTTTGCCAATGACACCAAGCTGGAGGGAAGGGATGCCTTCCAGAGGGACCTTGACAGGCTTGAGAGGTGGGCTCGTACAAACTGCATGAAGTTCAACAAGGCCAAGTGCAAGGTCCTGCACCCAGGTCCAGGCAATCCCAAGCACAAATGCAGATTGAGTGGAGAAGAGATTGAAAGCAGCCCTGAGGAGAAGGACTTTGGAGTGATGGTGGATGAGAAGCTCAACATGAGCTGGCAATGTGCACTTGCAGCCCAGAAAGCCAACCGAGTCCTGGGCAGCATCAGAAGAAGCGTGGCCAGCAGGTCAAGGGCGGCCATTCTCACCTTATACTCATCTCTCGTGAGGCCTCACCTGGAGTACTGTGTCCAGTTCTGGAGCCCCCAACATAAGAAGGACATGGAGCTCCTGGAGTGAGTCCAGGTGAAGCCCACAAAGGTGATCAAAGGGGTGGAGCACCTCTTTTATGAAGACAGGCTGAGAGAGTTGGTGCTGTTCAGCCTGGAGCAGAGAAGGCTCTGGGGAGACCTTATAGCAGCCTTCCAGTATCTGAAGGGGAACTAAAGGAAAGCTGGGGATGGACTTTTTACAAGGACTTGTAGTGAAAGGACAAGGGGTAATGGATCAAACCTGGAAGAAGGGAGATTTAGGTTAGACATGAGGAAGAAGTTCTTTAGTTTGAGCGTGGTGAGATACTGCAATGGGTTGCCCAGCGGAAGTAGTGGAAGCCCCATCCCTGGAAGTGTTCAAGGCCAGGTAGGATGGAGCTCTGAGCAACCTGATCCAGTGGGAGGTGCCTCCTGCCCATGGAAGAGGGTTTGAACTAGATGATCTTTAAGGTGCCTTCCAACTCAAGATTCTATGGTTCCTGCTCCCCAGCTCACAGTTCTGCTATAGGATTGAGACAGGAACTGCCTCAGAGTGAGCTTAAAATACAGCAAGCAGGCTCAAGTGATCCCATAATTTCACTGTCTGTAATTAAAGCCTGCTCAACCTACTACCTCCAGTCTAAACAGACTTCAGAATAAACAACTGGGTGCTGTTCAGTATGCATCATTGAAGACAAAATGCCAGAAGAAAGACTTTCAGAATATATTTTATTAATATGTGAAGATTTCTTTCATCAATCAAACTGTTACATTCTTCACCTTGTTTTTCCTTTGTAGAGTGCTCCCTGCAAAGCATAAAAAAAAGGTTTCTCATACTGGGTTGAAATTCCACTTTAGTATTGTGGGAGACAACAGTATTTGTCAGTATGATGATTCAGATAAAATTCAGATTACTTCCCAGAATCCCTTTGCCCTCCCTGGCCTAGGACAGGCTGGTCAGGGACAGGTCTCACACCCAGATGCCACCATCATGCGCTGATATATTGCCCAGCTCTCAAGGAGCATATAATAATTGGGTAGGTGCTGCTGCCTCTCAGCTCAGGGGAAAATCAGTGAAAACAGTTTCAGAAACTCTTCTGCTCTCTTACAGCTCCTCCTGCTAGATCAGCAGTGCAGTGCCAGACTCACTGAATGTACTACAGTCAAGAGCTGCAGGGATGTAGTCAATTTCTTTATTAGCTATTTAGGACCAGAGTGAAGACAGGCATTGAACTGAGAATCAGGAATCTCATTTTTCTTATGCTGTCTCTCCCAGCTGCTGGCAACTAGACAGTATTGAGGAGGAAACCACTAGATTTAAATGTTTTGCAACTTTGATAGTATTTTTACTTTTTTGTATGTGTAGTTTTCTAGGATTATTAACAAACACAATGAAAAGTTCCATTGTTTAACTCTATAGCAAGCACCTATATCGGACCTCAGAAGGGTTGCTGTACGTGTTTCTAGGTGTGCAACACTTTAAAGCTAGTTGAATATTACCCAATTTTTGATCTGTATAGAGGTCAGAGGTACCTGCAGCTTTTGTACTCTCAAATGCAAGATTATCTCTAAAATCTATTTTGCCATCTTACATTTCTTTTGTTCAGAAGAGTGAAAAATAGACTGCAATAAGATTTAGTATTTACAGTGAGTACCATTTATATTATGTGAAAGAAACAGGTCTAGCCTGGATCTTTGACTGCCATCATTTTATTTCATTGTTCTTGTCTTTGCCAAGTCCCCAAAACAACATAATTTGATTTCATATAATTCAAATGACTACCAGTATTACATGATTGATATAAATTAATGTCTGAGGAAAAAAAATAAGACCAGATGAACATAAACACCAGAGGATGATTCATTCTTGGTGTAATTTCTGTGTCAATGGAAAATACACCGGGGATAAATCTGGCCCCGTGACGCAGAACTTCCAGGAAACACGAAGCTATTGTAACTGGAGATCTCTGTTGATGTATGAATTGAAAAGCAAAATAGAAATGAGGCAAATTCAGCATGAGCATAAAAGGAGTGAAGTGAGCTCTATTAATTACCCAACTAAAAGAAAACAAAAGCCGGGATCAAAATAACCTAATGTACAGAGACACAAGGATGAAAACATGAGGCAAGAACAACAGCACGATGACAGATTTGAGAAGCAGCACGTAGTAAATAGGATGACTAAAATGGAAAAAGAAAGTGTTTTCCATGACATTCAGCAAAGAAGACGAATCATTGACTTCTGAGAAAATCAGTTCAGAGTGTTCAATGAACTACATCTTTCAAAAAACATCCTCTGTGTGCATTAATAACCAAAGTAATAGAGCTTTTGCTAGCACCAAGCTCATACATAAAAATGTTCAGAGATGGCTTTTGAGCTGATGAAATTAGGGTAAACGTGATCTGTTCCTACATAACTGGTAACTTTCATCACTTCAAAAGGAGTACAGGCACCAGTTCATCTCAAGATATGCCCCACACTTCTAATTTACACCATTATTAGTGTAAAATATAGGTGATAAGTGGCAGAATAGGGTGCAGAAGAGCAAAGCTCAATATGCATTTTATTTCAAATAAACCCATCTTATTGGCACATTTTCCTCCTAAACTTGATAAGAGAGTGTCAGAACTGCCCCAACCTTCTGGCCTGGAGAAGTTATGAGAACATGTCACACTTTTCTCCTTCCCTACCTGCCTTCCCAGCCTGGGTTTGCTGCCTGTGGAGGATGAGAGAAGGGGACAACTCATATCTTACTCCAGTGTAGAGTAAAGATATGTACTTGGTGTCCAGGACTGCCTGTAGCAATTATCCAAGTCAGAGAAAAGTGGTGAAATTTTACTTACAGTTATTTTTAAGAAACTGGCATATTTTATTATAATATGTAAGGTTTTTCCTAAACCAAGTAACTTATTGATGGTGTCACCAAATATACTATAAACCCTTATATTCCATGCAAACTGTGACAAGTCAAACTGAAGGCTCTTTTTTTTTTGATAGTTTATTAAAGAAATAAATCCATTAAAAACTCAGGTTGACATGTTCTCCAAGAACAGTGAGGAGAGGTTTAGACTCACTTCCAGTCATGCATTTGTTCTCCTGAGAATTAAGAATCAAAAAGAGATGGGAAAGTGAAGAAGGAAAATACACCCAAATCTTCAAATTACTTCCCTTAACCTCATTTAGCCTTGTTAAAACAGGAACCTGTCCTTTCTGGTGAAAGTTGAGTGCATACAAATGATTTCACGAAGCTGTATCCCTAAAAAACTAAACCTTGTAATCATGAGCATCATCACTGTGAGAACTCCATAAGCACAAATTAAATTTCAACAGACAAAGACACAACCTAGCTGCAATTTGATTTCTCCAGGTTCTCCAGGATAAGACTAAGTCTTATAATCCTTGACGACTGAGCTTTTTTCAGTTGTGTTATTTAAAATATTGTCATCAGAGGGAAGTATTGCTTTGTGATACCCCTGCATCAGCCTAATAGTTACCAGATTGCAGGTCTGGAATCTGAAATCATTGAGAACCTATTCATTACTATCTTTTGGCCTTGTAAAAAACTACTCCAAATAGATATATTTGAGGAGAATTTGGGCAACTATTAACCTATGTCTTTCAAAGTACTAAAATTGCAGTTGCTGTGAGTTACTTTATAGAGTTGACTTTTCAAATTACAAATTTTCTAAAATATAAAGAAAACAGACACATACAGAAAATCCTTACTGAAATTTTTATCATAGAAATTTTTCCATCTGAAACAATTAATAGTGTTCTTGGCTGGCTTTATTGTCATTCACTATCTATACGTTATGACTGGCTGAACTACAAAAGAAATTTCCATGTTTAACAAGAATGTTTATCTCTATCACATTAATATTACCTAATTTATAAAATACTAATAAAAAAGGAAAATAACATATTCTCCTAGTCATTCAATCAAAAAAAGCACATTTTTGTCCAACAGGAAATGTATCATATATATGGTATTAGCTTGGCTGATTGTTCTCTGTCTTAGGTTTTGCAAGGAAGACTTGAGGTGTAACTTGAGGCAAGGATTTAGTAAAAGCCATTTTCTAAATAAACGAGAGCAAATTATTTCCCTGTGGCACCCACCCTGAGGATTATTACACAAAGAATCCTACATAGTTTGATGCTTCTTTTTACATGATAAATGATGACCATCTGTCTGGGCAAGAATCAGTAGTAGTTTCTCTTACAAAGTAAAACAAGGGCAGAAGTTTATGTGTCTGCTGAGATGCAAAGAGCATAGCAAAATGTATTACATGTGCATCAGTTTGCATCCCTGACCCAAAGTGAAAAATTTGATGCAGATGATGTTTACTACTTGAATGACATGAGCCAGATTCTATAACACTGACTTTATCCTGAAATCTATCTTCACATAGACTCTTAACATTGCCAATAAATACCTGTAAAAATATAAACTATTAACTTCAGCAGTAAGGAATTGAAGGTATCACTGCCTTTCTGAAGATTTCTATCATGGATATGACTAACTAACCAACAAAAAAATTATCCTTTCTATTTAATAAACCCTGAAAACAGCAGCTGGCAAACAGGGGAACTGGATAGGAAAGCAGAGTCAGGTGGTGGGGTAGATAGACATAGATAGACATAAAGTGACAACTTTAGGACTAGAAGGAGTTAGAGGACTAGTACAAGCACCTGTTTTTAATTCAGAAGGGGAGCAGAGACAGGAAAGGAATTTCCCATCAACCTTCCTAAATTTCCTCCCATCTCTGCTTTTCCATGATCTAAGGAGAGAGGGGGAGAGGAGGGTTAGAAGGAAAGTTAAGCAGAAAACCCACAGTGGAAGATTAAAATTTAAAAGCCTGTCCTACACTGTTTACACGCCTGACATCTAGCAAAGGTTTCTACAAAGCACTTAATAACTATTAACTCTGTATCCACATACAGCTGCTATGTCACTGTATAGGAGATGTGCTTCAAGAGCTGGGATGCAGAGCAAGAAAAAGATAATGGAATGGTCACATTAAAATTAACAGCAGAACTACCTCCAAATTATAAAACGATATTCCTTATTTTCAACATAATTTTATCTCTATCAAAATCACTAGTGCTGCAGATTAAGTTACCCAAAGGGCTATTTTTTCTGTATCTTAACTAATTTATTTTTCTTACATCTAATATTCCTAGTATATTGTCAACAGAAATATGAACATACTGTTCCATACAACTATGTATGAATTGGTAAACTTGTTAAGAATTTAGCAATATTATTAGACCCATGCCCTGTGTTCTTTTCATCTAAAGAAATTCATGCCACACCAGTAATCTCACAAAAAAAAACACACCATAATATAGAGAATTGCAGATGGGGGGAGGAAACAAGGAAAATGTGACAAGTAGGGATATTTGTAGAAATCATAAAAATATAAGGATTCTTTTTCTTTGCGAGCAGGTGAATGAGGCTACTGGATTAAAAAAATACAAATAACAAGACTGAAAGATTCATTTTCTCTGCATCAAAGCACAAAAGTAAGAGGATATTCCATCAAAATAGCATCTCATCTCACAATATATTTACTCAAACTCTAGAACTACATTTCTAGACGTCACAACCATCAGAGGAGTAGCAATATGGAAAAGGAGATTACGTGTTCAGAGGAAGCAGAAGAAAATACGGAACAGAGCTAACGGCATTACAGAGGAGATTAATCATGTTTCAGGGTGCAGTGGAAAAGTGTCTGAACTTTTTTGAGGTATGTGAGCCGGCCAGTTTCAGAGTAAGAATGAATGTCTGATCAGGCCACCTAAACAGATTGTCATGTTAGATTAACTCCTAGACTAGTCTTCACTTGCAAAGTAGAAACGTTGAGACTGGACTAAGTTATCTTTTTCCCATTAAAAAGCCAACAAAAATCTACAAGTGCATTCACTTTTCCACCCCAGTGTTATATCTGCATACTACACACACTGAGGGATTGGGTTTTCCTCCCATTTTAATTACTGCAAAAATTCTGTTAAAAAAAAAAAAAAAAAAAAAAAGAAAGAAAATTAGAAGCACAAAAAGAATTTGGAAGATCAAAACCACATGTCTATACATATGGAAGGAAGATGCCTACCTTAAGCTTCTGTAACTGGATTTATGAGGGACTCACAACTTCTGCAGGAACTGCCCAGAGAGGCTGTGAAGTCTCCTTCGCTGGAGACGTTCAAAACCTGCCTGGATGAGTTCCTGTGTGATGTGCTCTAGGTGATCCTGCTCTGGCAGGGGAGTTGGGCTGGATGATCTTTCGAGATCCCTTCCAACCCCTAAGATTCTGTGATTCTGTGATGATTCTGTGAACCCAGGAAGAGCTTATGCAAGATAGGGGACATAAAATGCACTGCTCTTCATCTTAGATCTAGTAGGTCTGAGTAAATCAGCCGTGTTGCTTTCATCAGAAAGAGCTGGAGGGACACCTAGTGGACTTGTTAACAAGTAGGAAGGACTTTGTGCTATCTTTTTTACTGCACTGCTCAACATCAGAGGTGTTAACGTTGGTCTTTCTACTAAATGAGCATATGAAATACCAGAACAGTACTAAAGTCCATGCCATGCAAAACAGGCAGCCAGCCATAAAACATACTGACCTCAACTCTACATCTGTAGCCCAATTCTAATATCCAAACTGAGATACAATTTAAAGCAAATCTACATCTCACTGGCACTATTAGATCAGAACTACATGCTTAAAGTACAGATCTGAGGCATTTTAAGTATAAATACGTATAGCACACATTGTGCTAGTCTTCCAAAAGGTGTCTATGGTTTAATGCCTATGACAACTCCTTTACAGGCTCCAGGCAAGAGAGAATTCTATTTTCAGTATCTTCTTCAAGAGTTAGAGAGAACTATCTTCCAACTTCAATCTTATTGGCTTCAAGAGGAGTAATGTATTTTGGAAAGCAGAACGAGACATTCAGCAACATGTATTTTATAGAAACCTTATTCTTATCCAAGCTATGAATATTTACTAACCCTGTCCTTGCTCAGTAATATACCTGAACATTTCCAAGCTGCTGAGGAATGGAGCTACAACTGTACTTACACATTTAGGAAAGTGGACAGAGCAGATCTGGAGAATGCTCTTATTCTGGGAAGTAATCCTACTAATTTCAAGTACCTTTGACAAACCCAAGAGATACTATATTTGAGAGTCTAAACATTAAAGATCATCTAGTTTCAACCCCCCTGTATGGGCAGGAGGCATCTCCCACTGGATCAGGTTGCTCAGAGCTCCATCCTACCTGGCCTTGAACACTTCCAGGGATGGGGCTTCCACTACTTCCCCTGGGTAATCCATTCCAGTATCTCAACACCCTCAAACTAAAGAACTTCTTCCTCATGTCTAACCTAAATCTCCCTTCTTCCAGGTTTGATCCATTACCCCTTGTCCTTTCACTACAAGTCCTTGTAAAAAGTCCATCCCCAGCTTTCCTTTAGTTCCCCTTCAGATACTGGAAGGCTGCTATAAGGTCTCCCCAGAGCCTTCTCTGCTCCAGGCTGAACAGCACCAACTCTCTCAGCCTGTCTTCATAAAAGAGGTGCTCCACCCCTTTGATCACCTTTGTGGGCTTCACCTGGACTCACTCCAGGAGCTCCATGTCCTTCTTATGTTGGGGGCTCCAGAACTGGACACAGTACTCCAGGTGGGGCCTCACGAGAGATGAGTATAAGGTGAGAATGGCCGCCCTTGACCTGCTGGCCACGCTTCTTTTGACGCTGCCCAGGACTCGGTTGGCTTTCTGGGCTGCAAGTGCACATTGCCAGCTCATGTTGAGCTTCTCATCCACCATCACTCCAAAGTCCTTCTCCTCAGGGCTGCTTTCAATCTCTTCTCCACTCAATCTGCATTTGTGCTTGGGATTGCCTGGACCTGGGTGCAGGACCTTGCACTTGGCCTTGTTGAACTTCATGCAGTTTGTACGAGCCCACCTCTCAAGCCTGTCAAGGTCCCTCTGGATGGCATCCCTCCCTTCCAGCATGTCGACCCCACCACACAGTTTGGTGTCATCAGCAAATTTGTTGAGGGTCCAAAAGATTTATTCCAAAATAGTTCATCATCTTAACATCTTTAAGAATATCTTCAGGTAATCGGGTAATTCCCACAAATTTTATTTTTAACTTCTTGATCTGCAAATATGTTCAACTTTGTTCCAGAAATGTGAAATCATTTTTTTGTTTAATTGATCTCTTAAAGTATTCTAGTTAAGAAACAACTGAATTAGAGTCAGGCAAAAGCCATTTCTCTCGTCTCTCCACCAGAGTGAAAAGCTGAGTCTCTAGTTCTATAGTTATCTATACCGAAATTATAGAAGCAGAAAAGTCCTCTAAACAGTGAATTTCAGTATCATTTTCAGGTTTGCAAATTTTAAAGTTATGCCTTCTATGGTCTGTTTTAATTTATGCAAAATGGGCTGATATTAAACTAGGCCAATTTGAAAAATTAGCATATAAATAATTTCTGTTGAAGAAACTCATAGTTGAAAGGAAAAAGCCAACTTCTCCCAGATATGCACTTCCTAATTTATTGAGCCGTCCAAATATGCAGAGTTATTCTAAAACCACAGCTCCTAAAAACAGTCTCAGGACAATGGAAACAAAGAGTAGGAATGAAACAGGTAGGGGGGAAGTAGAAATACTTTAAAAATTTTTAAAAACCACCTCATGTGTCTCTCTCATTATTTATGTGGAACTTAGCAAACAGCTGACAATGAAGGGGCTACAGATACAACTTGGAACTACCTGGCAACCAAGCTATCCATCCATTTGAGTTCTCAGATCTGTCATCTGTTTCCATGTGCAAGTTTTGTCCCCACAGTTTGTGAGGACTTCAGGAATCTGAGTCAAGCTGGTAGTCATTCAGATGCATATAGTCATCCTGACACAGATGGGATTCAGTAGATCCTATTCTGTTTATGCATATCATGGCAATCTGCAGGCTTTGGATCTGTTGAGAGTGGCTTGCTCACTATCCACACCCCTATTTCAGTCTGAAGAGAAAGAAACACAGCAATCCTACAATGAATAATTAAAAGCTCTACAACTCACTGTTTAAGCTACAGTCCCTGCTGGGAATCTTTCTTTTCCTCCAGTTCTCATAGGCTTAGCTATGGTGTCACCCATGATGCTGCCTGCATCCAGTTATCAAAGATATTACTCTTATCCTAGTCTGAGCATAAAATTCATGCCACGTGGGCTAACTTCCTACCTGACTGCTCCATCTCTGCCCTGGGACACAAAGTTAGGAGACCCAAAACACTGTGGTTGTAGGGCCAGACTATGGGCCTGAGACTGACCAGAATTTGATCAGTTTCTAAAGTGACAGTCTGTCTTGTCATAGCAGCCACACGCCACAAAAAAAGATCACAAGATCTTTATCTGAATAATGTGATTTTTAAAAACATTAGTGAAAATGCAATGAAAAAAGGTACTTTAAAAAAAACAATTAGTTTTTCAAACAGCTGCACTTCTCACTCCATCCTGTGGCCCAGAGTTCTTGGTGTTGGCTTTGTAAAAATTATCACTAGGATATCTCTCAGAATTTCTGATCTTGCAAGGAGAATTTTCCCCTTTCCTAGAATCATATATTTTGGCTACTAAGTGATAAGTGAATAGAATCAATGTGACAGAAGGTAGATATGCAAACAGGAAAATTACACTTGGATATTTTACTATGTTGTTGGTTGTTTCATACAGAATATTTGGTACCACACCACAGATGTTCTATAGGAGTACAAACACTGAATGCATTATACACAAATAGGAGGCTGAGAGCAATCTAATCTTCAACTGTGAATTCACACGTCAAAGAGGGCATATTTTGTCAAGAAAGTACACTCTTCCTGTTTGAATACGTTCCTTATGAAAATGTTTATTTCAGGGGGTTTTGCACTACATTAATAACATGGACATTTGTAATCCAAGCACTAGCTGTTACACAAACCTAATGCACCTAATGCCCTTCAAATCCCTCGACAGCTTCAACTGCAGGCGACCTTTAACTTTCCTAATCGAATCCCTGCATGCTCAGACAGTGTCTCTGTTCTTCTGAGGTTTGGAGAAATGACCTGACCCTGCTTCTACCTCATCTATGTTCCTTTATTCTTTTTTTCTAGTCAGGAGACCTCATCTACTTCTTCTTCCTGTCTGTAGCAGACACCCTCCACAATGCTGGTCGCCCACTAACCCTAACCCATAAGCTCTCAGCTGGCTCAGCATGCATCCCTAGACAAAGTTCACCTACAGTGTGTCACCTCTGCACAAGAAGGAAGCATGATCTTCAAAAGACTGGCTTTCTGAAACAGAAGTCTGCACAACCCATAAAAGAAATATATGCTTCCTGTTGCACCAACACAGGAACACTGCAACTTCTACTGCCATGTTGCCTAATATGGGCCAACATTTTATAGACTACACGAGTGTAGAAAGTATGGTTTCATAAGTAGACAGCATTTCTCTGCAGCAAGCTCAGAGATTCAAATACAGATTATTGAGCAAGATGCTTTCATTGACATTTTGACTAAATTCTCTTTTAGGTTCTGTGATTGGCTTGAATACAAACATGAAAGCAGAAGTTCTGAAATATGCACCTAAAACTGAAGAAAAAAAAATAATTTAAAATTCCCAAGAAAATTGGTCAGGTTGCCATTCCTATAATTTTTTCCACATTTTGACCTGAATGGACTAATAGTGCCTGTCATGAACAGAGACAAAATATTTGACAATCTTTCTTTCCACTATGCTGGTGTTATATTTTTTCCCCATCTCACATGAATAGACACAAGATCAGGGAAAAACACCAGCATTTGACCAATGCTTTAATTAGATTATATAAAGGACAACTCCTGAAGGCCAGATAGGATGAAAAGTCAGGTCTGTACACTTACTATCTACATAGTATTTATGGAAAAGTTATGAAGAGGATTGTTAGCCCAAAACAGAAGTTGAGGTTTTTCTTGGATAAGGCTCTTGTTTTGTGCAGTTTAACAGAGAGAGCTTGATTGCTATGTACCAGTTAACTTCAGGGAGCATCCATCTGGACACTTAGACTGCAGGAGCAAATTGCTGAACTCTGTATTGTGAAATGTTCTAAATCCAAGTCCAGACAGATTAAAAGATTAAAAGTCAATTTCTGTTTCTGCAGCATTCAAAATACATGGTTAAAATTAATTTCTAAAAAGTTGCAGTGAATAAGCCCATATAAACTATCCAAATGGTGAAGGTGGCTTTTACCAGACTGAAGATGACAAAACCTACTGCTAATTTCATTGCTGAAAAAGGCTGCCAGCCAAAACATGTTATTCCCAACAGATTCATACACCAGCAAAAAAATCCCCACCTCAGGCTTTTAATCCTTCTGACTTAGTAAGACTAGAAGTATTCTATCTACCAGTGTCTCTCTCATCCTTATTCATATTTCTAGCCAACTCAATTCAACAAGAAAGGAGAAAGGAAAGGAAAGGAAAGGAAAGGAAAGGAAAGGAAAGGAAAGGAAAGGAAAGGAAAGGAAAGGAGAAAGGAGAAAGGAGAAAGGAGAAAGGAGAAAGGAGAAAGGAAAAAAGAAAAAAGAAAAAGGAAAAAGGAGAAAGGAAAAAAGAAAAAGGAAAAAGGAAAAAGGAAAAAGGAAAAAGGAAAAGAAAAATAAAAGAAAAAAAAAGAAAATAAGAAAAAGAGAAGAAGGGAAAAAAAAGGGAAAGGAAAAGAAAAAAACACAACACAACCACTTTACCTGTTTCAGTCTTTAGGATCCAGAAAGCAAGGAAGATACCCTCTCCCACTACCTTTTTCCTCTTCACATTTATTTTTAAAAAAGGACACATCTAAGGCTTTAAAAACAATTTTCCTGGAATTACAGGATCACACTTGCTGAGGTTGGCTGAGACCTCTGGATATCATCTAGTTCAACCTCCCTGCTCAAACCGTGGTCACCTACAACAGGTTCCTGTGGAGCATGTCCAGCTGGGATTTTAATAACTGCAAGGAGAGAGACTCCACAGCCTGGGCATCCTGTGTCTGTGTTAGATCACCCCTACAGTAAAAAAGTTTTCCTTATGTTCAAATGGGAACTTCCATACTTCAGTTTGTGCCAATTCCCTTTTGTCCTTTCACTGGATACCACCTAGCAGAGTCTGGCTCTGTCTTCTTTACTGTTCTCCATCAGATATTTGCACATATTATAATACCACCCTGAGCTTTCTGTTCTGCAGTCTAAAAACTCCCTTATCTCTAAGCTTGTCTTTGTATGCCAGGATTGGCTCTAATTCCTCAATCATCTCAGTGGTCCTTTTGCAGGACTCACTCCAGTATGTCCATGTCCTTCTTCAGGGGAGCCCAGGCCTGGACAAAGCACCCCAGCTGTGGAGCCCTGCTGTCCTGGAGATGGCTGAACACCTGCCTCCAATGGGAAGTAGTATATTAATTCCTTGTTTTGCTTTGCTTGCATGCACATGACTTTTTGCTTTAGCTATTAAACTGCCTTTATCTGAATCCATGAGCTTTCTCACTTCTCCCTTCCAACTCTCTCCCCCACCCAGGGGGCAGTGCGTGGGTGGCTGTGTGGGGCTTTGCCGCCAGCTGGGGCTAAACCATGACAAATGTTCTACCACTGAAGTTTTGTCCCACTGTCTGTCTTGGGCCTCACAAATACTTTTATGTATGCACTCACCTGCCACCACTAAGCCCAATGTAGCTAGTAATCATTTGAAAGCTGAGCGTGGAAACATCTTCCACATTCTGAGGAGTCAGGCCCTGCCCTGACAGGCCATGGGTCGCCGTCACCACCCGCAGCCCATGGGAGCCCCCGGCCTGCGCTGCAGCGTGAGCGGCACGTGTCAGAACAGGCAGGAAAGCTGCTACCTTCCTGTCACACAACTGCACTTATACTTAACAACTCATAGAAAATACTATTCTCCTCTGAACACTGTGAGACTTCAGAGCACTTTATGTTCAACCTTCTTGGTTAATTCATGGCAAATCTGCAAAGGGGGGGTGTACATTCAGAGATCCGCCTGGATTCTCTGCAGTTGCGCAGCACACGCCCGGCTCAGGCGGTGGAGAGGTGGGCAGCAGCTCTGCAGGGCTGCCAGCGCGGGGGGAACCGCCAGCAGAACGACTAAGGCTGCTCGCCCTGCAGGCTGGCGCTCAGCAGCTCTTCTGCAGGCCCGGAGCCGCACGGCAGGCTGCCGCGGGCCTGGCTCCCGTGCCGCCCGGGGCCCCGGTGCGCGGGCAGGGCTGCGGGCCTGGCGGCCGCGCCTCTCCCGCCGCCCGGCAGCGCCGGCAGGGGCCGCCCGAGGGCTGCGGCGGGGCCGGGCCGCGGGTGCCGCGCACACCGCTGTGGCAGGAGCGGGTTTGCTCTCCGTGGCGGGGTGGATGGCACCGGGGAAAGGGGTTCCTGTGGCTGCGCTGAGCTGCCGTGGCAGTCAGAGCCCTGTTGTTCCGCGTCAAAAGCAGTAGCTGGAGAGGGGAGGCGGGAAGGGCTGTGCGCCCCGCCGGGGCACCCAGGCTTTCTGTTCGTTTTCCTGGCGAGCGCAGATCGAATCCCAGAAATGCCGTTTCAGATCACTGCCGAGTGACACTGGGAAAATCAAAACATGGCAGTGCGTTGCAACAGAGGAGGATTGTCTCTAGGACAAAACTCTGCAAGAATTTGTATGTTTCAGTAAAAAGAATTTCTGTGGTTTGAAAAAAAGTGGGGGTGGGTTTCGTAAAGCAGCTAACTTATGAAGGGGTACATTTCCATGTAAGACACAACCTCCTGGAGAGCCCTATGTTGTGAAATTTTACTACTCATCATTTACGTAAGGTTTTTTTATTGTTAATATTCTTTTATATCAAAGCAAGAAATGAACGTCAATTTGGTGTCATTTATACACAACGTGACACATAGAAGTGTTCGGTGCCTCATTTTAGGTCATAAACTAAGTCACAGGCAAAGCACAGGCCAGAATTTAGATTCTCTGAATCCCAGTCCACCTTCCTAGCCAACAAGAAGCTATAGTTCCATACTTCTGCAGTAATTCACACCCTTCCACATCATATAGTGTGATGCTTTTCAATGTGCTACTCTTGCACAGCTTTAATTCCATAGCAAGATATCAACCCTGAAGATGTGTCTTGCAGAGTCAGGAAAGTAACCTGGTCAGCTTGGGTTACAAATTCTCATTTGTAATCTCAACAAATTTCCACAAATAGAGGTAGTACCATGATTCCATTAAAGCCAATTCCTGCCATTTCAGATGGGGCAGGAATACATTTTCTGAGTAAAACACAAAGAGCATTAAATATTATTTAGTTCAGTATCACCAGGACTAAATCCTTTTCCCAGTGCAGTTACCAAACCCTATCTGAAGCCAGGGTTAAATTTGAACAGAATAGCTAAAGAGATATGGTCTCTAAAATATGTGTTCTTCCTGCTACCTCTGCCCGTCACTCCATGTAGCCCTAACCTGTCCTTAATCAAGCAGAAGAATATTTCTTTCCTGGTTTCGTTTTCTGTCTATTAAGGGAGTTAGAAGAAATCAGATTCTGGCAAGTGCAAATTGGTGCAAGATAAATAGGGAAATGATGTAAAAATGTAGGAAGAAGAACTTCTCTCCTTCAGCTGTAACAAGTGGCCCAAGCTATCTTAACCTGTCAACTTCACCATCAGCAGCTGAAAAAATATATACTCCAGCTCCTCCCTGAGCCAAGATTAACTTAAGAGCTAGAGCTTATAACATTTAGACTAATTTCCTTCTGTAGGTGACCTTAACTTAATAGTATACATGATGTTGCCATAAAAATAAACTAACTAGCTAATTATTTAATAAGACAATACAGCTTTCAGTCCTTTCACAGCAGCTTTTTTCAGCAAATTCTATTAAAAGACAAAGTTCACATGTAAATAAAAGCTTCCTCTTGCATGAGATTGTCCTGAGTTTCAGCACACATTCTCTCCCCTGACTTAACAAAAAACAGTGTTGATTGAACCATCTTCTCAAAAAAAAATGGAAGCACTCACTGTTCCTGGATGAAGTAGCCTGGTGTTGCAATGTATCTTCATGTTTTTTCTTTTTTCTCCATTCCTCACAACCATATTTGCACAGGAAGGGCAACATGTACCACTCTTGCTTTTGACTTTTCTTTTTTCTTAACCATACTTGAGAAATTCTTTGTGTTTCTACCAAAACCTTCTCATACCTCACTATGGAACACAAGAATTCTTGGCAATGCTACGAATTCTTGTGGTGGTGACTGTGACATCCAGAACACCAACAGTCTTGTACAGCGCCATGTTCTCCACATGCACAGATGCCTGCTTGGGCTTCAACAGCAGTGCAAGTCAGGTACCAGGAGGAGGACACTGCTTCTGCATTGCTGTATGACTGCACATAAGACTATTATTTGACAAGACACTGACTGTTTATCAAAATCTGACATATAGTTAAAAAGGCAGTATCACCCAGTCAGAGGGGATCTGCAGAAACAGTGGGAATATCAGCAATGCAAGCTGAAGAGTGAAGGCAGGAAGTTCAGGCACATCTCAGCTCAGACGAGCAACAGATGATACCAGCAGAGAGAAAAGTGGAGGTCCTTGCCCTTCAGCTGCTGTGGGACCATGTCCACAGTTTGTGGACAAACCACAGGAGCACTGTCTTCACATGCACAGGTGCCGTTTCTGCATTTCCGCACGTAAAAGATAGATCTTATTGAGATGACCTGAATGTGTCTTCACCTAGTTATTATTCTATTAAAATCATTATACCACTATTTTGAGCAGTGAGAATTTTTGTCCTATACCTTCACACACATTAAGATCCCCTGCTTGCTATAGTGGATGCAATAAGCATTTAATTAGGATCATGTCTTGGTTTTATTAAATTTCCTTTGTACTGCAGTTACAATTTCCACATTCTTGCCAGTGTGGGCTTTGATGTGTAAATTCTTCAGATGGGTTCTTGGAATAAACAACACAGATTTTTGAAATAGCCAAAAATAGCTGTTCTGAGCAGAGCCTTGGAGTACATGTGAGAGGCTGGGAGAAGTGGGGGATGCGGTCCAGACTGGCCTCTACTCAGGGTTTCCCAAACCATATGAGCAACTCATGGTACACAAGATATTCAAAAACGTCCATTGTGTGGAAAGGTCCAGAGAGAAACTGTTGCTGCCACCAAAATGCAGAAGAGGAAGTCCCACACTCAAATCCTTTCTGGGTTGTTTATGAATTCAGCTAGTCAACTAATTTCTAGTCACCATGTGAAATGAGAACTGTGAAAGAGTGTTTTCCTACTATTAAAAGTCCAGTATGTGAAGTGTGGCAGCCACAGTTTAAGTTAGTTCCCTATTCATGGAAATCCAGAAAAGATGCCCCATTACTTCTATATCGGACAGAGAACACAGCAACATTACAAAACTTTTACTGTGGAAAGATTACTGGTTACGAGCTCATAAGAAGAGGGTTATCTTTTTCATTTCCAGTGGAAAAAGTTGGATTGGGAATCTGGTTCATATGTCAAATGTATCTTTTTGCTCTTCTTGTTGCATTGTCTTCTTGCATTCTCTTTTTTACATAAAATCTTAATATTTGCTCGAGTGACTTACCCTCTATTCATGTCGAGCAGCACAGCTACAGGTGAGGATGGTTTTCCTTATCCACTGGAACCTCGCTTAGAGCAAAAGAATTTCAGGCAATTCTCCAAGAAAATCCAAACCTTCATTTTCAGCCATGACCTGAAAAATAAGCCTCAAGAGCCGAGGTTAGAATCTTCCAGATCAATGAGCCCACCAGGTGATGGCTCTCATGGTTGTATGAGGTGAGACTACATCCTACTTCCACCCTCACAGTGGTAAAGTTTGGATTTAGCCTGACACTAGTATATTCTGCGGTTATTCGTTTGCCTTTGGGGATATTCATGACATGCATTTTGTTTCTCTCCCCCCATGTTCCCATTGTTTACACCTATTTGTACAGTGCATTGCCTCTGATGGAGGAAAAATCTTTTCTTCAAAGCCTAGAGAGCTTGGTTTAATTTCCTCAATTTAATTTAATTTGCTCACAGTTCTCTACATGGGAGTGCAAAACAGTGCATGCCTGTGCTTATTCATTAGGGATCTCTAGGGGCTGAGCTTGGCCAAGAGACTGAATTGTGCCTTCTTTTCTGCCAGTCAATCCCTGACAGAAAACTTACATGAGTGAAGATACCAGAGCTACCATCACCCTGGGCTGCAATGCAGCAATGAGATTATGAAAGAAAAGCAGTTTTAGAAGTAAGAAGTCAATTTAGCTGTATAAGCTAAATTGTATAAGCTGTTGGCATATGCATGGAGCTTGTACCTGGCCTTGCAGTCTCTTTGCTGTGTATATTCGAGAGACAGCAATGTGAATAGTTAGGGGCATGCACTCTGTGGAGGTTCATGCTTCATGAAGGGGGTACAGAGGACAGCCTGTGCCTATAACATAGCAGCTCCCTTGCTGAGGAAAACAAGGCAGATAAGAATCGGCAGCAGAGTCTGAAAGATTCCAGTTACTGTGACATAAGTTGCCTTGACAAAATCCCTCAAAAGGGAAAGCTTCTGAGGGATTTTTCTGCTGTGGGCAACAGCAAGCTCATAACATGCAGAAGTAAAGGAAAACAGTGATTACAGGAGTGCTTTGCTGGCTATTAAATCAAGAGGCTTCTAGAAATTAATGTGTCAACAGAGATTTAGGGTTGTTCTTTCAAATATCCTCTTTTCTCTGACACTGCTGAGACATCTTCAGTGCTCTCTTCCACTGCATGTGAAAAAATATATAAATAGCATAGCATCAGCAGAAAGTGGTCCATTAAAATGCTAAAAATACTAAGTCCATCTTGCCCATCTTATAAGAGCTCTTTATGCAACCTAACATCCTTTTGGAGGGTTCTTAAATGGTTGGAGGTTGGCATACACTCACTCTATTATGGCCATAGCAACACTCAAGGAGACAGTCAAAATATATGATTCAAAAGACAAAGCATGGCATGCTGTGTAGCACCTAGATTTTAGGCCATTATTTCTGTATGTGATTTGTGAGCTCTGGGGAAGAATATAATGAAACATTTTTAGGTTAGCAAATCCAATCACTTTCAGATGAGTGGATTTTTAAGAAATACTTTGTCCTGGTAGAAATGATGTAGTCAGAATGTGCTAACACAGCATGATCAAATTTAGGAACAGGCTGCTTCAGTGCTTCTTACGACTCCAGACAGTAGTTTGGGGTGGAGAGCTGCAGTATGTCACACAGTGTTAGTCTCTTTCAGACTGGAAAGCTCATCATAAGGCCTGGCAATTCTGCCTATCAAGGTTTTGCTGATGATAATTAGGTAGGAAAGACTGGTAGGTAATAGATTTTCACTTATGACAGCAACCATCTAGCTTTAGGCTGAGGTGATATGAGAGGTTTTTCCTCCCACTCATTCTGTGACACCAGAATGGGGAACAGAAGATTTGGGTTGCGTGGAGTCATAGAATTCCCCTCTCATTTTGGAAACAGCTGTAGCAATCAGAAGGAGCTGGGAGCAAGCCTACAGATATTCCTCCATTGTCTGGGAGACACTGGCAAGGCATTCCTAACTCTGATCGCCAAAGAAATGGAAACATTTAACTTTTTTTTTTTCCCCTAGCCCTGTAAACAAGTCAAACCTTCAATAACTAAAAAAAAAAAAAAAAAAAAAAAAAAGCTTGTTGTTCACAATCTATGACTGTTCACTTGTGGTGTTTAAGGATGTGCCTGATTAAGTTACCCACCAGACTGTACTAATAGCTGCAGCACAGAGTGATCTGAGGCCATATGCATGAGTTCAGAAAAGATCTTACTGCTTCTCACTTTGTTGTTTTTGTCTATCATTACTTAAACTGATTATACTGAGATCTCCTGCAGCCACCTGGACACTCAGAAGTCTATGGGGCAGGATGGAATCCACCTGAGAGAACTGAGGGAGCTGGCAGAGAAGCTTGCCAAGCCACTTTCCTTTATCAACAATCCTGGTCAACAAGAGAAGTCCCAGACAACTGGAGGGCTACCAATGTGATGCTCATCTACAAGAAGGGCCAGAAGGAGGAGCCAGGGAACCACAGGCCTGTCAGCATGACCTTGGTACTGAGGAAGATTATGGAGCAATTCACGTTGAGTGCACTCACACGGCAAGTGCAGGGCAGTCAGGAGATCAGGCCCAGCCAGCATGGGTTCAGGAAGGGCAGGTCCTGCTTGACCAACCTGATCTCATTCTATGACAAGGTGATCACCTAGTGGATGAGGGAAAGGCTGTGGAAGTTTGGTAAAGCCCTTGACATTGTCTCCTACAGCATTCTCCTAGAGAAGCTGGGTAAAAAACTGGCTGGATGGCCAGGCCCAGAGAGTTGTGGTAAATGGAGTCAAATCTAGTTGGTGGCTGGTCACCAGTGGTGTACCTCAGGGCTCAGTTTTGGGGCCAGTCCTGTTCTTTACTGATGATCTGGATGAGGGGATTGAGCACACCCTCGTTAAGTTTGCAGATGACACCAAATTGGGCAGGAGTGTTGATCTGCTTGAGGGTAGGAAAGCTCTGCTGAGGGCCCTGGACAGGCTGGATCTATGGGCCAAGGCCAACTGTATGAGGTTCAGTAAGGGCAAGTGCTGGGTCCTGCATTTCGGTCACAACAACTCCAGGCAGCACTACAGGCTTGGGGAAGAGTGCCTGGAAGGTTGCCCAGCAGAAAATGACCCGGGGGTGCTGGTTGACAACCAGAAGAATGTGAGCCAGCAGTGTGCCCAGGTGGCCAAGAAGGCCAGCAGCATCCTGGCCTGTATCAGGAATAGCATGGCCAGCAGGAGTAGGGAAATGGTGGTACCCCTGTGCTCAGCACTGGTGAGGCTGCACCTCAAGTACTGTGTGCAGTTCTGGGCCCCTTACTATAAGAAGGACACTGATGTGCTGGAGCATGTTCAGAGAAGGGCAATCAAGCTGGTGAGGGGTCTAGAGCACAAGTTTTATGAGGAGTGGCTGAGAGAATTGGGATTGCTTAGTCTGGAGAAGAGGAGGCTGAGGGGAGACCTCATTGGCTTTCTTACAACTACCTGAAAGGAAGTTGTAGGGAGGTTAGTGTTGGTCTCTTCTCTCAAGTAATCAGCAATAGGATGAGAGGAAATGGCCTCAAGTTGTTCCAGGGGATATTTAGATTGGATAAGAGGAAAAATTTCTTTATTGAAAGAGTGGTCAAACATTGGAACAGGCTGCCCAGAGAAGTGACCATCTCAGGAGGTGTTCAAAAAACATGTAGACATGGCACTTCAGGACATGGTGCAGTTGGCATGGTGGTATTGTGTTGACAGTTGAACTTGATGATCTAAGAGGTTTTTTCTAACCTTAATGATTCTATGATTCTCTGCTACAGAGATCATTCATGGGCCTTTTTGGCTGCTTCAGATTCCAGTGCTGGAGGGGTCCGCAAAGAATGTCTGTCTCTCAGGCAATACAGGCCGTAAAATACCTGACAGAAATTTACCCGAGCATGATAAAATACAAAATGTATTTTGGTTTTTTGAAACATGAATATGTTTTGTGTCTGCCTCTGGGTCCTTTTCTGTGTCTCTCTGAAGTAAATACTGGCAAAGAATTTCATCCCAAAAGGCCTGTTTCTAGTCATTAAAATTACCTAGCTCAGTCTGTGTGGTTAAGTTACATTCAGAAACTGAACCTTGTTCACTTTCCAAACAGTGTCTATTACTCTTTCCAGTGACTACTTAATAAGAGAGTAGACTACCAGCTCAACAGTAGATGTCTACATCTGATCAAATTAATCTCATCATCAGCCAAATTGTTGCCCCAGCTACCAGATTAGAGGCCTCTCAATCCTTACATTTTTCATTGTGCATACATGTTTTCTTTTGATCGCTCTCCCTAGTCGTATTACTTCATTATGCTGGGTGTATGATGGGAGGTGAAGACCTGAAAATGAATCATTTGGGCTCACTTCAGTAAAACAAAGTGGATTATTTTGATTGTGGACTATGATAACATTTCATTTAGATTTTAAAAACAGCAGAAAAACTTCTAGATTTTTAATTAAACTTTTGTGGAAACATCTGTTCTGTGGATAAGTAAGTACACACTCATGTTTTTTCTCCATGTGTAACAAAAACAAATGTTGAAATGTTGGAGTTTTGCTTGGGATTGAAACTGGGTTCTGTTTAACTGCACTAAAAACATACCAAGTTCAGCCAATTAGGTCATGAAGTTATGAAAGGATATTACATCAAAGAACATACCTAGCTAGAACTAGCTAGAACACACTGTTGCTAGCTAAAAGAAAGCTCACTGTAGGAAAAAAATCAGTAAAAAGGAAAATTGGCTTCATCCTGTCTCAAACTAGGACACATGTTTAAACAGCTTTGTAGTTTTTTCTTTTTACATTTGCTGTATCAAACCGTAATCCTGATTGCTATGGCCACATTTATCTTAGTGAGCTGGACAACTGGGGTATGTCTTCTGACCATGCAAACAAATGGGACAGCCTGGCTTGCTTGCTTCAGCATAGCTAGACTTTTTCCACAGTGTAGCCTTTTCCACACCATGTATGGAAGACTGGTCTCATGTTATCCCCCAAGCCACTCCTGAACATCATCTGAGGAAATGCTAGTTAAAGGTCAGGGACCACAGCTGGACCAGGGAGAGTGGTAGTAAACACCAGACAGCATGAATGATTGTTTCAACTTCTCAGGCCAGTGTCTTGGCCCTGTTTAGCTTGATTGCAGTTTGCTGGTAGTTTACTATTGCTAAGTAAAAGACACTGTGTAGTATAGGCTGGCTCATGCCCACACTACCTAAGGCTAGCTCCCCTCAGAGCAGATCTCATGCCTAATGTCATGCACCAGTGGTTCTAAGAAACTGCAGCTATTCTGTCAGCTGCTTTCTGTTCAAAGTGACTAAAAATAATGTCAGAGGTGTTTTACAGTCTGTCAGGATGTTTTCATAGCAAGCACTGTAGAGTGCATATTGCATGCCCAGAGGTAATGCCATGGGAGTGTGTGGAAGTGTGGGAGAGGGCAAAAGATGCTGATATTTTGTGGAAAGACTGTACAGGAGAAGAAAGCCAAAGCCAGGGTACTCTCATAGATACTACCTTTTGGGAAAAAACTCTGGAGTGAACCATTCCCAGAACTATGTCTGGGCTGTGTGCTAGCTAAAGCAAATTAAAGAGGGCCAAACCAAACCCATGGAGTGAAACTACAACTAAACAGAGTGAATGATCAAAGTCTCTCTTCTTTGCCCTGGTGTATTTAGCAGCAGTAGCACCTTCAGGTTCTAATAAAGCATTTAACATTGGTCCATCATCATCTTTGGGAACTCCCCTTGGACTGAAGAATTGGACTCTAGAGTCAAACCATGCTTAGGTTTCATGTTCTCTAAAGCCAAAACTTTCCAGTAAGAAAAAAATTCACCTTCAATTTTAGAACTGGACTTGAAGGGAATGTTCAATTTCTATACAAAGGATAACTTAAACTTTGCTGCTCCAAACCAGAGAATTTTTGCGTATGGTTGTGGCCAGCCTTTGAAACAACAATGTTGCATGGTAACTGTCAAAGTGACACTATGATCTGTTTTACAGAGATATGTTTTTATTACAGTGGTGCCCAGGGAAGACTCTCCTATAATAAAAGATTCATAAATATCTATTTTGAAAAGGCCTTATCTGAACCATAAAATTTATCATCAGGCATGTGCTATAAAAGAAGGCTGTGTCACTCAAGCATGATTTTATATTTTTGGCATTACTGTAGACAGTGTGTTTAAATTTTAGTTCATTTGCCCTGATTCAATCTGTTTGGGGGATGTTACCAATTATAGCACATTTTTATAGTGTTAGATTAAAAAAAAAAAACAGACAAAAAAAAAACAAAAAAAAAAAAAACAGATTTCATTAAAACCCCAAAGAAGACTGGGTTTATGCCTGTAATTTTTGTAGACCAATAAATGTGTGAGATGGGCTGGTGTTTCGCCAAACTCCAGCTCTGTACAAGTGTGCTTCTACACTTGTCTCTGTAGAAAGACTAATTACTATAACCAAGACTGTAAAAAAACTCGTAGATACAGGTTTGTAATCTACTGGGAAACACTCTGAGGAATCACCTTTTTTTACACACTTTTATGTTTAAAGTTTAGCCTGATGAACTGGTGACTCTTCTCAGTGTAGCAAAGTTCAGAGCAATACCAATAAACTATGCAATAAATGTGAAATAAATTCAGATCTGTGTGATAGCATCTTTTGTCAATTAAATTAAGAGGGTTGTTCTTTTTTTCAAGCACCGCAGGACCTAGCACAGTCCCCTGGCCCGGGCGGTGGTAGAGCAGATACTCTGTCAGTCCAGGCACATGTAGGCTTTTGCCTCCAGCAACAAGCCTCTCTTTCCCCAGACTTCTTCAATACCCAACAGCTACACTTGCAGCCTACCTCCAGTGCATCACCCTCTCTTATGCATCACCCAAAATGCCTATTGATCCTGGGCCCTCCTGCTGCCAGCTCCACTCAGCACCACAGAACCTGCCTTCCCACCCATCATGGACTGTCTCAATGCCTAGTCCCATGCATAATTCCTCATTGTAATCCCTTATCTCAGATGGACAGCACTCATCAACAAAGTCATGTGATTGTTAGCTACAGAGCCACAGGGCTATAGAACCAACAAGGAGCTGTGCAGCAAGGCCACCCCAGCACCACCACTGGCCATGTGTTGGCTGCTGTTACTACACTCTGTGTGTTTTGACCTTGAAGTCAGATTTTCAATCAGTGTGGCATGGCAAAAAGGGTGACCAAAAGAAATACACAGAGAGAAGCTTCAGGAGGTGCACTGATTTGATAATGTAACCAAAAACAAGCTTGGGAAAGCTCATGCTAGGAATTACACTAGTAATTTTTCTGCTAGTACACAAAAGTACTTTGGTTTCTAGGAAGAAGTGATATTGCAAAAATACTAAGGTAAAAGAAAGAGTCACCCAGATGAGCTCATAGATAAGGTAAACTGTTCACTGCTGAAAAGGAATTGAATCTACGCATTTTTAAAAGTGAATAACAAAGGAAAATTACTGACTAGGATGTAGCTTTGCTGGCATGGCACCAGCCATGAGTTACATGAAACCAAACATGAGAGGCATATGGCTAAACACAGGCTGTAAGATTTGTTCATTATATTGTATAGGTAACAAGTATGCTGTCAAATAACTTTGTCTTCACCTCTTCCTCATCTCCATTATCCCTGTACATTAAAGTTTTTTACAAATTCCACAACACTTTGTCTCTATAATTCAGTTTCACTACCTCTGAGTCCACATCTTCTGCTCTTTTTATATTTTTATTTAAACTAAATCACAGTTACTAGCTAGAAATGCTTTTAATGTCTCAGGTTTTCCTGCACTTCAGAGTTTTGAGAAAGAAAATAGGTTTGGTTTTTGTTGTGTGTTTTTTTTTCTTTTTTTTTTAATAAAGAGAGGGTTCCCCTTTTTTTTTTTTTAAGGACAGGTTTTTTTGTCTTGACAGAAGGCAAAATTGATCATCTTTCCTTTTACTCGATGGAAGGGAAGTAAGTAGTAGCAAACAAGGAAGTGGAGATATGCTCCTGAGAGAGCAGAAGGAAGAATTTCTGTAAATAACTCTGTCACTTTTTGAGAAAATACCAGCTGCAGGAGACAGCTTCTTATTGGATTTAATGACAACAAGAGAGATTAACACAGAGCACAGATAAAACCCAACAAAAAACTCTCTTCCTGAGGCCATCACTTACAAACCCTTTGGACAGCACATGGCTGGTGTTCCCGGGAGGGAACATTCCCTGGGGTGACAGAGCACTAATATCCACACCTCTGTCTATCCCTGCTCGATAAACCCACGTTCACAGAACCTTTTCAGAGAGGCAGGTGCTTCCACAGTTCATGGGCACTTCTAGCTAGACCACAATGCCAACACGTTGTACTTCAACCTTACAGAGCCTGGTAATTTATATTAATACGGCCTTGTCCTCTGTTCTTATTTCCCAGTCCCCAGAGGACTTTTCACTGCTTGTGTCTGCATAGAAATTGTAAAGTATCTTCTGCTGCTGAGCTGGGTCTGCTCCTGCTTGAAAAAGAAGCCTCTTCATATTTAACCCTATATGACAAATTACTTCAAGGGGTATGATCCTTTATTAAAAGACCTACTGTAAATCTTTTGGGCTTAAAGATACTCCTGACCAGAACAACTGATCAGAAAGTTCACCCCAAGTAAGTTTTTAGATGGGAAAACATCCTATTTTCCACTTTTAGAGGAAATTTGAAATGCATATTGTGACTGTGATCCACTCTGTCATGATTCAAAAGCTGGAAAAAAATTGCTAACCTTTCCCAATTAACATAAATTTGTCACTGATATTTCAGATAGGTCTAATCAGACTGAGGTAGGCGTAGGTAATTATGTTCCCAAAAAGTCATTACACAGTACATTAGCCAAGGAATAACTTTTTTATGCCTAGGACTGCGTAATTAGTTAGCATACATATGAAAGCTGAGAAGTTCACCCAAAGGAGGAAGTTGCCCTTTCTTATCACCTTTGATTTGCTTACAGTCCTGTGGCTTACTACATATCAGCAACAAATTCCTGTTAAATATTTCTATAATTCAGCTCAGTGTGTCATCATCCAACAATCCATCATGAGCTAGCCTGCAAAACAGCAAACATCTACAGCACATGGAGCACATCCAGTTTGTGATCCATCGCTTTCTCAACTTTCACACATCATATGCCTTATTAAAAGTGAAAATGCTGCTGCATTCCCTCAACAGCCATGTGGCGAGGAGCAGTGATAAACCATACAGCCTGGAGTTTTCCATGCATGTCCCCAGCAGCTCAGATCCCTGAGATCCCTGGAGCTCTATAGAAAATGAAACTACTACAATATCTCCTGTCTGCAGCTTAAGAGCAGCATCTCCATGTGTTACTGATCCACTGGCAAATTCCAAATTTCCCATTCAAAATCCCAGCAGTGTAAAATGCAAGTGGGTAACCATCAGCCTGGCCACTGCAAAGCCTTCCGTCTATGTCCTGAAGAAAGCAGCCAACCAGAAAGGGTAGTTTCCAACAAGATATAGGCTAGACAATGCTACACTTAAAACCTCCTCCTCTTTTTCCATATCTCTCAAATATCCAGGTAATTGGGATACCATATCCTTGGCCTCCTCTGGAGTTTTCTTATCTTGTTCCCTTCATGATATAGTATTAAGAAAAATAAAATCTGTAGAGGGTTTTAATGGTTTTTAATTTCATAGAATCTTTAAGGTTGGAAGGGACCTTAAAGATCAGCAGGTTCCAACCTCCCTGCTATGAGCAGGGTTTCATTAACCTTGCAATTTGCATAGCTACTGACTGACTGAGAACAGGATTGGTTAGCATGGCAGAAGAACAGTGACTTAAGCCTTCCCAACTGACCTGTGCCCTCCTTAGGTGCAGTGATTTTTTTGTTTAGTTCTACAACAAAACAGTTACAATCGTATAATCAGCCCCTTGGGGAGCACAGAAAGATCAAAGGTCAGAGTTTTCTCAGTCTTATCTATGCAAATTCCAAGGGGTTTTCTCATCCAAAATAACCCATAACCAGCAGAGAAGAGGAAGTCACACTTCCTCACACACCCACATGAAAGATGAATGACATTAATGGTATTTGCTTGTTTGTATTATTTTCCCCCTGTGTCACACTATGCTGCTTTCTAGCTCTGTCAGGGGTTCCCAGCATCAGCTGACTTGGTCTTATCATTACAGCCTTACTGGAAACTGTTGTTCCTGTTGTTATTCTTCACAGGATTCATCACTCATTAGTATTGCACCAGTTTTCAGATATCCTTGCCAACTGGAAATTACCAACTTGGAACAAATTTACACAGATTACAGTCTATATTTGCCTAGTATCCTTATAGGAAACTGGGGACAGGTTGTGCTTTCAGAATTAGCTGGTTTACTTTCCCTGAGTAAACCTGCTGTGAAAATGAGAAGAAGCTGTGCTGTAACAGGAAAGCAGCCAGGGATCAGCAGTTTTGCAATGGGTTGTGTGTCAGATCATAACCTTGGTTATTGTCATTTCCAGGCCGAGGCTCAGCTCCCTGACAGAGCATGGAGCCATTGGAGCCAAGTAAATAACACAATTACCTGGCCTCAGCAATTGGCTATTCCCTGGGGTGGCACATCCATCCTGGCACAGCCATTGATTGTATGAATACTCCCTCTGAAATATCTGGTATAATTTTCTTTGTTTTATTGTCTGCTTGAAAGAACCCCTGGAATAACTCCAAACCATCTTCTTATGCAATCAGATGAAGCTAAAAATCAAATCCTGGAATGAGAATTTACATTGAAATTGTGAATCTCTGGGTAAAAATCAGCCTGGGAATTCAGCCTGAAGTTAACACAGTTTAAGGACTGGAACAATTTGCAGGAAATATTGGAATATATTTTTTTTCTATTTTTCTATTTATTAGGGAAGATAATGAAAGATATAAGAGAAGATTACCGACTTCAGCAGTTGTATTCCTGCCTTATAGGGAAGCAGTTCTGAAAGACACTTTGAATAAATTAAAATTCACCTGAAAGACAAATTCTGATAGTATATCCTTCTTCCTACCTGATGACAAATTATGTCTTTCCAAATAAATGGCTGGAGGATGCAAATTACTGAAGTAAAACAGATAACAAATTACTAAAGTAAAATAGATAACTGAAAAGAGGAAAACAGAAACTACTTCTGAAACCAACTTCACACCACGAGGAACAGGTAGAGCAAAATAAACATTTTAATATTTCTGGGAAAATAATGTAAAAAAGAGTGTGTCATCATAGTGCAATGAAATTATATTATATCTAAGGGCGCTTTTTTGGGGGGTAGAGAAGGGAAGGGAAGAGGAAATCTAGAGAGGGTGGAGAGGTAGAAACCAAACTTTGATCTGCATGGCTGGATCCAAGAATACTATGAACAGACCAGGAGATAATCCTTTTGCCAGCACTGGGAGAAGTGTTAATACAAACTAATAACTCTGTAATAATGAAAACTAATTATTTGACAGCAGATCATTTTTATTTTATTTCAAAAGGTAGCTCATTAATCAAAGGTTGTGCATCCCCCTCATGCACGTTCCTCTCTTCTACATATCATTTTAGCATTCTTCTCCTTTTGTTCCCCTGTCATATAAGTGAAATTGAGACTTTTATGGGGGGGGAAAAGCATTTGCAAACTTGCATTCACTTCCTAATTCTTGTCTTTGCAAAGTGGAAGGACCTGCTGCAGGGTCTGATGTTTCTATATTAATAAGCAAAGTAAAAAAAATCAGAGTTAAAAAGCTGTGAGGTAAAAATGGCAGTGCTTGCTGTTCAGACTGTGGTTTCGTGTTCAGATTGGAAGAATGTTTTAGGAACTGTGCAGCTGCAACAGAAGTATCATGAAAAACAAACTGCTGAGGATGATCTACAGTAGATAGAAGTGGGTGGGAAATGGGTGTCTGAAGAGAGATGAGAAGCAAAAGGAGTCTGAAAAATTCACTGATTTTCATTGACAGAAAAAATATTAGTAAACTGTGGATTTAAAGCCTGGAAAAAAAATTTTATGATGATTCATGACCTTGTGCCCATTTTTCCTCTGAGAGATCCATGTGGAGTAATTCTAGGGAAACCAGAGGATCCACATCGATGGAGAATGCAACCAAGACCCACATGGCAAAGTTATTCCCGCTTTTCATGAGGAAAATAATTCCCAGTAAAAAGTATTCTGAAGAACCACAGCATAACTGGTTAATCTGTAGTTAGCTTTCAGTTGATTTTATGAACCCGTATTTCTTTTCCTGTAAAGTATCAGGGAAGTCATCCCCAGAATAATCCCTCCACTGCAAGATGAACAGTTCTCCTCTGTAATGAGCAACAGCCCAAATAGAGCCTCACCTGGGCCTGCTCCCTGTACCTCATGAGTTAATCAACATTGCACATGTATGTGTTTGCTTTATAAAATGCATGTTAGAACAGGAAGGTAGAGTATTTCATGTACCTATTAACTACCCTCTTTTCCAAATAAATTATTCTGAGATTATTTCCTGACACACAGTAGGTTCTGTCGATTTGAAAGCTGGTCCAGACCTCAAGCTTTGCTCTCTATTTTCAGCATACTCAGCAATATTGTCGCACTCTCCACCTTCCCGACAGTCACTCCCACCAAAGCTGCAATTCTGCCTTTACAAGTACTGCAGCACAGCCATATATTCAGAGACCGGCTCTTGGGCTCTAACCAAGAGACTCTCATTCTTCTCCATGAGTTACTGAGATGCCAGGCAAAGGCAGATCAGACACATCATTGCCGGGGTGTTGGTCATAACAAGTTTGCATTGAGGTTCAGTCTCATCAGTCCCCAGAGGGAATTTCCAGCCTTGTTGTTCTCCTCACTTTACCTCAAGCCCCTACTTTGCATTTATTGCTGCACAGGTGGATAGGAGTCCCTCTTACCCCTCCTATTTACTTTCAGACTCAAAAAGGTGCTTTGTGCAATTCCCAAATTTTGGAGATGGGCCATTATGAAAAGTCAATACCAGCACTTGGATACACATGGAGTTAGCAATCATCTGTCATCACATCCTACTGAATAAGCTGCTGGACAAGCTGACTTCTAAACCATCATACCATAACCTTAAGTACTCAAGTGCACCAAAAGAAGGAAGGCTTCTGCTGCTTCTCCTCTGTGTCAGTATTAAGATGAAAGAGGCTGTGTTCCTGCTGAGGAGTCCCAACTGGCAATAGTGTGCAGACAGTTTTCCAAGTGTTCTGTCTTGAAAATCCAAGATACTGACAGATGTCAAGAAATGAATAAACAAAACAATGAACAAACAAACAAGCAGATAATGAAGTGTCCTGAATATCGCATGGAGAATTTTGCTATGCAGTTTCAGAGGAACCATGCAATTGTGGAAGTACATTCCAACAGAGGTTGAAATTACCCTTATCAGACTTTAAAATGCAGCAAGACTTGAGCCTAGGCCTGATGGATAGTCTCCTCTTCCCTTACCAATCATTACAGTTCAAATGCTTTATTCAGTTTTTCACAATTGATCAAATAAATGCTCAGCCTACGCAGCTGTTAAGAAATGCTTGATAAAAACTCACAGATGAAAAGGTGAAGGAGAATGACTAATCCAAATCAAACAGTACTTTGCATAAATTAAGAAATAAATATGGGGAGACATATTATTCACTGCAGAGCACTTCCCTTTGGAGCACTCCATGGCTCATTGCAAGTCAGTGCAATTCCATTCCACAGCTCTCATATTTGGCCCAGCTGTGCTATTGAGCAATCTATCTAAAGACATGTCTTCAAGTGACAAAAAACTGAGGATGAGATAGAGGGCATCAAAAAGGTATCCAGCAATTTAAGAAGAAATATTGATGTAAATTTTTACTGTTATAGAGGGAGCATATGTTGATTTCTTAAGTGGTCAACTCATAAATTACCTAGGTACTGATATAAACCATTTGCTTATTAATCTAAGGTACTCAAGCTGAATATGACAAATTACAAATGAGTTTTGCAAAAGTGAGCAGCTGGTGATAAAATGGTAGGTGATATTCAATGCTGATAAATAAAGTGATGTGTGTGCAAAAAAAATCACAGCTACAGGAAACACTATTGACCTCACCCCCACCATCACCACCCTTACCATGAAACCTTAAATGCATGCAGAATGTATCCTGTGCTGTCTCACAGTAACTCAGCTGATTTGTGAAAGAAAAAGCTGCCTTAAAAAGTAGGTTGCAAACTTTTCTAAAGCTACCTGTCTTGCAGAAAAATATTATAGGCCATATATTATGTGGCCACATACAGCCTTCTCTGGATAGCAGTGATTTGGACTACAGGATCATGACCATTTTTCCTTAAAACCTGACTACATAAAGAGCACAGAGTTACAACAGTGCATGAGTGTCTCCATATATGACATCCTGCTTCCAGTAAGAACATCCTAGTACGGACTGAACACCCTCTGGCTGGGTCTTCCCTGCAGTTTGGCACAGAGGCATATTAACACCCATGGAAATGTTACCAAACACTGTTTACAGTGGCACAAGGGAAATGCCAGCAGTTGTCTTTTTTTCCCTCTTGATTTTGCCTAGTTAAGTAATAACAAAGCCTCTCTCTCTTCAGTCCAGTCTACAAGAAGCAGGGTCTGCACAGAGCATAAAGCTGCACTTTTTCTGTAATACAGCACTAAACTGATATAGCCATAAGCACTAAGGAATAAGATCTCAGATTTCTAGCAGTTCCATGTTGTCAGCAGCTCAGTACTTAGTAGAACTGGTTAAAAACAGGCATGTAGTTGTCAGCATTATTAGACAGGGAACAGAGAAGAGGACACAAGGTCACTACACCACTATATAACAAATACATGAATGTCCTGGTTTGACCCAGGATGAAGCCAGTTTTCCTTTTACACATTTTTTTTCCCCTCAGTAAGCTTTCTTTTAACTAGTAGCAGTTGATAACAAACAGTGGATTTTTTTTCTAACTACTGGGGCTCCAAGGTCACATCTTTACTCTGACGGCTCAGACAGTACAGGGAGATCTATTACACCCCACACACACACACCCCCGCCCCGCCCCCCCCATAGGAGGCTGAATTAGACAGACAGCAAAACTGGCCAGAGATATTCCATTCCATATATCTACGTAAGCTCAGAGGAAGGTCAGACATCACAGGACACAACTTCCTTCCTGCTTTTTCTTCCCTTCTCTTCCATCCATGGCCGGCATCTGGGGAGGACTCTGTCCATCCATCACCGTCGATCCCCAGGCTCGAGCTCTCCTGACCCTCATCACTCTCCACTTTCTCCAGCAGCTCTGAGATTTTTCATGACTGTTCGCAGCTAAGGAGATGCTGTGAGAGTTGCTGGGGGTGGGGGGAGGCAATAGGGGTTTTGTACATTTCCTGAATACATTTGTATATAATTGTATATATTTTCTTTTAGCATTAGTATTTAATTAGAGCTGTGTAGTTTAGTTTTCAATCCAGCAAAATCTCTCTCTTATTCTCTCTCTCCTTCCCTGCCTGGGTGGGAGGGGGAGGGGATCGAGAGCATTGTTGTCAGACCTGAGTGAAACATTGACAATGAAGCACTCCTATTTTGACTGCCATACACAGTTTGGGCGATTTCCACATAAAGAACTATTAAATAGACCTGAGTTCTTCAGAGATCAGGAGAGAATAACAGAGAGGTTGGACAAAGCATAAGGAGTGTGAGAAATAAGTACAGAGAAGCTGTTCATTATCCCTTACAACACAAGAGCTAGAGGACAGCTAGAGCTAGGTGAACGACATAGTAGCTGGTGACAGGTTTAAAGCAAAGACAGATACTTCACACACCACCTGCTTAAACTTCAGAGTGCCTTACCACAAGAAACAGAAAATTTGAGAAGTTTACATGAGTTCAAAGAAAGACTTGGCTAAATTCATATAAGAAAAACCAGTCTGGAGGTACTAAACATGCAACGAAATAAATTCATTTATCAAGTTCTTAAGACAGGGACAGTGAGGTTGGGGAATATCACCCTGTGTTTGTCCTGGCTATCTGCAGATATTCCTGTGGAGAACAGAGTACAAGCTAGATGAACCTTTGATTTGACTCGGTATAAACTCTCATATGTTCTTTTACAAAGTCAAGGAATCCTGGGGTGACAGGATAGAATTGTGAAAAATGTAATGGTGCAGAAAAGCTCTGCTGACAGTGTGCACTGAAATCCTGGCTGACTCATCCAGATTGGTTTTGGAGTGCTCTGCAACAGATAAGGAAAGATGGGATTTACAGGGGAAAAGATTTAACTTTTCCTACCTCTGTCTGTGATTCCTTACATTACTCAGACAGTACTTTTTGTTTCTTCTGGCTCCTCAACCTCAGTTTCCCAGATGCCAACAAACTGACTTCCATGAACAGCAGAGAATATGCAGTGTTGTATAACGAAAAGGGAACGTATGCCTCTAGCTCCAGCCCCACAATCCTCCCCCAGTATGGATTTAATTTGCAGATGGAATAAAGGGAAGGGACTTGTCTCATCATGTGATACAACCTTATTGAAGGAGGAGCATCTTTGTCACAGGACACAGTCCTGGCAACTGTGAAAAAGTAACTACCCTTACAAAATACCAGGACTGCATCCTGCACTGGCTTGTATTGAGGGGGACCTAACATCAAGCTTTTAGGGGAACTAGCAAGGAAGACAGCAAAAGCATGGAAGCTCATAATGTCCTGATCCAAAGCCCATAAAAATTTGCCTGGTGAGGAAAATACTTTGTTTTTTTCATGTTTCTATACCATGTATATCATGTGTACTCTTTACAAAACCTTTAATCACCCACATTTCAAAATCCATTCTGCATGTCTCATAGTCTAAAAACTTGCTTTCCACTTACCTGGAAATGAATCACAGGAGAATTAAAAGATTTTGTGCTTCTGGGAAATGAAACTCAGTAGTATGCATATATTGCCAAGCACAAAATAGGACAAAAGACAAATGGAATTCATATTTGTCTGGGATTTACTACTAATTACTACAGATGACTTACAGATCAGCAGCGTGATTTCTCAGGCAGGACAAGGTCTGTTTTCTTCGTGACAAATGCTAAGTGAGCAATGAATATTATTTTTTTCTGGCAGGCACAGTGACTGTTGCTGTCAGGCAAGTGGCCCACAGGGCAGATAATACACAAGAGAATGTTTCTCATGATGAAGTTAATTCTTTCTCTCCCTTTGTCTCACGCTTAACACACATGCACACACACACCCCTGCATAAGAATTCATAATTGTCAGATTAGACATGGGATGGGAATTGCGGCTGTGAACTATATTACAATGAACATTCTTTTCCAGAATTCTGGAAAATTGCCTATTAAATTTAAAAGCAATTCCTCTGCAGACAGGGGGGAAAAAAAAAAAAAAAAAAAAAAAAAACACAAAACAAAACAAAAAAACAAAAAAAAACCAAAAAAAAAAAACCCACCAGAAACAGATAAAGGAATGTTGCTACTCTGTATGCTAAGCCTTACACAAGCCCATCCCCAGGAAAGGCCTTATGCATCAGTTCTTAATTTCTGTAAACTAGAACCAAAATATAGAGATATTTACTGGAGAAAGAACATGAAACCTTGTGAGAATCTAAACCAAAATATCCTGTAGTGTTTGAGTCTTATAAAATACCAGAAATGTAGATGATGGCTTACATTCTTCAAACACAGTCATTACTTTTCTCTTGTATTTATGACAGAGCATTGCTGGGCTGTAGCACAGTAGAGCATGCACTCAGGAATCACAGAGTCCTCTTTCGTCTGAGACAGTGACACAGTGGCAGCAATTTTCATACACTATTTCCCATGATAGCCAATGTCTCTGCACCAAGCAGATAATGACAAGTAAGAAACAGCTCTCACAAATACATTTACATTATTTATGTGATCTTTTCCATGGAGTAAATCTTAGCCTGCAATATCAACTTGTGCAGACTAGGTTTTATTTATACTGTTCCAGGGCTCTTTCAAGACCAGACTGGCTACATCCACATACCCAAAGGGAGGGAAAATACCCTGGAGCCTAAGCTGTGCCCATGCTTTGTCTCAGATGGGAAAAGTTGGTTTGTTCCAAATGAAAGCCCTGGAGTCAACTAATATACATGTAATGTGGATGATCAGAACCCTCAAGTAAATTGGAACAATACAGTTTCACCCTAGGGACTAGAAAGTATTTATTATATTAATAAAAAAGTAAAATACCAGAGTTTTGTATTTCTTAAAAAATAAGAGTTGTTTTACAATGCCCTGTCAGACCCAGTTACCTGAAATTTGTCCCTATGTAATTTTAAGTGCCTGTTAAGACCTTTATAACAGCTGGAACACATTTCTCTCATCATGGTGTTCATCTCTCCAAAGGATTCCTTTAAGGTAGTTCCAGCTGTCTGTGATTGAAAGGGCTGTCTCCTCAAAGGCATTCCACCTCATGGGACACAAAGAAAAATAGGACAAGAGAGAAAGATATAAACTGATTAACAATTTTATTCATGCAAGAACAGATCTCCAAAGCCTTTTCTGGACTAGAGGTACAAAGCTCTTACTCCGAATTTCAAAAGCTCTTCTCACAGAAGAAAAGTCCGAATATTGCTTGTCAACAAGGAACTAACACATGCTTCAGCTGTGAAGGCACAGGTGCTTGATTTGCCCCAGCCTTTGTTGGATTTTAGGTATGCCATAAAGGCCTAAATTCCCACCAGGGTATCCAATTCAGAAACTAGTGAGCTCATTTTCATGTGGAGTCCAGATGGAGCTGCAGTGGAGCAGCTCCCAGGCATGAAAATCAGCAAATAAATTTAAAAAACAATTCAATAAGACAGCATCTGAAGGATTTTCAGCAACAGTTGAAGGACATAACATCATTGTCTGCAGTTTTGACTGACAGACTGGCAAGCCCTGTCACTGCACTTCTTTTAGGAAGTGGGGATGTCTGGTGAGCTGGCCAGCAACAATGAGCTATTCAATGATGGTTCTCCTGGAGGTAGAAACAGAGGAAGTCTGATCACCTTGGAGCTTACAAATAAAGGTGATCTGTAACACACCCTTTAAAAGCTAGAAAATTTGCTTCTATAAAGAAACTTGAGGGTAACAAAACACTACAGAATCATAGAATCGTTTGAGTTGGAAGGGACCTTCAAGATCATCTAGTTCCAACCCTCCTGCATGGGCAGGAACACCTCCCACTGGATCAGGTTGCTCAGAGCCCCATCCAATCTGGCCTTGAACACTTCCAGAAATGGGGCTTCCGCAGCTTCCCTGGGCAACCTGTTCCAGTGTCTCAGCTCCTTCACACTGAAGCATTTACTCCTAATGTCTAATCTAAATTTTCCCTCTTACAGTTTTGATCCATTACCCCTCGTCCTATCACTACAAGCCCTTGTAAAAAGTCCCTCACCAGCTTTCCTGTAGCCGCTTCAGGTACTGGAAGGCCACTATGAGATCCCTGTGGAACCTTCTCTTCTCCAGGCTGAACAACCCCAGCTCTCCCAGTCTTTCTTCACAGGAGAGGTGCTCCAGCCCTCAGATCATCTTCATGGTCTGATAACAGGCCAAAGGAGTTGAGTCAGGCTAGACATTTATGACCATTTTCTGCTCATCATTAACTCACAGAAGCTTAAAGCAACATAGAAATTATGTCTCAGCTTAAATCATAAAATAAAAACTACAATCTCTGAAGGAAGGGACACCAAATGAGGTAGTTCATGTGGCTCAGTTCAATCTCATGCTTTAAATAAGCCAAGACAGAAAGAGCGAATTGGTGAAATATCTCAAATAACACTACAGAACATATATCTAGAAAAAAAGGCTTTAAGTTTTGTTTATATAGTAAGGTGAGGACAGATACCAGATTGCTGTCTGGGCTCTAACTTGGTCAGTGCAGGTTATCCTCAATCTGGAAACAACATTAGTGCTGTAGCCACAATGATCTATCCTGCCTCTCAGTAAAACTTATTAGTTTAGGTATATTCCCACACAACTGCAGTTAAATGAAGTCCAGGGCTCAGACACACAGACATATTAGAGCAGAAAAAGCTTCCATGGTCTAGAAATACTGAGATAATCAGACACCCATGGTTAAAAGGTTAATCAGGGTAAGTCGGGTAGGGCACAGGTAGGAAACTGAATAAAAGGACACACCAAGGGAACAAGCAGAACCTTTGAGGATTATTATGTTATTGGTGTCTGCAGACATAAAGAGAACTATGTCTTCCAACCAGAGCTGGTAACGGCCCAATCTGAAGGCATTCAGCTGGTCAGGGTCCTGCAGGTAAAAAGAAATCAATTAGTATAAACTACAGATGTAGGAAGAGATTCTCTATTTCACAAGGAATGTGACTAGAAGAGGAGCGCTGCTGGATCTTGTGCTCACCAACAAGGAGGGCCTTGTTGAAGCAGTGGTGGTCAATGGCAGCCTTGGCTGCAGTGACCACGAGATGGTGGAGTTCAGGATCCTGTGTGGGAGGAACAGAATACCCAGCAGGACCAGAACCCTGGACTTCCACAGAGCAAACTTCGGCCTCCTCAATCAATTGTTAAGGGAAGTCCCATGGGACAGGGTGCTAGAAGGTAAAGGGGCTCAAGATAGCTGGTCAACATTCAAGGACCACTTCTTGCAAGCACAGGATCAGTGTGTCCCAATGGGTAGAAAATCTAGTAAGGGAGCTAGGAGACCAGCGTGGTTAAAAAAGGACCTGCTGGGCAAACTCAAGTGGAAAAGGAAAATCTATAGATCATGGAAGGAGGGGCTGGTTACTTGGGAGGAATATAGGACTATTGTCAGAGAATGTAGGGAGGCAACTAGGAAAGCTAAGGCCTCCTTGGAACTTAACCTTGCAAGTCGGGTTAAGGACAATAGAAAGGGCTTTTTCAAATACATAGCCAACAAAACTAATACCAGAGGCAATATAGGCCCACTGCTGAATGAGGCGGGAGCCCTGGTGACAGAGGATTTAAAGAAGGCAGAGGTGCTGAATGCCTTCTTTGCCTCTGTCTTTACTCCTGCAGGCTTTCCCCATGAGCCCCAGGTTCATATAGCCCCAGTAGAAGTCAAGATAAAGGAGGAGTTTGACATGGTAGATGAGGATTGGGTTAGGGATCAGTTGCATAATCTGGACATCCATAAATCGATGGGTCCGGATGAAATGCATCCAAGGGTGCTGAGGGAGCTGGCGGAGGTCATTGCTAGGCCACTCTCCATCATCTTCGGTAAGTCATGGGTAACAGGAGAGGTGCCTGAGGACTGGAGGATAACAAATGTCACTCCAGTCTACAAGAAGGGCAAGAAGGAGGACCCGGGTAACTATAGACCGGTCAGCCTCACCTCCATCCCTGGAAAGGTGATGGAACAACTTGTCCTTGGCACTATCTCTAGACATATCAAGGAGATGGGGGTCATCAAGAGCAGTCAACATGGTTTTACCAAGGGTAAGTCATGTTTGACTAACCTCATAGCCTTCTATGAGGAAATTACTAGGTGGATAGATGATGGTAGAGCGGTGGATGTGGTCTATCTTGATTTCAGTAAAGCATTTGACACCGTCTCCCACAGCATCCTTGTAGATAAGTTGATCAAGTATGGGTTTGATGATCAGGCAGTGAGGTGGATCAAGAACTGGTTGAAAGGAAGAAGTCAGAGAGTTGTAGTCAATGGGGCAAAATCTAGTTGGAGGCCTGTGACTAGTGGAGTCCCTCAGGGGTCGGTACTGGGACCGGTGTTGTTCAACATCTTCATCAACGACCTGGATGAGGGTACAGAATGTACCCTCAGCAAGTTTGCTGATGACACCAAGCTGGGAGGAGTGGCTGACACACCAGAAGGCTGTGCTGCCATTCAGAGAGACTTAGACAGGCTGGAGACTTGGGCGGGGAAAAACCTGATGAAGTTCAACAAGGGCAAGTGTAGAGTTTTGCATTTGGGGAAGAAAAATGTCATGCACCAGTACAGGTTGGGGGCTGACCTGCTGGAGAGCAGTGTAGGAGAAAGGGACCTGGGGGTCCTGGTAGACAGGAGGATGACCATGAGCCAGCAATGTGCCCTTGTGGCTAAGAAGGCCAATGGCATCCTGGGGTGCATTAGAAAGGGTGTGGTTAGTAGGTCAAGAGAGGTTCTCCTCCCCCTCTATTGTGCATTGGTGAGGCCGCATCTGGAGTATTGTGTCCAGTTCTGGGCCCCTCAGTTCAAGAAGGACAGGCAACTGCTTGAAAGAGTCCAGCGCAGAGCCACAAAGATGATTAAGGGAGTGGAACATCTCCCTTATGAGGAAAGGCTGAGGGAGCTGGGTCTCTTTAGTTTGGAGAAAAGGAGACTGAGGGGTGACCTCATCAATGTTTACAAATACATAAAGGGTGAGTGTCAAGAAGATGGAGTTAAGCTTTTTTCAGTGATGACCAGTGATAGGACAAGGAGTAATGGATACAAATTGGAGCATAGGAGGTTTAAGGTGAATATCAGAAAAAATTTTTTTACTGTGAGAGTGACAGAGCACTGGAACAGGCTGCCCAGAGAGGTTGTGGAGTCTCCTTCTCTGGAGACATTCAAAACCCGCCTGGACGCCTTCCTGTGTGATGCACTCTAGGTGACCCTGCTCTGGCAGGGGGGTTGGACTAGATGATCTTTCGAGGTCCCTTCCAACCCCTATGATTCTATGATTCTATGAATCAAGAGCAGAAGAGGAAGAGCCACCAGACTGGAAGCTGACTGCCCCAGAAGTCCAACACTGCAAGAGAGGAAGGCATTCATCATAATATTAATCATAGAATCATAGAATATGCTGAGTTGGAAGGAACCCATCAGAATCATCGACTCCAACTCATACTCACCTTGTACTCAGCACTGGTGAGGCCACACCTGGAGCATTGCATCCAGTTTGGGGCATCTCAATTCAAGAGAGATATCGAGGTGCTGGAGTGAGTACAGAGGAGGGCAATGAAGCTGGTGAAGAGCCTAGAGAAAAAAAATTATGATTAATGCTTGAAGGAGCTGAGAATGTTTAGTTTGAGAAAGAGGAGGCTGAGGGGAGACCTCATCAGTCTCTACAACTACCTGAAAGGTCATTGTAGAGAGGTTGGTGCTGGTCTCTTTTCACAGGTAATTAGTGACAGAACAAGAGGGAATGGCTTCAAGCTGCAACAGGGTAGGTTTAGATTGGACATTAGGAAAAATAAATTCACAGAAAGAGTGGTTAGACACTGGAACAGGCTGCCCAGGGAAGTGATTGAGTCACCATCCCTGGATGTGTTTAAGGGTCGTCTGGATGTGGTGTTGGTGGATATGGTTTAGGGGAGAACTTTGTAGAGTAGGGATGACGGTTGGACTCGGTGATCCCAAGGGTCTTTTCCAACCCAAATAGTTCTGTGATTCTATGATTCTATGAATTCATGTCCCTGTGTAAGGCACCCCAAGAATGTGCCTGAGAGCATCATCCAAATGCTTTTTGAACTCAGGCAGGCCTGGTGCTGTGACCACTTCTCTGGGGAGCTTGCTCCAGTGCCCAACCACCCTCTGAGTGAAAAGCCTTTTCCTGATATCCAACCTAAACCTCCCCTGATCCAGATTCCTGCCATTTCCCTGAGTCCTGTCATTGGTCACAGGAGTGAAGAGATCAGTACCTGCCCCACCTCTTCCCATCCTGAGGAAGCCATAGAGTGCAAGGAAGTCACCCCTCAACCTCCTCTACTCCAAGCTGAGTAATCCGAGTGACCTCAGCCACTCCTCATAAGTCATCCCTTTCAGACCCTTCACCACCCTCCTGGCTCTCCTTTAGACACTCCCCAGTAGCTTGATGTCCTTTTTATATTGTTGTGCCCAAAGTTGCCCAGCACTCAAGGTGAGGCCGCACCAGTGCAGAGCAGAGCAGGACAATCACCTCCTTTGACTGGCTGGCAACGCTCTGCTTGATGCAGCCCAGGCAGGGTTGGCCCTCCTGGCTGCCAGGACACACTGCTACTTCTAAAAATAAAAGGAAACTGACAGTAATGCAAAAAAATGAAATCAACAGCTCTGTGAATTGCCAGTACTTTTAAGGTGGAAAGTGGTTATAAGGGACTATTAAACATATGTGGCTGTTGTGTAACTCAGTGTTTCTCTGCTTATTTGAATCACAACTTTGCTTTCTCTCCCTGCTGTTAGGACCATTATTATTGAAAAAAAGAAGACAGGCTTTTTCCATGTCTCTTCTAACTCATGCTCTGCATTTAGAAGCTGAGGTATAGGACAACTTGCTGAGGACTCAGATACCCATAGGGAGGTCCTATGTGTAAGAAGCCCATAGGCACACTGATGAGGACTCCTTGTCAGACAAAGAAGTTCTGGGTCTGTTTGCCTCCCACTCACCATGATGTTGTGCTCCATGAAGAAAGGGACAAGATAGCATAGGGCAGGGATGAAAGTGAGAAGAAACCAGGTAGGGCAAATGTATGCACTGGATGCAGAGCAGTACCTGCCTGGTTACTCTCCATTCACATTCCCATTTTACCTGAAGGTTCTGAGTGAGGAATAGATCTGAGCCAGAAATGTGAATCACACCTGGGCTGGCTGGCTTCACCTCTCCCTTTCTTGCCTCACTCTCTTTGTCCCTTCTAGACCATCTCCCCTGCCCCATCTCCAGTCATCCCTGCCTCCACTTACACATGTCCACTTCACCTTCACCCTTTATGGAGTTCTTTCTGTAGGCTTCATATACTGTTTCCTGATGAGAGCTTCTCCCCACCTGTGCCCATAGATGGCTCAAAGTGCATTCTCCCCATCTTTTATCTTTTATCATCCCATCTTTGGGCCTTCTTTTGTCTTTCATGGTTTCTTCTTCCAGATACATCTCATCAGAGAACCTCTCGTGCAGAAACTGTTGGGCAAACACAAACCCAGTTTCAGGATGCATATAAGCTATAAGAGCAATGTTTGGAAACCTCTGCAGTGGGTGTTCAGCTACTGAGCATGGACTAAAAGCTCTGAAATGTATAATAATAGTGGCTACTGACTCAAAGGCAACTTTTTTTTTATTATTATTATACTGGCTATGATATAAAAAGGTCCAAAATTCATGTAGAGAAAGTAATGCTGAACATGATCCCATCCCAAGCTGATTTTGAAAACTGGACCTTAGAATTTAGATGGGAACTTAGCTTTAAAAGAGGATGGTTTAGGTTTCATGTAGTCAATGGCAGGAAAAATATCTTATGAGTTCCTCGTGTTGAAAAACATCACCTAGAGAAACGATCATCTATCTGCTTTTCAGTAGATAAACTGTCCTGGTTTTATGGTATCAGGAATATATATTAAGAGTCATTTGGTCCAATTTAAGATGGAGAGTAGATAAGATCTGTCTTGACACTGATGGTTCATAAATTCTAGAGTTCTTGGGAATCAAATACAGGAACTGACCCTTACTCATGTAGCTAAACTTTTTAAAAGTGGCGTTTGTGGCCACATAAAAGGGTCTATTCCTGCAAAATGTGAGCCAGTGACACTGACAATGGCTTGGAGCCATAGAAAAACAGAAGAGGATTGGGAGCAATAGCTCCCACAGTTGCTACTGGACTTTTTCCAGGACTGCACTATACACAGCAGCATTAGATGTTTGCACTAAAGGTCTTTCTGGATATGAGGGAGGAATGGTTTTCTTAATCTAGCAATGATGTTTCTGTACAATAAAAAACTTTAAAGGGATATAAGATAAAGTCATCATTTTTTAAGGCCAGCTGTTACAGGATATGAACAACGGGAATTTGATCATTGCAACTTTTCACAGAAACAAATACATTTTCTTCTGTTTGCTAAGCAGAGCCATGTGGTCAGGTTGCAGTGTTACATTATAATTCAATCTGCTGTCTAATGACTAAGAGGACCAACACCGTTTCAATTTCCTTATCGCTGGGCTATCTGCCTTCTGCTGGCTCACATATGCCTGACTTACTAGTACAGGAAGTGAACTAACCCCACAAAAGTAGCAATTATTTCTCTTCCCATTTATTTCTCTGAAGTATTTTATGCAGAAGTCCAGAAAAGAGATGAGTCAGAACACTGCCAGCACAGCACTGGACTAGATCTTCTGTGGCTGATTTTATGGCTTAGTGGATACACAGCTACTTGTTAGGATGTGGCAATTCGAGCAGGCCACTCAACTCTAACTTGCTATCAAGGAAATGTATCCGTTGCTGCAAACACAGATATCCAAAATACTGCAGCAGCATCTGTCTGGTCTCCCTCAGTAGACCCAGGGTGGGTGTGGCAAGTGAAAATCAATCTTTAAGTAAGTGGAGGTAAACTGCTTTAATTTATGCATAGCTAAAAGTTAGTTTCAGGTTTGTTCAAGCACTAGACACAACTGAAAGCATCTCTCAGTGCTTTTGCTATACCTCAACAATATGCTGATACATGCTATTATCTTGGAAGAACTGGGACATAGTAATAACAGTGACAATAGTAAGAATGTACATATGAAATGAGAACCTAATAACTGTGGGTTGTCTCAAAATACAGTAATTGGACTAGGCTCACAATAAACAAGAAGGGAATTTCCTTCAACAAAGGAATGAAGGCTCTGCAGAATTAGACAAGTCTATGGGCAGTCATGTAGGGGATTTTTGCATTTGACTGTTATTACAGCACATTTACTTGTGCGTTGGCCCATATTGCACAACCATTACATAGTTTGTCTGAGAAAAAGAAAAAAAATCAGTGGCCATCAGAGTGAAATGAATACTTTTAGAGTTGGGAAAGATTCTCATACCTTCTTCTTTCAGAATTGACCTACTGATGTTTAAAATGCCTCATGAAAAAGAAAAAAAGAAAAGAAAACAAACACTATATTTTTGCAGCTGTAATGCAACAGGGACAGTAGTGCTTCATAGCTTAGTAATGCAGAACTCTAACGTCTCTAGAAAAGGCATCACCTGAGTGGAACTCCTTCCAGAGCATTACATAGGGTGGTCCAGTAACTATATGACAGAGTGGGAAGAGCTGGTCTCAGGTGAAGCAGGAATTTTGTAGTCAGAAGAGACAATGTTTACCTGAAGTAGGGTATTAGAAACAGAACAATTAAAGATCAGTCTGGGAGTCAATCAGAAAAGCTACCAGCAGTTTTCTCATTACTTGAAGGCACTGCTCAGACCTGAGCCAAATCATGGAAATGCGATTAAGACATGCCATCCAATGGAAGGTATTAATGGTAAGCATTTAGGCTGAGTAGTCTAGGCTCCCTCTAAAACAAGTATTCAAGCAGAATGGAATACTCTTGGGAAGTACCTGTCTCTCTGCAATGGCCATCATGGGAGTATAGACTATTCCCTTTGAATAAATACTTTATTTTTAGACAGTTAATATAAGTTAAAAGTCTGCTATGTTCATTATTCAAGCTTTCCTGTAAAACAGCAGCAGGGTGATCAGGACCATGGTTGATCATGTTCGCTTTGGTATTTTGATAGCTGCAGCCAACAAGAGAAGATACAGAGCAAGAGATCAGTGTCTCTGCAGCGGAAACGGGATCTTATCATTGTGTATGGGGTTTGTGTGGAATGGTTTTGGTAGTGGGGGTGCTACAGAGGTGGCTTCTGTGAAGAGCTTCCAGAAGCTCCCCCCGTGACTAACAGAACCGATGCCAGCCGGCTCCAAGACAAGCCCATTGCTGGCCAAGGCTGAGCCCGTCAGCAATGGTGGTAGTTCCTCTGAGATAACTGTCCTGGTTTGAGCCAGGATTAAGCCAATTTTTCTTTTCACTGATTTTAAAGGCGGGGGGGGGAGGGTGTAAAAAAACCCAAACTCCTGCATAACTGGAGCTGGAGAGAGGAGTGAGAATATGTGAGAGCAACAATTCTGAAGACACCAAGGTCAATGAAAAAGGAGGGCGAGGAGGTGCTCCATGAGCTGGAGCAGATTCTCCTGCAGCCTGTTGGTGAAGACCACAGTGAGCCAGGCTGTTGCACTCCAGCCCATGGAGGTCCACAGTGGATCAGATATCCACCTACAGCACATGCAGGTGGCTGTGACTCTGTGGGAAGTCTGAGCTGGAAGAGGCTCCTGGCAGGACCTGTGGAGATGAGCCCATGCTGGAGCAAGTTTGCTGGCAGGACTTGTGAATCTGCTGTGGAGGACCCACTCTGGAGCAGTGTGTTCCTGAAGGACTGCACTCCATGGAAAGCAGGAGCAGTTTGTGAAAAACTGCAGCCCATGAGAAGGACTCATTGGAGAAGTTCATAGAGGACTGTCTGCCATGGGAAGGACCACACACTGGAGCAGGGGAAGAGTGTGAGGAGGATGGAGCAGCAGAGACAAAATGGGATGAACTGATGACAACCCACATTCCCCATCCCCCTGCACTGCTGCAAGGGAGGAGACAGAGAAAATCGGGAGTGAATCTGAACCCAGGAAGAAGAGAGGGGTGGGAGGAAGGTGTTTGAAGATCTGGTTTTATTTCTCATTATGGTACTCTGATTTGATTGTTAATAAATTAAATTAATTTTCCCCAAGTTGAGTCTGTTTTGCCCCTGACAGAGACTGCTGAATGGTCTCTCTGTCCTTACCTGGACCCAGCATATTTTCTTTATTTTTTCTCTCTCCTGTCCAGCTGAGGAGAGGAGTGACAGGGCAGCTTTGGTGGGCACCTGGTGCTCAGCCAAGGTCAACCCATCAGACATTGAAAGCATCCAGCTTCAGTACAGCTACCTTTGCTTCAGGATCTCATACAAACTTGTCATTGGAAGTGGTGTTTTGTCTTTGCTACACTTGTATTTTCAGATCCTGCCATGCCTTTGTAATTTTAATTCCTTTTCAGTCTGACATTTACAAACAGCTGATTTGAAGACCTTCCTGCAATAAAAAGCACACTGTACAAATCAAGCTTTCCTAAAGAAAAGACTTTTCCACTGGAGGGAAGTGAAAAGGGTGGTGTTATGGTGCTCTCTCAGTTGAATGGCTGAATGTCTTGTTTCTGGCTGCATTCTGGAGGGTATTAAAGGAAAAGCAGATGTCTGAATAGATCAGTGCTTCAATTTCACAGCCAAAGCAAGCAACTAAATGCTTTAGGAAGGCTGTCTTGTTGCCTCTGCTTTTGGAACTGTAGCATTGGTTGGAATAAGCATATATCTAACAGATGTGCGGTCTACACAATTAAGCTTTGATATCAAAGGAACCAAGCAGAATTTGTCCTCTTCAGGGCACCTCAAAATCCTTCTGTTTCAGCACAGCAGATACATCTCTTACACCATATTTTTCTCTTGTCAATTGCTCTTTGAAAGTCTTGAAACAAAAAAAAACATATTCAGATGGAAAACATTTTTATTGATCAACTTCTTGTTCCAGACCCTCACTCCCCACCCATATTCCTGATTCCACTTGAGCAACTCCACATGTTTTCAGGATTTGCTGTTAATCATTGTTTAGTTGACTTTATTTCCATGTTACACAACAGAAAGTAAGGATGTTGGACAGGAGTATTCAGTGAAATAAAGGCCAAATGTTTGATAATCAGTACAGTGTGTAGTAGTATTCTCAACAATTGAGTATGAACACTGATATAATGGGAAAAAAATACTTCAATTCTTTCCAAAAAACTGTTTCCTTCTAGGCTGGATTTCCTCATCACAGTTTTAAATAGCTATCAGACCAAAGAAATGTACCTGCTCAAAAAAATAGGAAAGTTATTTCCAAGTCATATAAAAACACAAACTCAGAAAGTAGTTGTTATATATTTAAGGAATGTGGTCTGTCTTAGTGAGATCATAAGGACGGCATCAGAAAACAAAGGAAATTACAAAGGATAATGTAACAAAGCCAAGAAAACTTCCTCCATTCTTAATTTCTCAAAAACTTTTGCTTATGGTTTAAAAATGAAGGTTACAAATAATAAAATATTAAATACTTGTTCTATGGGTAGACAAGGTACCATGAAAGTACTCATTTATAGCATATTATATATAAAATACAAATTTAGAAGGGAAATGTGAACCACATTCTCTAACCAAGTGATCTGAGATATTTTTTGTTTCGAAATTCTGGGAAATGAGGAATCATATTCCAGCTTCTTTTGGACATGTTAGAATAGACTTGCTAAATTCTTCACTCATGAGAATAATCTCATAGTAATTAGAATAAACTACTAACATTAGAGATAACCAGTTAGACAAGATTTGCAAGTTACACCAAAATACAAGTTAAGAAGGACCTTGAAAATAGGTTGATAAATTCAATGCAAGGAATGCACACTCTTCATTCTAGGGGAAAAACAGAAGAGGAAAAAATATTGGCTTTTTTTTCTCTGAAGTGTGAGGGAGTTAATTGCATTTAATATGTAGCTGGAGTTAAACAACAAATGTAACCATTCATCCACACCTTGTGGACTTGACTGTTAGAGTCCAATCAGCACTTACATGGAGAAATGAACAAAACCAAGGTATTTTATACTGAATGGTATCTTCTGACAAGAGAAAATCCAAAGACTGCTCAAAGCAAATACGGTAGCCCCTTCTCAATCACATAACTTGTAAATCCTTTGCAAAGACGCATATTGTCCCCATCTTTGAACAAGGGCTTTTCAGAGCCTCTCTACTTTCCCTGGAGTTCTAGAGTGCTTCCACTGTCTTAGGTTGCCTCTGAAAGGGTGTCCTTAAAGGAAGAGGTCTATTTAAGAGCTCAGGCTATACCATCCATGGGCTGCATTAATTACTGATTTGTTCATAACCTGGGAATAAGTGTTTTGCAAAGGGTTGTGGGAACGAAAAGAAGCACTGGAACTGCTGAGCAGACACTATTGATGACTGAGAGGACAGAGGGGACTGATCTGCCTGCAAATGTCAGGGAGGAAGCAGGAATCAGGGGCTAATAATGTAAATGTCATGCTCAGCAAATCTAAGATTGTTCAGGGTTCTTGAAGGTTGTCTTGTTACTTTACAAACTTCTCACTACATCTGGTTATTTGACTTCCTTTGTGCTCTTTCTCTGGCAGGAAGGCCTCTGATGACACTATTGCACTGTGGTGCTATAGAGAGAAAGCAAGAGGAGAGAGCACAGAAGCAAGAGGTGTCTTCAGTGGTGACAAGGAGAGGGGAGAGATAGGAACCTGATATTCCTGCTGGCTAGTAAAACCTTCACTCAGTGATTGCTTCTGTTCTTCAGAGAGGCCAATGATATGTTTTCAGGATTAACAACTCTATGAACTGTCAAAGATATTTTAAACCATACACTGGGTGGATACCTGTGTGTCATGGCCTTCGCTGGGTTTCCATCACTGTATGTCTGACCACGGAAAGCTGAAGAAACAAGTTCAAATGTAGGTTGCCACTTTGTCTTCATTATGGTTCATACCTTTATTCTCACATCAACTGATTTGGGTAATTGTTTCATTCAAAATGGATAAGTTTATTTTTTAATGGGTAAAATAATGACTCAGAAAGCTTTGCTACATTAAACAGAATCCAGAAAAGAGGCCAAGGGAGGGCAGGATGCACTGATGCTGCTTGGCATCTTTAGCAGTGATATTTTATATTCATTTCTATTTCACAAAGTTGTATGCAATGAATATTTTTACTATTTTCACTATGCCTTTATAAGATTATTTGTAATTTACTTTGACTTTTTGTATAACCCAAATTGTCACAACTTATGGACATATCTTTGGTATAATATTCTCTTCACCTTTATCTGGGTTGTTTTTTTCTTAAACATCTTAGATTCAGACACAATAGAATCCCAGTGTAAGAATTATCACCTTTGGTGACATTGCCTTGAATTTCATCATCTCCTGATTTTGAAAAGCTAATGCTTGAGAAAATAACTTTCGTATAAAAAATAAGCACTGAAGAATACAGAAGCCCTTAGTAGAAAATGCTATTACTGTTACATTCAGAATCTTCCAAATGACAAGCAATTAATGGCTCCTGGTGAGTCATTAAGAACACAGGAATTACAGCAGTGAGTCAGACCCATCAAGTTCACTGTCCCATCTCTGACACTAACTTCTACCATCTGCCTCAGAGGGGGGTTTTGGGGACCTCCTCCTGGACAGCTGGCAGGGACAGAATTATTCACCCACTAATATGGACTGCATTATCCCAAAAATATAAAGTATTGCAGAATCCATAAAGCATGAGGTTAATATCCTCTATATAACACACACAGCAATCAGGTATTACAGTTCTGATATTCTTTACATATGTGCAGTCCTTAGATTTTTTTCTGAATCACCACAAATTCTTGATCAGAACAAAAACTTTTGCCCAAAAAGTTCTCTACTCAGTTTTTGGTGTTCCACTATTTTCATTTAATACACAGATCCATTCTCTCCTACTATAAGGCAGCGGGGAATTTCCAAACTGCCATCTCTGGAGCCTTTCATTATTTTACATGCTTTTGTCATATCCTTCACACTTGTTAAAAGGAAAATATGAATAAGGAAAATGCATCCAGACTACATGAATCCCAACATTCTGACTAGTTAATTGATTCACCCTGAGTGGTTTAAGTTTTTTAGCAGAGAAGAAACCTGAACTAGCATTATGCAAGTGCTTATACAGAGAACTACATTTAGACTACAAATTCAACCTCCCTCCTTTTTAGTGTTAGGCTTTGAAATCTGAAGCTGTAGTTAAATGACAGGTATTTTTAGACAACAAAGAAAATCTGTCATAGGAATCGCTATGCTTACAATGAACAGGGAGGTGAGACTGTTTCTTTGGGTGCATTTGGGGATGTGTTTTTGGCAATGCTCAGATTTGCCTTCCCACAGTTTGGCTCCATTTAGACTTTTTAGTTCTAAACTACCCACTCCTGCACTCTTTACTGTAAACCCCACAGCCTTAGTTCACTCTGAACTCACTAACTTCCACATCTTACTTCCAGGTCTTAGAGATTCTGGAATATTCTGACTCCATGAGCATATCTGGGTGTACCTTAAATCATAAGGAAGAACTGTTTGCTTACTTGCCAAGGATTGTTTTAAACTACTTACCTCATGTAATGGCAGCAAGGTAAAGGTAGGTGTGGCATGCAGAACTTGGCACAGGATGGAAAATTCACTCAGGAAGCAGAAAAAACAGCCACAAAAATTGCCCTTGCAGTAGCTAATTAAAAGCTAGTTGAGGTATATGAGTCCATTGTTTATAAAAAGGAAGCTGAGTGTATCTAGCTCACGTGCAGATATCCACATTCAGTCAGGTGATTCCCACCTCAGTTTCCAGTGAAAACACAGTTCACCTGAGATGCTCTCTTCTACACAATCAAGACCTAATTCTTCTTTTCATTCATACTTACCACAGTGGATATCACAGATCTGCAGTGGAACTGAATACTCTACATCTGTCCTCCAGCCCTTGTAAAAAAAAAGGATTAGTCTTATTTCCCTTTCAGCAGAATTGGAAATAAAAACTTGTGTTGACAGAGTGTGATCGTTTTATGAGCTTGCTCCAGTGACTGCATTTTTTAATCTGTTTTTAAATAAGTGGATACGGATACTTCTGGTCTTGTGTATATTTAGTGGGTTGCAATCACTTTTAGGTTTCTAAATCATAAAGCGAATCAGATTGGGGCAGGAGTTGAGGTGGGAGAACTGTATTTGGACAGCTAATGTCTAATTTACAAAATAAACAATTTATGCAGGAAAACATCAATTCTACCACCAAACCTGATTTTCCACTAGGGAAAGAAAAATTCTCATTATCCAGAAGGCTCTTGCCAATATCCCTTTCATCTTGCCCCTTTCTTCCTGGCAGCTGAGAGTGAGGCTGACAAGATTCTTCCAGAGCAGCTGCTGAAGTCTCACAGCTGTTGCTGTCAGTCTCTGCTGTCCTAGTGTCTACTGAGAACATTAATTCCAGAGAGGAATAAACCTATCAGCTTCACGCTCCTTTTCTGTTAATGTTGTCTCAATAAAGTTCAGCCACAGAAATAGTGTGCAAAAATGTCAGAAATAATTTGCTAAGCTCTGCTTTTGAGAGTGTAAATTCTATCATACAATGCACTTACTGTGCTGTTTGCTATGTGCCTAACCTTTTCCAGCTAATGGCAATTTTTGAAAAATTCATCTGTTATTTACTTGGATCTTTTGATACCTTGGAAGTTTTTATTACAAAGTAATGTATAAGGACAGGATTAACAATTTCCTGATGATATCCCTTTATCTGTCATTGACAAAGGAGCAAGATCATGGAGTGCAACTTCTCCATTGATTGTCATCTCAGTGAGAGGCAGCACATCAAAATGTAAAAAATGCTCTTTGCCAACTGTGTTTGCACAGTAATCAGATTTGACTGGGAGGAGAAAGTAGTGAGAGTGCCCGCTGTGGGTTTGGTTTGGTTTTTTGTATGATTTGTTTATTATGTACTAAGTACCTGGCAAAATCAAGACACATACCTGAATGCAAATTGTTGACCCACACATTTCCTTCGACATAGTGATTGATACAGAATCTCCCTAATGAAAAGGAAAAATAATGAAAATTATTCTTTTCCATACCCTGGAACAATGAAAATTCACTGTCTCTCCAGCTCTTTGGTTCATTTGCTAATAATGCTACATGTTCTGCTATGTCAGAAAATTAATAGAGTATATATTCATTATGGAAGGTTATATATTTTCAGAAATCCCCGGATCTCAATGATCATAAGCAGCTGGTGTAGTTTTGCCAAGCACAATTTGGGCAGCACAGGAACAAGGGTAATGTTCCTGCATTTTATGAAGCATCAAAAAGCAGGACACCCTCCTCACCATGGCTGCTTACACCCCATTATGAAGTGAGCATCTTCACTTTTTTTCCTGGTGTACATGAGTTGAAGGAACAACCATTTCTTTACAGTTCTGTGTTTCTCATCACATTGTTTGCTGAGAACAAGTTCAGCCTTAGGGTGAAGTTGTCCTAAATGACTGTTCTGACACTTAGTATTTGAATTTTTTATGGTTTGTCCTCAAAATAATGTTACTTACCTCACTAATAGCTAGGAATCCTACACTGCTCTCTTTAGTGTGGCAAACTTCTAAAATAATCTGGGGCAAATTAGGTGAATATGTTCTTTTTTGAGCATGACTGAACTGGGCTAGTAGGTAGAAAATGAACATTGGTTTCTGGGAACACAGAGCTAAGTAATGATTAAAATGTTGTGTATGTTGCTCACAGTGTTGAGACAGGAATTGTATGCAAATTATGTAGGCTCCCATTCTGACATAACAGCTTTCTACTGGATGGAAGAAAACAGCATTTTAAAATGCATCAGTGCCCTTTATGAAACACAGACTTCAACACCTAGCTGCGATTTATTGGTGCTGCACCACTACCCTTTTCCCTCAGCAATTCACACAGGGAACCTTTAAAAGCAGAAAGTCCAGACTTCACAGATCTCACATGAAATAAGCCTGTTGAAGAGAAGTGCCACTGTTAAGTGTTCGCTGAAGACAGTGTTTGACAACTGTTCTGCCATACAGATCCCCATCTCTGCCAGTAATACAGCATTTCCCCAGATATCTTGCCCCATTAGGAGAGATGCTTGATAGATTGACCAGCAAAGCTGAGCTGGGAAACTCTGCCTTTGACAGCTGCTCTGTTACGTTCAGCACCAGAAATGTAAAAAAGACCTAATCTGATTCATTAGAAAATAAATTCAGCTTTCAGTGTCCACTCCTTTAAGTTTTTATTCATAGCTGATAGCTTGTCAGCTACCCCCTGATATGTTCATCCTGCACACTGAAAACATCAGAGGTACTTTAGTCAGATGCAGCATGTACCTGTGTGCAGTTGTAAAGAAAGGAGTACAGCTGGAATATATCCTAAAAAGAGGACAGATGTAGGAGCTACAGCATGCTTGTGTCTTCAAAAGCACATCCCCCTACAGTTTAGTGAAGTGAATGGGCACAGACTGCAATAACAATAGAAATCATATCTGGATTTCTCAGCTTTCTCAAAATCTATCATATGACATCTCATATGCCTGGTCAGTGGAGCAGAAAGCTGGAGCACACATTTCAGGGTGGACACAGGACTACTGAGGAGCTGCCTGCTGAACCAGCACAATGCCTTTCAGTATGCTGGCCCTAGTAGCTCTTAGGACCTATGCTGCTAATATTCTCCTGTTTGAAAAATAATGCTGTGGCCACTCTTCTGCTCTTTGGCCCCACTTTCCAGATGTAGCTCAGTAGATCACAGGTCAGGCCAACCAAGTAACCAAGGCTGAAGGGCAAGGGCAAGCATGGTGCTGCCCAGAAAATGTTTGAGATAGAGGCTTATTTTCAAAAGAGTAAGAGGCTCCCATTTCCTGAATAGCTGCTGTCTGAATCAAATCTCACCCTCCCATAATCTTTTCCCTCTCTCCCTCACTTTGCTGGAAGAAGCAGTTGTGTAGTCATACAGTCAGTCATCTCAAAAAGTTAATTTGGCTAAAAACTTACCCTTTTTTTGTGTATTGAGTTTGTGTAGGCAGCTGTAAGAGTGGCTCAAGATCATAATGGATTTTATGCCCCAAGTCTTACATTTCATGATGTAAGATTTGTTCAGGTAAGTTATATCAGTAACCCATATTTGAAATAATAACACTAACATTGCTATATACATAAGAGAATGTCACCAGGACAGAAAAATACTAAACCACAAAAATTATATTAAAAAATATTAAGGATCCACGCAACAGTCACTTCCTTTGATGTAACTCATTTGACTTTAGGATCCTTATTTATTTCTTGCTTCAGTGTGAGATCAGAATTAAAACTACAACTAAACTTTAAATATGTTCTAGTAATTGTTCCCATATGTACATGCATGGGTTTATTAATGCTTTCAAGCTGCAGAGTGATACATGGAGTAATAAATGAATGCAGTTAAATGTGTTTAAAAGTCTTACAAGACTTAAGAAATAATATATACAAACCACAGAGACTGAATGGTGCATCCCAACAGATTCACACGAGGCCAGCTGCGTCCTGTTACACACAAGCACTGAGAACTGTGCCTTGGTTTGGGATGTGAAGAAAACTTCTATTTGTTCTCCAACTGCAGCAGTTCTCATTTTCCAAGCTGATGTTAGGGGGGAAAACTTGCTTTTAGATGTACAAGGACCATATATTATATTTTAAGTTGTTCTATTTAAACTAAATGTCTTTTAATTAGTCAAGTACCATCAAACAATATGCAAGTAATTATTTTGATGCCCACAAGTTACTTTTTATACTGATAAACATTTGATCTACTGGGAATACATAGAAGTAGCAAGCTGAAAAATCTCTTTGCCATAGTTTACAAGCTACAGTGATGTGTACACTTTCACTGGCTTACTGGAGAAGGCTCATGTACAGTGAGCGATTTAAATATTTTCACAATTTAATATTCTGTAATTAAAAGAGAATATTTACCTGGAAATTCTCCATTAGCAAATGGACATTTAACCCAAGACCCTTGCTTTGTTGTAAACTGAAAGCAGAGAAATCTGTTAGGAAAACTGATTTTTCCATTTCTGCCAGTGGCTACAGAGTCAACTAGAGATGATCAGTGCATTTCAGAAAGTTGCAAAAGGTGAATTTGACAGCTTTCCTGGTCTGTGGTATCTTCCAACCCTTCATTTAAATTAGGTCCCCCAGTTCTTCAGATATTTATGCACATGCATATTTTCAGAAACATGTAGTTCCACTAACATGAAAGTAATCCAATATAGACAATAATATGCCTATATTAACTGTATGTGGCATTCTTTTCTTAATTAGAATAATAAAAGGTACTCCAGTAAATGTAGTGTAACAATACTATTTTTTTAATTAAAAACTTCATAAGTTAAACCTAGTGCATGCTCCAGAGTTTGCATTGTCCTGTTTTTCTTAGGCAGAGAAAACAGAGGGCACAGTCTGACCCGTGTAATTTCTATCATTCCTGCTGCACTTTCAAAAAAATTCCTTTTAATCTAATCTTTGACATTTCCTTCATTCTTACTTCCCATTCAGCAGAGCTATGAAACAAAATATTGTTCCCAAAGAACATTAGCAACTCGGTTTTTAGACCTGACAGAAAGAGAGCAGCTAATAGGTGTTTTACAAAGAAATCACTTTACCTTCATGCAAAGTCTTGGGTGAGTGTCCACACGAGAATATTTAACCTGCTTGAAAAAACAGCACTTAGTATTAGCTAGTTTCATTGACTAGTTTCACAAAGTCAATTCCCCAAAATTTTCATGGTTTGATTACTGAGAAAGGAGCTGGTTTGTTTACTTTACAAACATCCCATTAAAAAAAATTCACATAAAACAAGAATAATGGAAACAACTACTTTGGATTACCAAATAATTTGCCATTTTTCTGTAACATGTAGCATTTTTTTATAGTCTGTCTCACCCATTAAAGCTAAATTAATTGGTTCTATGGTGGCTCATGTGCAAAATTCTAATTACACGTTCGTCTTGTTTCAGTCCATTATTTACCATTCATCAATGACTCTGCAGAACATTTAAACATACACTCAAAAGTGTTGTTCCACCTTCAGTTAAGAAATTTTTCAATTTTCCATATCCCTATTCCAGAAAAGATTTAAACGTAAACTGTATTTTAAGCATCCACTTAAGTGACCTACAAAATGTTGCTGACTTGATTAACAATTGTTTACCCTCGAAGGGCTTCACCATAAAAAGCCTTGTCTCATGTAAAGAATTACTACCCATGTAGGTGTTCTTACTTAAATAAACACCATTTGCCCAAGTGACTGAGCACAATGGACCCTACACACAACACATGGCATCGTCACCACAGTGACACCTCTTTCCTGTAGCTTTTTTGAGAACATAATAGATATCCTCAGGTGTGTCTACACAGGATAACAGAAGATAGCTCTGTAGTCCTCTCAGATACAGAGATAGCATTGTCATCAACAGAGAAATCCTCATCCTAATTAGAGACAAGAGTTGTGGTAGCTTTGGGAACTAAGCTGACATGTGTGCATGGTACAAGAGTATGCAGCACTGTGTGCATTTACTGGGAGAGCTGCTACTATGTGACGAATCTCTGCAGTGGTTTCCAGCACACTATAGAGATGTTCTTCAGGGTTACAAGACAAGAGATTGACCAAATTCAATATAAGACTTTTTAGGATTAAATAGGGAAAAAAAAGAGAAGATTCATGGTGTCCATGAATATTAATAAATACAGAAAAATATCCATCATCTGTAATAAATTAACCTTGGCTTGTGTTCTGGATAGTAAACACAACCACTACGAGTCAAACCTCATTTTAGGCTTCCTTTGTTGGTTTTTTATTTGTTGTTTTTTTTTCCTGCAAGCAATGAGTTGTGCTTATTGTCAGCAGATTATTAATCCGATAGGGAACACTCACATGTTTGGTGTTTTGCAAAATCAAAGTTCTGTTGAAACCCATAAAATCATGAAACTGAACAAGCACTAAACACTTGGACAGGAGTGCCTAATTAAAAATCATTCAACAGTCTTGAGTCGGTCCCACACAAGTCACGTCATTAGAATAATACTCATAAAGTTACAAAAATTAAGAATTTTATCTTATTTGACTTTTCAGATGCTACCTTGATTTCCACATTCAGGGAAGCCTGAAACTTACTTTTAGGATGAAAGCCAGAATTCTAACCAACCTCGTAAATGCAGTGCCTGCAGCACCATGAGACTTCAGATTGAAGTATTAGCAGTTCAAGATACATGTAATGAAAATGCTTTTTGACTTTAGAACAAAAGTGCAGAAAGAACTGAAGAACCCAATATTTCAACACCCACAATTTCAAGACATTGGGCCGGTAAGTTTTAAAGAGATTTACCTTCATCTCACTTATATTTAGGCTTTTAAATGTTAAATATCCAAATCTGGTCTAATCACAACAGGCTTTTGTGATAGTCAGTGAAAAGAAAGGGGTGTCTTCAGAGAAAGTCCCTCCAACCTTTCTTATATACTTATCTTCAGATGAGAAGAGTTGTCCTCTCAATACATCTGTTTCACTTATTTACTTTAAAGGGAATCTGATGTGAATAGCTTAGGCTTGAACACCTATATTTTAGACAGCAAAGTCAGGGCAGATGAATCATGCCTTTACTATAAATGAAAAGCAGACCCTATTTAGCCCAAAGAATTTAGCAAACATTACTAGCCTCACAGTCATCCCCACTTTATATTTCTTAACAGTGAGTCAGTAAGCTCTTTGAATAAATCATGTGGTTAGTGTACAAGAACAGACTGCAATTATGAATAGTTTTAAGTATCAGAAAATCAGAGAGGAATTTACAGCTACTCTAATTCCAACATCTAGCTTTTAACATTATGCCTTTGGCCATGGCCTTCAGTCTCACAGTTAGAATAAATCTGCATAGCTCTTACTTTCTCAGGAGAATTTTTGGAAGAGTTTTGTATATCTTCACACTGGTCGCTAGACTCCATTAACCTGCATAGGTTAACCATGACAAGCACAGGACAGGCTGGCTCCCAAGCTAGGGTTTGTGTCGCTGGGTTATAAACAATATTATCCCATAGCACCTTCGTATCTGTGCACAGAGAGTGAAAACATTATTCAAGAGGTCTAAAAAAGGAATCAAAATTGTTCATGAATCTGATACTGATATATGTGCTTAAAACCAAAAGCATTGCTTTTCCCTTTCCTTGACATTTTTGCCAATCAGAAATGCCGTATTTCACGCTGTAATCGTCTAAAACTTGAATTCATCCCACCAAAGTGTTGGCATTTACCAGAGGTTCTCAACCTGAGAGCTTAGTCTCCCACCACAGTGATAGATGGGCATCACCAGGGAATGATGCCTTGGCTTTTAAGTAGGCTGCACCAGCTTCTGGAAGTGCATTCTGGGCCCATCAGTCACAGGAGGAGGAAAATGGAAGTAAATTCCTAGCCAAGGATATCCAGTTAACTGTGTATGGTAAACTGGGATGAATCTGTACGTTAGTGTCTAGAGGTAATGGCACTGGAGACTCAGATTCTGTGTCTTGTTTAGGACTTGCATGCATACGTGTATGTAAGAGGACGAAGAGGATTTGCCTGTACCTGCATATCAAGAACTCAAAGAGTAAAGACAGGTGTGAAAGAAATTCACAATAAATAATTTTTCTACAGCATTTATATAAATCTTCTTTCTATGTATATGCCTTCTTTCTATACTGGATATACCATAATTTGAGACCTAGCCAACAAATATTTTGGGATATTTTAAATAGGCACTATAATAAAATAAAAGCTCTCATATTTATTTGATTGGTCAAATTAGTCACTTTGTACGGACTTCCATTTAGCTGCACATGGATAAGAGAATTCTCTGCATGAAATTCAAACTGATATTTCAGTTTATACTTCAAGAAGTAATTTGGAAAGTTTTACATTTTCCTAATGGTCAGAAGTAGGAGGAAAATATATTTCTGCAACTACTTGTGAAGCAAAAACCTGAAAACCTGGCCGGTTGGATGTTCAAGATGAGTGAAAAAACAACACCCATGACCAGAAAATGTAGAAAAGCGATGAAGCACATTCCGCATCAAATGGTGGAAACACCAGGTGTCCAAAATCAGCTCCCATCAGGCATAACAACAATAGTTCTCACAGCTATATTTTTAATGTTATAGGAGTCTGTAATAATATAGATACAATGTAAGCACAATACTAATAGTTAAGAGAATAGCATGACAATTAAGAGTTCTCAGGTTTGTTTCCATGTCTGCTCATTGACTTACTGCCTGAGTTTCCTTCTGTTTTATTCCTTTGTAGCATCTACTTATTTACGTAAATAAGTAGACATTTACATAGTAAAGATGCTTTTCCACAAAATTAAAATAATAATAATAATAATAATAATAATAATAATAATAATAATAATAATAATAAAAAATTAATAAACAGACCAAATCTACTTTGAAAATTCCAGAAAACAGAGTTGTCAGTTAGGAAAAAGAAAGTCTTAAAAAGAAATCAGCTTGGCTGTAAAGTTAGAACACCTTAAATGCTTTAATAGCTGGGTGCTAGAGTCTGAAAAACTGCTTGAGATTCCCGTAAAGTAGTTGAGTAAATTATAAGTATCATTGTAAAACAGTATTTCTCATATTCACTTCCTTATTGAAGAGCTTCAGTTGCCAAACCACATGGGGCCCTTCCTCTGAATACGTGAATCTTTGCAACCTGTGATTCAGCTCTCCCTAAAGCCCTGATTCAATGGCACTGGAGAGGAGAATGACTGCAGTAGGAAGGAAAGAAAAGAAGCAGAATATAGAAGGAAGGAAGGGCTCATGGGATTCATGACCCTCATTTTCCATATTTGCAAAGCACAACCATTTCACACACAGGAATTAGGTAAAGATAGGAGAAAATTCAGAAGAAATCAACCTGTGCCCCATGAGACCCAGCCTGAAGCTGAACAGCTACTAAGACTGTTGGACTGAATGGGAGTTGCACTAGATGACTTTTATACTCCCTTCCATCCAAATACATTGTATGATTCTATGATTCTATAAGAATAGAGGTTAGGACTTTATACTGCAGATGGCAAACAGGCTTTGCTTTTATGACCTTGAAGCCAGAAGTGACTACATCACATAGACATATAGCTACTTGAGCTAGCTTGAGCATCGCCCCTGCAAGTGCTTATTGCATTAATAGAGAAAAAAAAAATAATAGCTTTTAATTTAGTCAAGCTGCAGTCCATTGCCAAAAAGGAATGGTAGTGTCATGAACACTATATTCTGCCACAATAAAATAAATCAGATATGAAGGCTAGGCTAACAAAAGAGGAAATTGCTTCCATTCTAACACAAATGTATCAGCCCTGCAAAAATGTAAAAGGATTGCAGCGAATATCTATGTAGTTTAATGGAGTTCAGATGCTCTGTTATGGGTTGGTGTTTTTATCCTCTCTCATGCTTGGTTTGTTGTTTTTTGTAATCAAATACTAAAATCTCTTCTTAGAATAGTGGGGGTGGGGGGAAATATTGTTTTACTTACGTTGGACTTAACACAGTAAAACACATTTTCAGGCTACACTTTTTTCTATCTGCCTGGTAAAACTTTCACTAAAGACCTATACAATTTGACGATCTCTGTTTCAGCCATCATCTTAGACCAAACTCTAATTTTGCTGGAACACTCTGTGTGAATAATATGCTGTTAAGTATGGGAAGTCCCATATGCAATGATCTGTCTTCCTTTTCAGCATGCTGTTCCCTCCTTTATGCTGGGTGTCAGACACTTTCTTCAAATCCCTCTTTTAAGCCCTCTTCTCACATCAGCATTTCAAAGCTTACCTCAGTGTCTTTTCTTCCTTCTGGCCTGTTTCTGTGTGACTTAAGAAAATGTGGGAAATTACTAGAAAGTTATTTAGTGTTTATGTTGGCATGAATTTTGTGAACAAATTGGTCTGAAAGTAAGTTAGTCTACCCACAGTATAACAAACCCATCTGATGATTTCTTTGAAGTTTAACAATGTATAGTTTTCATCTTGGATTAATTTCAAATTGCAACATTCACCGGAGCTGCTGAAAATCACTCACATAAAGAGTAATCACACAATACTTGCCATTTTCAAATGGGCAAAGTTGTAGCCTTCTTGCATCTGGAATTGCCACCCAACCCTGCAACACAAAAAGTGACTACTCGCTAGAGATTCTCAGAAACACCAGTTTTTAACATTTCAGACAGAATGTGACAGAAAAATTTTCCACCAAAGATACAGACACTCCCTTTATTAGAAAGCTTTGGAAATATTTTTTTAAAAATATGTTTGGCACTAAGTATCTATTTCATTCTTGATCATTAGAGGAATTGGACCTGATAAACTTAGGCCATCCCTTCTAGCCTTTCAAAGTGGAACAAAAATTAAAAAATCCCTAGGCTTGGAAAAGGCCTTGTGGTTCAAAAAGCATACTAAGGTATGTGATTTTAGGTCTCTAGAACATACAAATCCTAGTGTAACTAAAGTACTCAAATTACTATTACAGTAACAATATAAAGATGCAGCCAGTGCAGCCAGTGGAGTCTACAGTGCCATCCAGCACATCCCAAAGGAGTCATCTGCATGTGGTCAGTTGAGTAACTGACTGCATTAACTAGAACTCCACTGACTATAAGAGTTTGGACATCTAATTCAAATGTAGATATCTACATCTGGACATCTACATTTAGGTATCTTAGTCCACAAAGTAAATCATACCCCAATACTGACTGAGAAACTAGTTCACGTAGTATATTTGTATCTTACCATGATAATTTTAAATTGGTTTAGTGACTTTTTCTTCTTTTTTATGAAAGGTACTCTAAAATCTCACTTCTAAGTTTGGCAAAAAATAAATAACTCTGTACCAATCCTGAATATGATAATGCTATGAAGTTTGTCCTCCTTCATTCTTTGAGCCAAGAAGGGTTTAGCTTAAAAAATCTGTTATTTCCCCTTTCAAATTACTCTTCTGAAATATATTCAGACAACAAACCTATTTTCTCTTTCTATGTGTTTTCCCAGGCTAGTGAAAACATGTTCTTTCAATCTCCTTTATAAGACTCTCCATTCCCCAACCACTCTAGATTTTTAATTTATATCTTCAATTTGAACTAACCTTTCTTGAATATGGATACAAGAATTGCCTATATTATTTCAAAGAAGACCTTACCCATAGTTTCCTGTTAACTTGGAATAACCTAAACACTAGACCTTTGTTCACATTTACATCATGTAAGCATGCTAATTTAATCATCCTATGATAAACTATTACACCCAGATCTGTTTTCCTCCACTATTATTTCTAAATGAGGACTTGCCTCTTACAGCAAGAATTCTTATTAGAACAAGTGCATGAATTTACACTTATACATTAAACTTCATCTTCCTTTAGTTATTTCACATATGAAGATCTCTAGTCCCTTCCAGTTATCCTAACCCTCTTCCATTTTGGTTACACCTCTCAACTCCATTATCAGCCAATCTCACTAACACATTCCCTCCCTTTTGTGCCCATGTCACCAATCAAAAATATTTATATAAGAATAGATCTAAGCGTGGTCCTTAAATAACCTTCCTACTAGCACAGCCACATTCAACAGTAGTCAAGATAGCCCTCTGGCTAGGTATTATCTGCCATGCAAATCTTGTTCTCACCCTCAGTTTCCTCAATTCCTCATTTAGTTTCCCATGCAATACTATACCAAATGCTATGCTGAACTTCAGTCAGATTAAATTTTCTGTCTTTCATTGCTTGTAAAAAATCAGTCAAATTAATCTTACACAACACTTCCCATAAATTAATGTAAATTGTACCCCATTTTCTTACCTCTATGCTTTAATTAGTGTTTCCTAAAATATCTTCTACATTTACATAATCATAAGGTCAAGCAAGCCTTTGTCAAAAACTTAAATCTAGAGCCTTGCTCTAAAGATATTTCCTCCTTTCTTAGCACAAATCCCAGATAAAATTACTTTAATCAGAAACACAAGTATATACCAAATTCCAGACTTACCTCAATGCAAAGACAAGGTAGTAGCTGAGAATATTTCAGAGAAACAGATTTTAAAGATTCCTTCCCTTTTATCTGAAATGAAAAAGATGGCTATGAATTCAGGACAGTAAATTACTTTTATAAAGCTAAATAAAGATACTGAAAGATGTTTCCTGTAACTGTGAACTCAATGAGCATTTCCATAAACAATTCACCTCCTATCAGTTCAGCAAACTGTTTTGAGCTGTAACTCACCACAGCAACTGTGCCTGTGTCTTCACAGGTAAACCATTTGTGGCACAGACGAACATAATAATCTTGATCTTGAAGAAAGTTGGATACATTCACTGATATTATTTTCCTTGCCCTGTCTACATTATAATCAAATTTTCCAGCTGAAAAAGAAAATTCAAGGATTAAATTGTCACATCTATTTCTTTGTTACTTTATTATTTCTGATTTTGCTATTTCTTTATAAAAGGCACAGAATGTGTTTCATATCATGATGGAGATTAAATTCAACATTTATAGATTCTCACCTAGTATGTTTTAATGCATTCTTTTTACATCCTGGTATTCCTAAAGGTATTTGTTATGGTTTGAAGGGGGCACAGACTAATTTTATGGTATTGATATGAGGACCTAGAGAGAGGGTATTGTTTAGGATCCCAAGGGATCCCAGGCAGAACAGAGAGAGGTCAGTATTCCCTCCAATTTCCTGCAATATCGTATAAAAGCCAGGAGGGCGGGGAGTCCCCCAGTTCCTGCTCCCTTTTTCTTTGCTGCTTTGCTGCACTTGAAGATCTCAGGAAGAGGCCCTTGCTCCTTGTCTCCAGCTCAGTGGGATCAGAATCCACTGGATGCTAGAAAGAGCCTTGAACCCTTTTCCCAAGTCAGGTCTGCCACGAGGGACTTGGACACCTGTATCAGAGACCACTGGAATTGGTTTTGTATATATTTGTATACTTTTCATTATTACACCACAAGTTAATGTCCCTTCCTCTTTCTATTAAACCTGTTCTAGTTTCAATTTCCAACCTCTAAGTCTCTCTTCCTTATTCCCCTTTTTAACTTCCCCTGGGAAGGTAGAGGAGAGTAATAGAGATCAGTTCTGTCCTCTGGGTTTTGGTTCATCCTGACCACTAAACTGAGACAGTATTCTTATTTTACGAGATACGATGAATATAAAGAGCAAATTTAATATTACTCAGTTTCAAATTACTACTGGCAAGACTTAGAGGCGAGGACACTTAGAAATTGTACTTCAATCCTAGTACTTGAAATTTTATATAGTTAATTTATAAATACTTGAAATATACACACTAATACTACTACAAACACCGATTATCTCAGAGTTGCAATTTCATTACATAGTGAATATGTGCAACTATGTTAGACAAACACAATAGGTGGTGGAATCTTTTAATCTTTTAGGATTTTTATATTCATGGATGTGCCAAAATCAGGATAGCAGTTTGGCAAATTAACTTCAAGCTATTTGTGAGGCCTGCCTATGGACGAAATATAAAACCAGGAATCCAAAGTACATGAAGAGGACACAAAGCTATTTCCAAAAGTTTAAATATCAAATAGGTTGTCAGTATCTTTATCTGCTACCTAACATTCCCAAGTCAATAGAAACACATTTTCCAGAACATTACCTATCAATTACATGATAATTATAAGTAGTAGTAGTTATAAATAATCATTTTCCCCTGCTTATTTAGCTATCACAGCATGATCAGAGCTGGAAGGAACCTCTAGAGACCATCTAGTCCAACTCCCCTGCTAAAGCAGGACTGCCTAGAGCACATTAGTCAGGACTGCACCCAGGTGGGTCTTGAGTATCTCCAGAGAAGGAGACTCCACAACCTCCCTGGGCAGCCTTTTCCAGTGCTCTGTCATCCTCATAGTAAAGAAGTTTAATCTCATATTTAAACAGTTTCCTATGTTCCAGCTTGTGCCCGTTGCCTGTTGTCCTGTCACTGGGAACTACTGAAAAGACTCTATGAAAACATGTAATTGTGTAAAGCACCAGCCTTAAGTTATATAGAAGGTCAGCTCACCCGAACAAGCTGGAATATATTTTCCCACATCACTGTTTCTGCAATCTGCAAAATAAAACACAGAGTTTCCTTCAGTGCTACTTTACTCATATAACTGTGTAAATTAACTGCCAGATTATCCAATAGCTTCCCAAAAAGACACCTTTCTATTATACCCCTCAGTAAAGGCAGATTTACATTCACTTCTAGATAAACAGCAAAAAAAGAAGTGTCCTTACCACACAGATTATATCACAGCTTGCCTTAGGAGCTATCTCACCAGTGTGGGGTTTCTACTGAAAAACCCCATCAGCAGTTTAAGGCAGTAATCTAGGATATAACACTACATGTTTTTATGTAGTACCTAACAATAATTCAAGTAAGAATAATAAAAGTAATCATAATTTATGTTATTATTTCCTTGAAAGCTACTGCTGTTGTTTACCAGGCAGATTCCCCTGATATAACAGTTGTGGTTTTTTGCTATTCTGACTCTACTCTAGGCAAACAAGGAAACATCCTATTAAGCTCCCAGGGTGCTTACCAGAATTAGAGGCCAGATGACACTTTCAGAATGGATGTTTGTATAAAACCTAAATCTTGATTTAAGAACACTAAATAAGCTCCTAATGTGCTGCTTACCCTTTTCACCTCTTCTTGCTTGTCTCGGTATTAGAGCAGCACTTTGCTCTCATTTCTTCTAGTAGTTCTTTACCCCAGAGAAATACTTTGTATTTTCATTTGTTTATTCACTCTTGTAAAGTTGCTTTCCCCCTCTTTATTTAGAAAGTACATATCTACTGCAATAGTGAATTGAGACTTAGCAAGACAACAAAAGGATTTTTAAATTTAAAAAAAAAAAAAAAGGCTTTAGTCCTATTGAAGTGTGAAAGAGCCACAATGTGTCCCATAATGTGTGCAAGGGATGATTCTGTACCAAGAGGCAAAGGCAAAACCCACACAGCTCCAGGCTCTGGACATGAGAACACAGGACAAGCCTGAGCATGGGACAAAACAAGGGGTTTAATTTCATTTTTTTGCACCATCATTTGGTGCACTTGTCTCCACTAGTCACACTGTATCTTGGCTGGACCACAGTGTTGGATCTGTTCTTATATGCATACATACAAACAAACATGGAAAAATGCCACCTTATCTTATCCATTTACATGAAAACAAGCAATGGAATAGATAGCTAAAGAAAATTAAAAGGAATTTCTTTACACTTCCTTATTAAGCTTTCCTCAACCTCAGAAACCACCTGTGGCCTATCTATGAGGAGAAGCAGAGGTTCCACAGGCGGCACAGAGGGCACACAGCACTGAACCTGCAGGCAGAGAACAGCACGTGCCAATCACAAGAAGGCCAACTAGGACAAATGCATAGTGTAGTTCAGTTTTTCACGTACTTTTAGATGTAAACCCTGGTCTCTGTTTTTTATAGCAAGTCAGACTTTCATATGCACAAAATTAATCATTGACATGTAGAATAATACTGGTCTTGACTTACATGATCTACCATCAGTGACATCAGTGTATCCCAAACTGTGATCTGGCTTCACATTTGGGGATTTTTTGTTTGGATTTTTTTGAAAGGATGTTTCTCGAAAAACATCTGGTTTAAGATGTTTTCCTACCTTCAACATAGTATTCCTGACTCAGCTTGACTTCACAGTAATTTGGTACTGTTTTCATGGTCACATAGATGTGTTGTGCTACATCGACTTCAATGCAATTGAATTGTACCTGTACCTGTTTAAAACATTTATAAAATCAAGTTGGGGTGTGACTTCCAAAATACATTAAAAACCCTGGTCATCATATTTAAGCAAGCAATATTATTTGTTTTGACTTACTTATATTTACAGGGATCATTAGGCAGTTTCAGATACTGTAGCATTAAGAATGTAAAAGAAGCAGATACTACTTAAGGAAAGAATTTCAGAGTATCATTCCTTCTAATCCAGGATGTTGATATCTTTTTCACTTCCAGAAATCTGAATATCTACAGACTATCAAATAATCCTAAAAGCATAGAAATACAGTACAAAAAGGTCTTTCACACTACCAAAAGTTCAAGTTTGTAGGCATTTTAAAATTGCAAAGACTTGCAGAATAGGAAAAACAAATCTCTGGTTAAGCATTTAATGGCAACTTCAGCAAATTTATTCATTCCAACTTGTTATAATGCATTTGGAGAGTAAAACACGTCACCATTCCAGTCACTGAACTGAGACCAAAAAAAAGTCATTAAATATGTTTGTTAGTCTTGCCTATAAACTTATCTTACTCAAAAAGCTACCAGCTGTTCATTGCTGTCCCTGTGTTGCTGATAAGGGTGTTTGATCATCAAGAAATATAGAGTGTAAACTGCAATTCCACTTTGGGAGGCAAACTTTGTTTCACATGTGCAATCAATATAATATTTACAAAGCACATAAAGTAACACATCTTGTATGGGATTAATAAAAGTTATTCACCAGTAATTGAAAGCAAAAATTCATCTATTTTAAACAGTTGGTCAAGGATAGTTCTTTTTTTTTTTTTTTTTTCCAGTGCAAATTTAAATAACAAATACTTCTGGATTTAGTTTGGTAAAAATGTGTACTCTGCTATGGCAATTATTACCATGAGTTTAGGGCAGATGTGCACAAGTTCTTAGGCACTTGGCTGTCTTCTAGATGTGTAAATTCTATTCACGTAGTTGAACGTAAATGAATCATATCTATGCAATTAAAATCCCTCTGGCATTCTGCTTCCTAGCAATTGGAGTCACAAAGGCTTCCTCAAAATTTAGTGGGCACAAAAAGAAAGCTAGAAAGATTGATATTAAAATTAGGCTCTGCAGAGGCAGCTTCTCTTGCAAAAAGGTAAAATGTATGAAAATTGTGGATAATTGAATGTATAGGTTATACAAGGACATTTTGTTATAGAGTTTAATTTGACAATGCTGAAGCATACGTTTCATTGCATTTTCCATAAAGTCAGTAAGAAGAAAATGAGAGATACAAAATATATTATTTTCCAAAAACACATAAACATATAAATGAAAACCAACCCAAAAAAGGGGTTTACCTTCTTTCCATTAGGCATCTTGGTTTTTTTCCTAGCAAATCTCACATTTGTGCACTGAGATTGCTGAGTGTCCAGGGAAAGAGAACATATTTCCAGCCCACGGATATTTTCTGAAATGAGTCAGGAATAGATTTCAAAAATACAATTTGAGCATCTTAAAGAAATTAAAATACACCATATTGTAAACTTTTCTTCTAAGTGAAAGGCACATGTACTTTACCTCTGTTAAAAAAAGAGGCATTATATATATCCCACATGTGGGCATAGGAACAAGGATTTAATACAGATTGTTATAAATTAAAGTTGTAATTATGTAAAAAATTGAAGTTGTAATTATGTACATTCTTATGCAAATAAAAAAATAAACCTGTTAACTCTGAGCGAAGGGTGTTATCCTGGTTTGTAGTGAAATGGTTTCACAACAAGTATCTTTCTGACATAATTACATGAAAACAGCTTGGACACAAATATTGCAATATGAAACAAAATTTGGCTGAACAGCTATAAACAAAAAGCAAACCAAAATTATTCAGTAGCAAGTCTGCTTCCTACCATCCAGACTCAGAGTTCCTTTAATGTTTAAATGGAGAGAGCATGGGCTTCCTTGGACACATTTCATCACTGTTGAGATCTTCATACTTTTCAGTACCATAGAAGATAAAGATGCAGGAGCATCATGGCAGAAGCTGTTGAAAATGCCACCTGCAAAAGCAAACATAAAGACAAAGAAATCTCATCGTGCACAGGACACCTGGGGGAGAGAAAGTGCCAAAGGTGAAGCTCCAGCTCTATTGAAATCAGTAAGAAAGTCACCATTGACATGAGCCAAGCCAGTACTTTACCTAGGACTTTCACATGGCCAAGATAGCTAGTTGGCTTCACTAGCAATGCAGGGAGGTTGGAAAGAAATACATTACAGATGGAGTTGGATAATAAATTTTCTGGTTTAGGGAAGTGTTAACTCATAAGAAGAAGGAATCACACTTCTAACAGTTAAGGCTAGCAGAGCACGCCTAGACTAATAGTGTTTTTAAATAATCAGATCTGCTAGATCATGGCTAGAATAATAGGGTTTTTACACTTTTTTTCGAAGCCATTACCTGTATATTGTGAGCACTATCATAGGTAGTATTTTGTTTTTAGAATTGGCTGATGCTCTCAACTGCTGTTAAAATACCATCTTCACACAAGAGGGCACCATTGCATTCCTAGTCGTGGACAAATCCCCCTCACCTACAGGATTTCCTTCTTCAGACCAGAATAGGAATAGCAGGATAAGTATTATCCAGGCCTTCTTCAAGGTGTAAACAGTAGGCACAGATCACAGCTACTATGTCTCATCTTATTTTCCTATGCAAATTGAGTCATCCCAAAGCCTTAGGACAACGGTTTGCACAGTTGCCTTCTGTAAGCTAATGTAAAAGCAAAAATAACAGTCTTAAAGCCCCAAATCTCATCAGTTAGCCATATTTAATCTCTTTCTATTTCTCAGACTGACATGCACAGAAAACAGTTATTTATTTATTAATTGATGTTGATAGAGTGGATTTAATCCCCCATGCATTCCTTGCGCTTCTTGTTTGTAGTCCCGAAGACTAAGAGTTCAAGAAACTATCAGAATCAATAGCCAGGGAATTGGGTTTTGGTCCCTTGGCTTTGTTGTGTACAATGAAGCACACTTTCATTTCAGCTGTAACTTCATCATAGCAATTCCTTTGAAATATTTCTTACCCTTCTGACTTCAGTGCATAGCATGCAAGTTAACAGACACCCAAGTAAAACAAAAACATTTCACTTCACATTCTCCTCCCCCTGGGGAGAGGCTGAAAGAACAAAAAAACAATTGATTCTTATTAGTCATACTGCTGAGCATACTCCTAGGAGGAGTTCAACTAGTATGGCCCAGAGCATAATATGAAACAGCAGTGCCACAATACTGTTCTTGCCATAAAATACAGGGTAACACTCTTAAGTGAAATCATCAGAAGAACATACATCCCTCAACATCTAGCCAAGAACTGTTGTCAAGCATTGGTGCCCATTGACTCACATGGAAGACACAATCAGTTCTCACAGGTGAAAGGTAGCATATGGAGGAGGAAGAAAGGCAAAGCTTATCCTTACTTACCCTCCAATGAAGGAAAGTACTCTAAATTTAAAGACTGAGAGTATATTAACCTGCACAGGACCTCTTTCTGTATTGAGAGATTCTCACTTTCAGAGTCCAGTTGCAGCTGAAGCCCATTGCCAGGGATTCAATACATGCAGGACATGCAGAGAGGCTGACATAAATGTGGAATCTTGGCTTGAATCTGTCAGGCCCTAAGGTGTCCTCACACTTGCTGTCAGGAAAAATAAGTCCTGCATGCTACATATCAGAAGTCAGAAAAGACAAACACTTCACACCTGAATCTCTACTCTCTTATCCTAGTTTTGTGCCATGAAGCATCTTTTGAAGGCAATAGGATATGCTGATATGAACTAAGTGGGAAACAATGGAAAAATAAGGACACTTTACCTCAACTGACAGTAGACTCGATTCTCAATCATCCAAGGCAATATTGGTAACAAGAGAAGACAATTTGTGCAAAACAAAGAAAATACAGATCACTCAAAATACACAAATTAGGCTTTAAGAGTGGTGAGCTACACTGACTGTTGAAGAATTGTAAACATGTATCCAGAAAGATGTGGCAGCCTTAAAAAAGTTTAGTCACAGCAGCCAGATGTGAATACTATATTCTGTGTTCCAAGAATGGGTGGTGTAATAATCCTGAAGGTATCTCAGGATGGAGAGTTATTGTACAACACCAAATTAATCCACCCACAGTTAATTGGGAGGTTATTGTATTGCAGAACTACCTTATAATTATTACTAATAATGTGATAGGTTATTATTAGTTTTAGCTCTGCCTCTGCTCAATAAGGTATTTTCTTGACAGCATGACATGACTTGCAGCTGTGGCTACCAAGCAATATTCAGGAGCAACAGTTTCTGCTTAATTAGTTGGTTGGTATAAATTTCTTCATCCAGGAATCTTACCTATCCCCATGTCTGTGTTAAAATTATATAAGGGAAGAGCAATCTGTATATACATACATTGTCAAAGCTGACAGTTCACAAAATATTCTCTTTGGATGAGTCTGACCATATTATTTGACCCTATGTATTTTTAGGAGAGACTGTAATGACTTAATTGAATTCCGTCCTCAGTTATTGCTGTCTGAGATATGGAATTATCAGATGTCACAGGCCTGAAATTTTCTCAGGAGAATCCTAAGTCATACCTAGGTGCATTACTGAAATAAAATCATTATTAGGCAGATGAACAAACAGTTTTAGGGATTACTGTCTGTCCATAAGCAGGGGAACTGTCTTCCTTGATCTTCAAACAGAGAACAAATAAGTAATACACTGGATAAAATGAAATTACTCATTTTACTTTGGAGTTTTTTCCATTAATTTCATTATGCATTTTGAGAAATGCAAAAGATGCTGCAAAACTCAATAATAATTTCAATTGATATCATGCATGAGGTTATTAGTTTTGGATCACAATACGTATATGATACAAGGAAGAGCTGACAAAAATAATTTTCTTTCTATAAATCATCACAGTATGAGACTCATTTCTGACTAATTTTTCAGTAAACTCTTTTCTTATCATATTTGAATCCCCTCCTTAGTTTCCTCTGGAACACACACCTCTTTCCTTTTCTCATGAGTAGTTTGATCTATACCCTAGAAGATACATCTTGATACACAAACCACCTGCTGAGTAAATCTTGCCTAAATTTTATCTTTATGAATTATAGCTGTAATTAGCCCTACATGAGAAAGGGATTGTTGCTGTAATAAGATTCCTCAATTATCGACACATATAAACCCAGGCATAAAGAAGCCAAGAATCATTATTCAGCATGTAGACACTTTCCTTGTACTTTTGCCATCAACTCAACCACAGCAGATTATATTTTTATCTGATGATGCAGCAATCAACCCAGAACTGTCACGACAGCAAAACACACCTCATGTACACTTGGATAATAGGAGCCAGAGCTGAGCAATGAATATGCAATAGAAATTATTAGATGAATAATCTGAAGCCTCAGGCAAGAAGGTTAAATTGAAGAACATTAAAAAAATTGCAGAGAAAACCCATTAATAACTTAATAACAGGCCCAAGCCAACACCCAACAGAAAATTCTAACTGCTTTTTTTTTTCTCTTATATTTATTCCTTACAATAATTGTAAAAAATCTGAACTATTTACGATACTGTCAGTGCTAAATCTCTGAGTGTATCTAAAGCACGATAGAATTGCTTCATTGGAGCATAATTCCATGAGTATAGATTACAGCAGCATTTCAAACCTATTTGCATATAATTTACCACAGTATCTGCTGCATCTGTGCATTATGATGATGCAACAAAATTGATAAACAAACTAGATATGCTCTCCTAAGATAACCACATGGTACACTTCAGTAAGTAAATACCAAAATTTGCTGGTTAAAAGTACTTAAACTGATTATGAAATCAATTCAATTTCAGGATGATAGCTTAACTTGCACAATAGAGTAAATTAGAAGGGTTTTACAGTTGTACATTCAGAGAGCATTTCACTCCTTCAAGGATAATGGCCAACATGGTGACATACCGTGTCAAATATATTTGTAGAGAATGTAAGGCTTTTAAAATTAATTTACTGTTGATATCAATGCCTGGATATATTACAGTGAATTTAAAATACTACAGTAGCCCTTATGTACTACTAATAGTCTAGAAGAGCAGGAGGGAAAAGTCAGAGTCAAAGCCACATGGTCAAATACTACTGAGGTGATAACTGCAAATCTAGGAAATAAAGCCATCTTTTTGTTGCAGCTATAAGCAACTACTGCAAAAGTGCTCTATAATACAGTTAAGGTATCTTAAGGTAATTTTGCCTTAAATAATAAATAATTAAAAGAATGTCTATAGAAAGGGAAGTATGGAAATGAGCGAACACCCACTGTTGCACAAGTGAATTACAATGAAGACTAAAAAAATGTTTTTCATCATCCCTATAAGGCTGTCAGCCTACACATTACTCGTATTACAGATAGCTACTAAGTCATTTTTAGGCAGCACTGTAAACCTACAATCAGCTCTGCTTCATGTACGTCACCTCGAAAGACAAGGATCTTCCATTTACAAACTCTTCAGAGCCCAAAGTCAAAATCCCACTAAGAGCTAAACATCTAGTTTAAGCTTAAGTACATCATCTAAGTACCTCTGGCAATAAAGAGAGAGGGAGAAACCCTCTCACCTCCCTCCCAGCACATAATTCACCTTGTCCTAAGATGTGTGGAATGAATCACCACCTCGTGGTACCTGCAGTGAATCTCCACTATCTAGATCTGCATTTGTGTAATAACCAGTACAGATTTTAACTTGTAACCAACAGTATTGCAGGTCTCCTCTCTGAGACCAGGGCTGAAGAGTTTGGTTTCCACAGCCTGTGCTGCCCAAGGGCATGAAGGCATGCTTCAGCTAGGCAAAGGTCAATGCCCCTGTTTCTCTTCTCTTCTACAATTCCTTTGACACAGTTTGTGTAACTAACAGCTCAGCTGCCTAATCCAAACAAGATTCATTCACAGTCCTTGAACCAGCCACAGACGGTTCACTCTGCTCATTGGTAGAAAGCTAGAGACTTTTTCAGGTGAGACTTTGAACTGCATTGCTCCCATAGCCATGTTCCTTCTCTCCCCCTCAACATATGTCCCATAAATGCCATGCTTTGAGAGTCAGACTTGTGACAGCTGATGATCAGCTCATACCCCACACCACAGCATCAGCATCTCACACTTGTGGCTCAGCTCTACAGCTTCTCCCTGTCTGTGGATGTTCTGCCAGGAAAGGCACCGTGCAGACAAGCAGGGCTCAGAGCTGGGCCTCTGGCTAGGATTGTCCTCTCACAGGGGACTGCATGCAAGGCAGCTGCCTCATACTTCCTTGGCAGGTGACTGTACACACTGGAGGAGGGATTGATGGGGGCTTCATAGTTTTGGGGCGGAATCTAGTTGGAGGCCTGTGACTAGTGGAGTCCCTCAGGGGTCGGTATTGGGACCGGTGTTGTTCAACATCTTCATCAACGACCTGGATGAGGGTATAGAATGTACCCTCAGCAAGTTTGCTGATGACACCAAGCTGGGAGGAGTGGCTGACACACCAGAAGGCTGTGCTGCCATTCAGAGAGACCTAGACAGGCTGGAGACTTGGGCGGGGAAAAACCTGATGAAGTTTAACAAGGGCAAGTGTAGAGTTTTGCATTTGGGGAAGAAAAATGCCATGTACCAGTATAGGTTGGGGGCTGACCTGCTGGAGAGCAGTGTAGGAGAAAGGGACCTGGGGGTCCTGGTAGACAGGAGGATGACCATGAGCCAGCAATGTGCCCTTGTGGCTAAGAAGGCCAATGGCATCCTGGGGTGCATTAGAAAGGGTGTGGTTAGTCGGTCAAGAGAGGTTCTCCTACCTCTTTATTCTGCATTGGTGAGGCCACATCTGGAGTATTGTGTCCAGTTCTGGGCCCCTCAGTTCAAGAAGGACAGGCAACTGCTGGAAAGAGTCCAGCACAGAGCTACAAAGATGATTAAGGGAGTGGAACATCTCCCTTATGAGGAAAGGCTGAGGGAGCTGGGTCTCTTTAGCTTAGAGAAAAGGAGACTGAGGGGTGACCTCATCAATGTTTACAAATACGTAAAGGGTGAGTGTCAAGAAGATGGAGTTAAGCTTTTTTCAGTGATGACTAGTGATAGGTCAAGGAGTAATGGATACAAATTGGAGCATAGGAGGTTTAAGGTGAATATCAGAAAAATTTTTTTTACTGTGAGAGTGACAGAGCACTGGAACAGGCTGCCCAGAGAGGTTGTGGAGTCTCCTTCTCTGGAGACATTCAAAACCCGCCTAGACGCCTTCCTGTGTGATGTGCTCTAGGTGACCCTGCTCTGGCAGAGGGGTTGGACTAGATGATCTTTCGAGGTCCCTGACAACCTCTATGATTCTATGATTCTATGATTCAGCTCATTCAAGAGCCTGCATTGTTACTATAGGCAATAATAATATGTTGAAGAAATAAAAAAGTATGAAATGATTAAGCAAATTCTCCCAGTGACTATCTTTGGTAAGGAAAATTATAAAGCAATAATACACATTCATTAGTAACCTATTATTTATCAGAGCCTACCCATTTTCAGTGTTTTGTACAAGGAAACTGGTGGCAAATACCCTGTCAAATGACAGGGCTTGGATGTCATCAGGAAAGTGGATTTATTATCTGCAAAAAATTATTTTCATCTTCCAAAAATAAACATAGTAAAAATGCAAATTATGCATACTCACTGGAAGGTTTGCTTTTACAATGAATCCCCTGCAAACAGAAATGAAAATATTATGAAAGTTAATATAACAATCAAAATTAATATTGATTAATCATTGTGCACAAATATAAACATACCATAAGCAAGTAAACATATTCACAGTTCACAACAGAAATAATTTTTTAATTTTTTTCAAATACAGTGAAAATGCACATCACTACTGTATATGACAGCCTTATACATATCAGGACATAATACCAGCATTTTCCTTATTTTTCTGTATATCTATAGATATGTAATTGTTATAACAAGTATAAGAGTTCCACCAAATACAGACATCATTCTAACAGGTGCTGCCGTTCACACTGACCAACAGCTTGTTTACTGTTTTGTCAAACTTTACAATGGACTGCTTGATACCAGGGCAAAGAAACCAAACAATTTTTAATGGATGATATGTAGAACACAAATAATATTATATTATTTTTAGATCATACTAGGCAAATAGAAAGAATTATTACAGTAATTTCAAATGAAGTTTAGAAATAAGACTCGTCTTTTTATTTCTGAGAACTATCTGGCTCAGAATCCTGAAAATGAAATTACTACAATACTTACCATTTTCAAGTGGGAAAGTGTTTTGACAAGAGGCAAAGTGAACCTGACACTGAGATTTTAACAGGTTTCCAGCTGTCTTTCAGACAGACTACATACCTTTTTCCAGTAAAATAAACACTTAACCATACACTAAAATTCTGCACAGTATAAAAATAACAAATCTTACTTTGAATACTATGCATGACATTCTAAAGAAAGGCGGTTACTTAGTCAGTACACACTGTTTTCTGCTGTTTTGGCATTCAAGTTTCTGACATAGCACTTATACCAGTGTTCTTTCATATACAGCAAATATTTTCTTCTCAGTTTTCCTTTAAAATCAGTGTTTCAGTCTCAGAGATAATTTTGTCACACCTACAAAAGGAGCAGGCACCATCCGCTGCTCTCAAATGGATTGGCAGCTTTCGGCCCTTTAAAACATTTTAGGATCTTGTCATTAAGCCAACAATCTGCAAGTTTTAGAGCCAGCAAAAGTCTCTCAGTGGACATTTGGAACTTTTCAAGTTGAGAGAAACACAGAGGCTGCAGCCTGGGTAAGCATTAGTACATTGTAAAATAACTATTGCTTGGTCTTCCATAAGGCTTTCATCTACAGGTGATTCTGTCCTCCTCATAAACGCAGCTGTAGAGCAAAATAATAGTGCTGCAGGTGAGAAATTACAGCATGTTAGCTACCCTGTGACAGATGCCTTGAATACCTGAGAAGTGTGTTTTCTGTCCTTCAGTGCTGCTTTTAAGCTTTTAGCTAGATAAGCTCGTTTTTTAAAAAGGCTTCAGAAAAAGAGTCACCAGTATCCAACCTGTATTAGTTGTAATTTCTTTGTCCTTTTGGCATTTTTATTTTTAATAATCACTTATAGAGGTAAGTTTTACAACTGGCAATTTGTCACTATGATTCATAAAAGTGCAGATGCATAAAAGGTGGTATTTTAAGTCATTATTTATAATTATACAGAGATGGTCATATATGTTCACAGCCTGAAGATTATAAAAATTAATCATGATATTGTAAAATAAATTACTTTGGATTCCTCTACACAATCCTGCACCAACACTCAGAGCAGGGATTCTAAAGGAATTCACACTTCTTTACATAACTGTCCTATAACTGGGCTACTTCTATTTCAGTGGTTTCATAAATTCCTCCAATGCCCCCAAAGAACTGAAGAATGTAAGCTGATATGACCTCATTTCTGTTGCAAAGTGTTCATAGAAATATTTGTCATTTAATTATTTCTGCCTACCCCAAAAAAAGTTTCATTGGTTGTTCGCTGATTCTCCCAATGCAGATTCCTCAATAGAAAGGAGAAGACTATATTTTTCTGAATAATTCAGTGCAACACTAAACCAATAAAAGTGGAACATGCCAGTTCATATAAAACTCCATTGGAAATTTAACTGCTGTCTCAAAGCTCTAATTTTGAATTATTTCTAATAAATCCCTGCAGGAGTGTGCAGGACAATTAAATTGAGTCTCTCTACTTGTGGTTCTCCATGGCCTTAGGGAGTAGAATAGACAAATATAAAAAAATACTGCAAAAAAATGAATGAGTTAGGGAGCTAGCTTTCTTGTTGAGAAAACCTAACTGTTGGATCAAATACTTGCTGAGCTACTGCTTACTGGAAGAAATTAATCTCTCGTGAGATAATTTAGCAAATTAGTTCTGTAATTCTTAACGCCCCATTCTGTAACCAGACTATTGAAAATATTTTGGCTAGGTGGCTTGAAAGAGTCCCCAGTTGCCAGTCAAAATTTCTTAGTACATCATCTTGAGTCCTGCACTTCAGCCACAACAACCCCCAGCAGCACTACAGGCTTGGGGAGGACTGGCTAGAGAGCTGCCCAGCAGAGAGGGACCTGGGGGTTGACTGGCAGCAGCTGAACATGAGCCAGCAGTGTGCCCAGGTAGCCAAGAAGGCCAACAGCATCCTGGCCTGCATTAGGAACAGTGTGACCAGCAGGACCAAGGAGGGGATCCTGCCCCTCTGGCTGGCCTTGGTGAGGCTGCATCTCGAGCACTGTGTGCAGTTGTGGGCACTGCAGTGTAGGAAGGACACTGAGGTGCTGGAGAGGGTGCAGAGAAGGGCAGCTAGGCTGATTAGGGGTCTGGAGAACAGGTCTTATGAGGAGAGGCTGAGGAAGCTGGGGCTGTTCAGGCTGAAGAAGAGGAGGCTGAGGGGAGATCTCATTGCTCTCTACAACTGCCTGAGAGGAGGTTGAGGTGAGGTGGGTGACCAGCGACAGGACAAGAGGAAATGGGGTCAAGTTGTGCCAGGGGAGGTTCAGGCTGGATATTAGGAAAAAATTCTTCACAGAAAAGAGCGGTGAGGCTGCCCAGGGAGGTGGTGGAGGCACCATCCCTGAAGGTGTTCAAAAAAGGGGTAGATGTGGTGCTTTGGGAGATGGTTTAGTGGTTAGGGGTTGCAGGGTGGATGGCTGGACTTGGTGATCTTTAAGGTCTTTTCCAACCTGGATGATTCTGTGATCTTTAAGCTAATCCATCTAACCATTCTTTCTGGTTACAATCACGGTGCAAAAATACATTAGAAAAAAATCAAGATTCCATTGAAGTAAACAACAAAAATCTCACAAAACTCAGAGTTTCAGCATTTTACTTAAAGAAGGCTAGTGTTGTAGAGTTCATGTTATAACACTTGACAAACACAAATTATATTAAATAAATGATCTTAAGTTACAAATATGAAACAACCCACCCCCTTCTGTGGGGCTGTGGGACGATGCAGAAATCCTCCTATAACATCTAATCTATTCTAATTAAATATTGTTTTTCACTATTCCTCAAATTAATCCTACCATCTGAGCACTTGCCAGTACCATCTTGCATTTGTTTTCTTATCTGCTCCATGGGACAAAAGAAACATCCATCAGTGATTTTTGTTCTGGTAGGGAGATTTTTTTGTCATTCTTAGGCACTTGATTTTGTTCTGGGTGAGGAGTAGTTGGGAAGGTTTACATAAATAATCAAACATTTGCACAAACGTTTGCCAGTTACAGCAAGCATTTGGTCACAGCTCAATACTTTTTTTTAATAAGTGTTTATTTTTATTGTACAATACTGAGGAAGGGGGGTGGGGTGGGAGGGTATTTTATAATAATTTTGCAAAATAGTCGAGACCATCTGTCTCAAAGAAAAACTCAAATAAATTAACCAAGTTCCTCTCCCACTTTCTATATCTTTTGTTTTCAGGAATTTTCAGTGATGAATGCAATAGAAAAACATAGCTCTCTAAAACCAAAATGGAAATTTTCTTCCCCTTTCACAAATGCTGTGGGTGTCTTTTATGCAAAAATAAGATCCTGAACATGATAGCACATTTACTCCTATACAGAGAGCATCTTTGATTCATATCTGCTTTGGCAAAAAGCCTAAGCAAAACAAACTTACACAATGCACAAACAGTTAGGGATTTTCCTATTTCTCTAGGGTTTTCCCCGTTTGTGGTATTACTCAACTGTAGCTAGAGGTTATCTGAACAGACACCACCAACATGCAGCATTCTGAATAGAAGGTGCGGTGCCAACTTTTTAGCTAGCACAGCAATTTCTCCTCAATCAAAGCCAATTTTAATATCACATTGTTTTGTTTAAAGACTGTAAAGGAGAAAGTGAGATCAGCAGAGGAAGACTTGGATTTGGGGGCACAGGGAGTATTTTCATTAATTAAAATTGCCAAAGAGAAATCGTGCGCAAGTGTGGAAATTCTTCCCTGAAGGTTCTGTCATGCAGGAAAGAGTTTGAGGCAAATTTGGTTCCATGGTCTTCCTGTCAACTCTGTTGTATCTTGTCCATAAAACGGTTGGTGGCAACTCTTTCACAATTCTGTAAGGAACAGTAATATGCCTCAAAATGCCTTAAAATGTATAATTTAATGGAGATCAGGTTGTCAGAGACTTAACATTCATTAATTAAGGTGCCTACATGAAAGTCAGTGAATGTACAGTGAATAGTTTTTCCCCCTTTTGCAAGATTCTCAGTGGCAAAGCTATTACAGAGCCTTCACAGAATCACAGAATCTTAGGGATTGGAAGGGACCTCGAAAGATCATCTAGTCCAACCCCCCTGCCAGAGCAGGATCACCTAGAGCACAACACACAGGAACGTGTCCAGGTGGGTTTTGAATGTCTTCAGAGAAGGAGACTCCACAACCTCTCTGGGCAGCCTGTTCCAGTGCTCTGTCACTCTCACAGGAAAGAAGTTTTCTCTGATGTTTACATGGAACCTCCTGTGTTCCAGTTTGCATCCATTGCCCCTAGTCCTATCACTGGACATCACTGAAAAAAGCCTGGCTCCATCCTCCTGATGCTCACCCTTAACATATTTGTAAACATTGATGAGGTCGCCCCTCAAGTCTCCTCCAAGCTAAAGAGACCCAGCTCCCTCAGCCTTTCCTCATAAGGGAGATGTTCCACTCCCTTAATCATCTTTGTAGCTCTGTGCTGGACTCTTTCAAGCAGTTCCCTGTCCTTCTTGAACTGAAGGGTTCAGAACTGGACACAATAATCCAGATGTGGCCTCACCAAGGCAGAATAGAGGGGGAGGAGAACCTTGACCTACTAACCACACCCTTTCTAATACACCCACTCAATTACTTATATTCCTACTTTAGGTTCAGCTCTCAGAGAGGAAAAAGGAAAAGGAACATGACCATCTTCTGACTTTTTGCTCTGTTCCAACAATTTCTGTTCTTTGACCAGCTTTACAAGCAAGCCAAGGACTGGGTATACCTGGCAACACAGGGAAAGAGTTGGCCTTATGTGGCATGTCTGCCAATAACCAGTGCAGACATTGTAGCCAAAAGGCTGATAAAGATGATTAATCTAATCATGTTCTTTTGATTTCCAGTCGAGAGAGGATGCTTTGCACAGATTCATCTTATTCTGCACACAATTAGAAAGGACCTCCCAGACCACTGGGTCTGGGCCTCCAGTAACCAGAGGTGCCACATCATCTAATCCTTTACAAAAAATGGTGAAGCTTCATTTTAAAATCACTGCTCCAATAGGCAAGGCTGTTACAGAATCCCTGTTCTCCAGTGGCACTAAATCTTTTAATTTCCAGTGTAAACACCATAATGGTTAGCTTGTATTGACTTCTGATTGTTCGTATTATCTTTTCAATTAAATAAATACTTTCCACCATGGAATTTACTTTCCATTTATCTACAGCCAGTAATATACTTTTTCTCAGCTTTTTTGCAAGACCATAAAAGCCAAGCTTCCCTATTCCTCTCAAATAAAAAAGGCTTTCCTTCTTACCATCACCCCTCTCAGCAGCTTTTTTTACTTTAATGCATCTTTCCAAATGGTGTGACCAAAGCCATGCACAGTTTTGAAGACAGTTTCCCACTGGGGTTTATTTGATACCTACTAAAGTGGCAATATCCTTTGTCTCAGTTGGGAGCACCATAACCATGTCAAATCAGTAGTTATCTTTCAAGACAGAGAGGGAGCTACTTATCCTTTCTGTGTGGGCAGTCCACCAGCAGCCCACCCTTTCTCCATCTGCTCACCCTGTTCAATTCATGGAGGGAGGAACCTAAATATTCTGGGCCCATAGAGTGATGATTGAATGAAAGATTTCTCATGGCCTCTAGTGAAAAACCTGACAATGCTAATTATTATCTCAACCACCTCCATAAAGAAAAAGGTCTTGCAGCAGTAGACAGCCACAGTCAAAATGCTATGGATCTTTACAATTGAAGAACTTTGGATGGAAACAGAGAGGATTCAGAGCTGTATTATAAGCTCCTCAAACTGTCAACAAATGACTGTAAATTAATTCATAGAGACATTCATCTTCAGAAAATACCAAGGCAGAACTCAACAAATGGAAACAACTGAATACGCTTTAGATTTTTCCACAGCTATTTTCACAGGTGAAGGAGATAAGCCGGAGCACCCACACACACACACGTTTTGCTGCCGGTTGCTGGGAAACCAAACCGCTGCAGCCGCGAGGGGCTGCCCCCCGAAACCGCGGATTTCGAGATCCTGCCGGAGCTGCCGGCCCGGTCCGTCCGCTGCTGCTGGGGGGTCGCCCGGTACCGGGAAGCCGGACCCCTACGGACCTGCTGCCGAGCCCTGCCAGCTGGAAAAGAAGCTGCGTCTCAGGAGCCACACGCTACGGAAGGGTGAACACACACACCCACACACGCAAAACCTCTAACTTTCCTGCCGCGCTCAGCTCCTCCCTCCCTCTGCTTTGAACCACAACCCTCTCTCGGAGAGAACATCTTAAGGACACAGAACTTTTTGCATGACCTCCCTAAAGGACCCATCACTTCCCTGATATATCCCTGGTAGCCATTTGCCATTTTCACATTTTCCCTAAACCTCATCCCTCAGTTTGTGTTAACCCTTAATAAACCGGTTCATTCGTAAACTAAACATTGGTCTCAGCAGCAATCGGTGAGCGCGGTGGGGGAGTATCTAACTACAGTTCTAAGATACGGTCCCGCAGCGGCCGTTCCTCTGTGAGAGGCGAACACCACGTGCGACCCTCGGTCTTACTCAACAGCCCCTCCACACTGCGGGGGGAAGTGGCGAAAACCTCCTGGCAGCTGATACCCCCCATGGCATCAGCTCGCAACGCCTATTGTCCATGCAGAAAAGAAGTAGGCACCTGATCTTCTGGTAAAACATGACTTTGCACTGCTTTGAACGACTGCTGCTTCTACAAGACTGCCTGGATGTTGCTGGATTTTTTTACAGAATGCCAAACCAGAACATGTGAGTCATGCCTGTGCGTTACCCAGTTCCATGCTGAACAAAAATGATCCTATCACATCAGCACAGTGCTGAGCCTTAGAGCATAAGGACTACTGAGAAGTGGGTTATTAAGCTCAGGCTCAGTACAGCGCTAACGAGGTCATGCACTTTCTGGAGGAGACCTGGCTTGTGTCCAACAGAGCAAGGTAATGTCTGCCAGTGCTAATGTCGTGTTAATGTGTGCTCAACTAAACAATGGACTGACCATGAACAGGGAAGAGATTATTTGGTTTAATGAAGATGATTGGGCAGTCTTCACTAAGGCTTCACAGTGGTCTAAAGCACAGCCTTTTGCCAATGTTTGTTTCTTGCACCATTTGCCATTTCACATATATATGCAAATGCAAATGCAGGGACCCTGTCCTCCACAACCCTGCAGTGTGTCACCAGGCCAACACTTCCATTAGTCTTGCTGTACTTCAATAATGCAGGAGCACATGGCCAACAGAAGGCCTTCAGGCCCCTTAGACCTTTATCCTTTGTTTACCTAGTACTATTCAGGTAAAACAGAGATTTCTACCTTCTAGTCAGTATGTACTTCCTCCTGCACTGTACTGATGCAGAGAAATCCCATATTTTAACTGAATTGTCCCATATTTTAACTGAATTGTCCCATATTTTTGCTGGACTGTGTGTGGCATGTAACATCTTCTGACCATTATTATGAGTGCATGGCTGTATTGCTTTTACAGAGCAGAACAAATGAAAGAGTAGGCAGCACAGATATATTTCTGGGAACTCTTTGCAGTGAGATGCATTTCTCCTATAAGTGAACGTCCAGTCAAAATAATATTGCTTTGAAGTCTCACAGCTGGGAAAAATATTCCCCCTTTGTATGTTTTTAAGTGAATTGTATGTAAAAATAATGCTGTGATACAAGAAGGCCCTACATAGAAACCACTTGCTTTTAAATTTATTGGACCAAAGGGAGCTATGGCAGCCTGAAATAAAAGCTGCGTGTTCTATTGTATGCTTCAACTCCAGGACTAGAAGCAGAAATTGCTTGAAGCAAGTAAGCTTTAGCTTCTTTTTTTTTGGAAATGAAACCCAAAAAAAAAAAAAAAAAAAAAAAAACAGAAAAAAATACTGTCAATTATTTTTAAGTCATGTTTCCTAAAATATTAATACAAGTTGTTAACAAAACAGAATTGCATACAATAGACAAAGTAAAATTAAATTGCACTTTGAATGTCGTATCCTCAGCTGGTATAAATCAGCACCATCCCATGCAGAGAGTGTCGGAAATTTCAGACCACTCAGCTACTTGAAAGGACAACTAAACTACCAAATCAGCACTTGCAGTCCAACAATGAGACAGGGACATTCTAACACAGCATGAACAACTGGAAATCTCATACGGAGGGTGATTAAATTGAATCAAAGAAATTAGAGTGGAAGGGGTCTCGAGAGGTCGCCAAGTCCAGCATCCTTGGTGACAGAAGCACTATTGTCACCAACACTGGATCACGTCAGCCATTACTTTGGCCATTTTTTGAAAAACTGGTGGACATAGATTCCACAAGGTCTCCAAGTTAGGAATGCTGTAACAATCCCTCTGTAATGATCACAAAAGAGGTTACCAGACAAATTTAGACAAGATATTTCAACCGCACTAACAACACTGAGAAAGCAAAACTTGCAGTGAAGATTATGAGACCCTCCAGGACAGAATTGCTCCTCCTGCTGCTTCTGGAGACAGTGCTTATTTCTTTTGGAAATACTTATCTTTTGGCCTGAAGACCTTTTGCTATTCCAGTTACTGTTTTCTCATGATCATAACACTACTGCTCAGCAAAAAGAGGGAATATATTGCAGACCTGGCTTTTCAGTGCTCTGGCATATACAGTAAATCACTCACCATTTAGCTCTAGGCAACTACTCATTTTGTTTATGTTTAGATCCAGTCTCAGGGGCAAAACTGTTCTGTACACTGTGACCTTTATCAATGATAGAATCACGGAATCATAAAATCATTAGTTTGGAAAGGACCTTTAAGATCATTGACTCCAACTGTTAAGCTAACACTGCCAAGTCCACCACTAAATCATGTTCCTGAGCACCACATCTACACATACTTGCAGGGATGGTGACTCAAACACTTCCCTGGGCAGCCTGTTCCAATGCTTGACAACCTCTGTCTTGATGAAATTTTTTCCTAATATCCAATCTAGACCTTCTCTGGTGCAACTTGAGTCAGTTGGCCAGCACCCTCAGGTCCTTTTCCACTGGGCACATTCCAGTCACTCTTCCCCAAGCCTGTAGCACTGCACGGGGTTGTTGTGATCCAAGTGGAGGACCTGAGACTGTTTTGTTGAAGCTCATATAATTGGCCTTGGTCCATCGATCCAGCCTGTCCAAGTCCCTCTGCAGAACTTTCCTACCCTCAAGCAGATCAACACTCCAGTCCAACTTGGTGTCATCTGCAGGTTTACTGAGTGTGCACTCGATTCCATCATCATTGATGATCATTGATAAAGATATGAAACAGAACTGGTGCCAGTACTGAGTCCTCAGGAACATCACTGGATAGTCAACATTTGCTAACCTCCAGTCAACTGGGACCTCCCCCATTAGCCAGGGCTGCTAATAAATGACTGAAAATGGCTTGGTGAGCACTTCCACCAAATCTCTGTATTGGGTATGCATAACAAGGTTCTGGTAGGAGGGAATGCTGCAGAGGTGGCTTCTGTGAGGAGTTGCCAGAAGCTTCCCCTGTGTCCAGTAGAGCCAATGCCAGCCAACTCCAAGACAGACATGCTGATGGCCAAGGCTGAGCTTAAGAAAATTGTGGTAATCTCAGCCAAACACCATGATCCATAATATCTCATTAATTGCCACCTAAAACTAGAGGCACCTAAGTTTGTTAGGCACCTCCCTTTCTGATTTGAAAGCTCCCCAGATGCATGTAGTTTGGGGTCTATTTCATGACCAGAACAAAGTTAGAATGACATCTAGCTCATGCCAAAGCTTTGGAAGACACTTTGGAAGAGTGCCTCTCTGCAGCTACCTCTAAAGAGAGAACTGCTTCTTTCTCAAGCGCCTGAGCTCTAGAGAGTGGAGTTCAGACTAACCCAGTGCTTCAGTTTTTCCCTTGCCTAACTCAAGGCAGCACTATGCTGAGCATGCAGGTTTCTCATGCCACCCTGACAAGTCACTAATGCTTTCTAATGATCTCCATTTAATCTGTATTTAATAACCTTGAACCATAGGAAATGAGCAGGATCATAGAATGGGTGAATGTTGCACAGATACTATCCTGAAATTGTGGAGGCAGAGGGGCTCAAAAACAAAAATGAACTTGCTAACCCCCACCCTGCCAGCGCAGGTGACAGCCCTATCAAATTCTGAACAACAAATCACACCAAGACCTTGGAGGCCACATGTCAGAGCTGAAGCACCCTTCAAAGTCACAGAGGAGCACATATTTCTGGTTTTTGAAGCTCTAAAAAAAATGGTGCTTCTCATTAAACAGAGAAAAATCTCAAACCTAAATAAACTTTGATCTACCCCTGATTATATCTCTCCCTGCTGAGATATATTTTAAATATTGACATTGGCTTTATTTTAACCTAAGCTTGTTATGTTTTTGTGTGAAAATGTAAAGCCATATATAAACGACCCCTCAAGTCATGCTAGAAGCAGTGGTAGAGTTGTAACCAATGGCAAACCTGAGAGGCCACTCACTGCATTTCCTCCTGGTGCTATCGTGTCAGTTAAGGGACTGCTTCCATTAAAGACAATGATAAAAATGTCTGACTAGTTCTAATTGTGCTTGCTTGAGTTACAGAAACACTCTAGCCACAGCAAAATGAGGAAAATCTTAGCACCTGTAGATGAAAAATGTTTTTTTGCAGCTGTATAGTTGAAAATTTTGGAGAGACAGGATTATTTCCTAACTATTCATATTTGTATTACTATGGCATCTGAAAGTCTTAAACTTACAGCAGAAATCTTACAGCAGAAGCTGTGCATACATGCCTTTCCTCTCCTACCAAGAACAACAAAAGCAAAAAACACCTTTCCCTGAAAGAGCTAGCACTGTGAGCACATGAAAAATTATAAAACATTAAGAATTTCCCATGTGGAAAAGCCCCACTGAGAATATCTGTACTGCACATTCCAGCTGAAATGTTTGCAGTTTGAGATAACTGATATCGAAGGTGGTTATTAATAAATCTCGAAATGTTAAGGAAGAATAAATCATAAAAAATAAAAAATAATTACTAGAATAGTCATTACAGAGCCTTGTTCTCTTTTTACTGTTAACTCATAATTGGGGGGGGCTTTAGGAGATTTAAAAAAAAAAAAAAAAAAGGAAAAAAACCACCAAATTCTTGAATAATCATATAGTTTGGCTTTATCTTGTGTATCTTCCGTGTAGTTTAGTTGCTAAAGTTAGTACAGTCCAATTAAAGGCAGCAGAGGTACAAAAGAAGGGCTTCCAAAGAGGCAGGGTTCCACCAACTTTACAACAGCAGCATTGTTTCACCTGTCTCTCCTGATCCCACTGTTGCTCCTAGAGGCAGCAATAATTCCTGGGCATGTCCTCAGCTTAATAAATCCATCAGTGTTCAGTACCTTCCTATGTTGCTTCACTCTATGTCTCATTTTTAATGATAGACCTTACTCACTGAAAACCACCTATGCCACACATTCACATAAAAAGTGTAGGTGTTTTTTTACCCATAAGTGGAAAAGAAAATAAGCTACAAAAGCAGACTAATGTGACCATGCTCTAAAAATTATTCTAGCTTATATAAATATAATATATTGAAAACAAGGGAAAAACATTAAAAGAACACATACTACTGACCAAAAACTAAGCATGAAGCATGATACTATAATGAGAACTGCAAAACTAAATTTAAAAAAAAAATCAACTGGGGAAAAATAAAATACAAAGATATCAAAATTTGTAAAGTAACACAGAAATCTCTCATTGCAGTCATGGAAGGAAGAACAGCAGGTCAGGGAGATGAGGAAGTGGGAAAAAGATCAAGGAAGTTTGCATATGTAGGGAAAAATAAAACTGGAGACAGTGAAATGTATTAACTGCAATAAATTCTATTTCCTCAAAGTTTTTCCAAGAAAGACAATGCACATCTACCAATGTACAATGTTGTTTATATGATTCATACCTTCTGAAAATATGCAGGCAAGTAGAGGCAACTCCAAGACAATCAGTTTCCAGAAATGATTGAAATTTACCACACATATTCAAAGCAACTAAGTTGAAATATTTTCTTGCAAGGGAAATAGTCACAGGTAATTTGCAAAGTAAAACTAAAACTCTCTTCATCTTTGCACACTTTCTGAATGAGATTGGATGTCCCAGACAGTTTTCACAATCAATCCCATATTTTGCATGCTGAAAGGGCAGGATATGCAATATAGCAAGACAAGTCTTTGGCTCTGCTGACTTTTCCAAAGGAATAAGGTAAATATGACTTGAAAAAACATCTTTAGAATGCACAAAAGAGAAAATTACACATGAAAACAGAGGTATAACGACCATTTTCTGAGACATACCTGAGAGATATTTGCTTAGTGTGTGCAGAGATCTGTAAGCTCCACAGGCAAGCTATTGTGGTGCTCAGCATCATTAGTTACTGTGACTTTCCAGCTTATTCATGATTTCAGAAAATCCTGTCCCACTGAATTCCTACAGTTATGAAGGCAGGGTCAGGGCTGTGATGTATCTGTATCATATCTGAGTATACATGCCAGAACTTCCTCAACAACACAATGCTGTTTGGGGCATATTTTCTATTTTGTGTTTTTAAGATTGCAAACAATTTCCTGATACTCAAAAACAGCCAGTAAATATTAACAAAATCAGAAAAAAAATTTCCAAGATTATGAAAACTGCCATGAAAACATCTGTGCCAAAGTTAATATATAAAACCTAGGGATCTTTTTTGGAGATGATGGTAGCATAACACATAGAACTTAAAACGTGAATTCCTGGTTTGAACAGTCTGGCAGTCACAGAATGGCACATGGGAATTCATGGGTCCTAGAAATTAAATTATTTTCTATCAAGGATAGGATGAAACTCCTTTCTGATGTCCAAATTATCTACCTGTCCAGGACTAAGGCCTAGCTTCTCAACTCTAAGCCAAAAACCCAGGAGAATTTCTAAAGCTATCCTTAGAAATAATTATTTTAAAATCTCTTTTTGGTCCTTCTAATTTTTTATCATCCCTGATTCTCTCCTCTCTTGCATTCTGCCAAGAGAGGTAGAATGGGACAGTACAAAGAAACATGACAAAGTAACAAGTACAGCATCGCCAGCTCCAGCAGATGTACAAATTAAGCTAGTCCTACATCTTACTGCAGGAATTCCAGCTAGGTCACAACACGTGGTCTCATTAAAATCAGGGCTGAGATTTGGGAGCTAAAAATTTACTGCTCATAATAAAGGCCAGTGGCTCCCATCTCCTGCTGAGCTTGCTTATATCTCCTTTGCTTTAATATCTACCTCCTGTTAATTTTGTGTCCCCAGCTTTCATGACTATTTGTAGTGCCTCTGCTCTTGCTACTTGAGAGTGCTTGAGGAAAGGAGAAGTGAGGAGGAGGAAAGAACAAGAGTTACCATTGCATTTTTCAAGTTCTGAATTGCAGAGCTTTTCCCACTTACACCTTTCCCCAAAGAAGTGGTGGTAGGTGCTCTAATAATGAGGAACACTAGAGGTTTTAAATTCTTGCTTGCCACTGGCTGTTTTCCTCTCAGTGGGTAAGGAAAGAGGATGGCACCCAACCAGTGGCATAAGACACAGCAAGAAGCATGAAAGCTAAATATTTCATGTTATTGATAAGCTATTTTAAAACTTAAGAGCAAATTTAAAACATAACCTAAGAGATAAATTACCTAAACTTGCTAAATTGCAGCTCTCCTGACTACCAGCAAAGAAGGTGAGCAGACATATCTAAGCAAATGGGTAATATCACTCTAATAGAGTGACTCCACATGATTAATTATACTATCAAAGCACTTAATTAAACCCCATAATTAAGAAACATTGCACAGGAAGGTCAGCACTATTTTGTACTTGTGAAAACTGGAGAAAGGAAATTACTTGAATAGGGTCACACAAGTGAGTCAATGACAGCCAGGAATACAAAACTCAGGCTTTCTGTCTAGGGCACACTCTCATGGACTGTACTGCATCTCTGCAAGTATTAGCAGAGGTATGTTTTATATATTTATGCATCTCCTCTAGTCATCATATTGATGCAGACACAAAAAAAGTCTATGGTGAATCATCTTCCTATGTTGGGACTTCACTCTCTCTCTCTCTCTCTCTCTCCCCCTCACTCTGAGGAAGTCAGATCTCTGACCAATCTCTTTAGACATTTTCCATGTCTAAAAATAGTTTTTCAACCAGATTCTAGAGAACAACTGGAGCATGTCAACTAGATTATCATGTCCATTTTAGAGAGGCTTGGGATCATTTCTAAAACAATAATTGCTTACCTTAATAATGAACAAAGAATGAAAATTTATATCAGCTGAGTTAGTGGCCTAAGGGCTGGATTTACAGTGAGTGATGTTCAGCAAGAATGGTCTGATCCAAGGCATAAACATCCAGTAAGGAAACACCAAAGATTTCAACTATGAAAAGCATGAACAGGCAGCAGCTATGTCAAGTACTTGCTGCCAATAACCTTTATAATTACAGGGAAATGCCAGATTTAGTTTCGAGTTTCCTTCTTTATCTATGGGCTTTTGAAATGTTAGTGCATTTAATGGCAGACAATTCAAATATCATTTCATAGTTTCTCGAGAGTTTTTTTTAAAACATAGTGCTCTTGATCTTTCCCAGCTGTTGAGTCAAATTTGGCTTAAGCTTATTTCTTTCTGAACAGCCTGTAAACAATGTGGATTGTAAAATGAATAGGGCACAAACCCCATTTCAATTGCAGGCTGGGATTCCCCTATGCTTTTACAGGGAAACATTGTTGATAACTGTGTTTGCTTTTGGTGAGGCCTGGAGACCAAGCCCATGGTATTTAACCTTTGAATACGAGAATATCACACAGGCTCTAAAGCCAAGCCATCAAAATAAGGAAGGAGAAATAAATCATAATAAATAACAGAAGTTTGGTTTTTCCTTTGCTATCACTCAACCCACAATTGTATGTTTTCATGCTGTTTAAATATTCATGTAATACTTGCATAAACATCCAATGTTCTTTTGGGTTTTTTCCTTTCCTGTAGTGAAGCACAGCTCATGGTATAGTAATGAAACCTCAATATTGCCTTATCCAAGGCAATGTAAGGATATCTTGTTGAATACTCACAGTAAACTAAGAATGATTCATAAAGTTGTAAACCAAAATCTAAACAGTGCAGGGTGAATGGTTTTTAGATCACATACCTGAAAACAGTTATGTCACTATTTCCCTCATAAGTACAACCAATGCTTTATACTCTGGTAAGAGTACCCAAGGAGATCAAAACTGCTTACAAGTATTCAAGGGACATATCCACTTTAACACCTACTCTGCTTGTCAAAATGAAAAGCTTCTGTTATTAAACCTATTCAAAAGTTTCTGAAAATACAGTTTGAATAATGCTGAAAAATGGAACTTAATTCCTTTTCATTCCCCTATTGCTTTATGAAGAATGACATAACATGACAGTTGACTCTGCAGGAGAGAAATCCACTATACAAACTTACAGGAGAATGTCATAAAGAAAACAAAACAATTTTCTATAATACTGACTTGTAACAATAGCAGCTACAGAAAACTTCTGGTAGTTTTCAAATTGCGATATCTTGTTATCACATTATCACGGGTCACATTTGTGACCTGTTGTGCCATAGCAGAAGGCAGCACATGTATATTGCACATATGCAGACAAATTGCAACCCCTGGTTACTGTCCCTATAAAGACCATTGAGTTATAAACTATGGAGAACATAAACTGCTCCCTTTTAAAGTAACTCAGGTAGGTGACAAACTGTGGTCAGTTATGTAGGGAAGCTGATGTTACTTGCAAAGGAAAAGGAAGAAGGAGTGTTCTCTAACAAGCTAGTTATAAACCTCTAAAGTTCATGCAGCTAAAATGCTTTGCACTAGATTGAAAATGCTGTGCTGGCACTAATTTGTCCTGTGGAGATCATTATTGTTCCCAGTGAGAAAACATTTTTGTCTTGAAAAGTCATTAATGCATTCAAGATTCTACTGAATACAACTAGCAGAAATATTACATAGAGAACATGAACTGAACCCCATCTTCAACATCACAAATGATTGATTGATTCCATTATACTGGAAACAATATATTTCTGCTGTAATTTAAAAAAAATAAAAAAAAAATAGGCACCTTTCTTAGTTGTCCAACCTTCAGTATAGGAAAAGTTGTCAATTTTGAAGGCAAAGAAAGGGATCCAGTCTAACAAACCTCCAGGCTGTGTCTATACATTAGCCACCTAGTGAATCAGTCTACATAATATACATACATACCTAAGATATGACAGAGAGAGATGCCCTTTAACGTTCCCAGACTATCCCCTAGACTGAATCCCGCTGAAAACAAAGTTGCTATTGTTTTTCACATGCTGAGTGTCATAGTCATACACTCTTGGAAGAAATAAATTAGAACGGTAAATAATTTCTATTTTACACTCTCATTTCAGCAGACGAAGGAGCTTTTATTCTTTTAAATGCATGTGGGTTTGCATTCATAAATGTAAGTGCATACAAATTCTTGAAAAGTGCTCAGGTACATCAAGAGATTAATCTCTTATAACTATATTTTAGTATTAATATCCACATTATCTAAGTGGATAAATACTACAGAAGTTGAATGTGAGTATATTAAACACTGTTATCTAGAAAGGGGTTGGGTTTTTTCTGCCTCCATTTTTTTAAGTATCTTCAATCCTGATATTTTGTAGGGTACATGTATAAAATATAGAGTTAATTGCTGTAACATGTACTAACTTAATATCAGGATTGTACCACCACATGTAGACAGTCTTTACTGTGTGTCATTGCCTGTCCTACACACTGACATATTCTGTCTGTACAGAGCTAAATTCTTTCATGCCATCAATTCCACTTCCCTGTAGCAAGTACATAGTTATCATGCTGTACTAAGACTGAAAGTCAGATTCCTTATTATTTTATTCTTTTTTAATGTATCTTTCCATGTATTCTCAGTTTCAGTATGCAAACAGAAGCATAATACCTCCACACTGCCCCTTTGTGGGGGTATTTGGAAACATACACAACTCAAGCTATCACAGACATGGTATGATTCACACTCCACTTCTATGCACATACATAAGTCATTAAATTCAATGTTGCATTCACTCCACAAAATGAAAAACAGGTTTTACTCTTTCTCAAGCTTAATTCATCTTTTCACAGGAAAGTCAGTGTTCTGTATATTCCTAACATAACTAGTAATTTCTGAAACCTCCTTTTCCTCTCTCCCTCATGTCTTTGGCACCACTGCAGTTGTAAAAAATTACTCTCCAAAGTAATAAATATGAACATAGTCTTTTTTTTTTTTTTTTTTTTCCAAATACAAAACCAGATTTTAAAAGGTACTAACAGTAGCTTAAAATAGTGTAAGATGCATTTTCTCACTCCCTTCCTAACACTCATCTTTGCCACTTTGCATGCTTAGTTCAGCATGACAGGAATAGACAGTGAATGTTCAGGACAGCTGAAATATTTTTCCATTTTTGCTTTCTTGCTCTGCTTAACATTATTTTGGCAGCATACAACTACTGTATTAGTAGATAGCAGATAGTAACAAGTAAGAGATTACCTGAGAACATAGAAGTCCACATTCTTCAATCCTGGGAATAATCTGACAATCAGAATTCCAAAAAAGAATTATTAGAAGAATCTGAATATTAATACTTATCATCCTAAATTAAAAACAAACAAACAAAAAAAACCTCAGAAGAAACGTTCTACTCTGACAAATCTCCCTCTCATGTCAAAACTTTAATATGAATTTTAGTCCCTCCCACAGCACCTCTGAGCTCCTCCCTCTAAAGCTTTCCAAAGGCAGAAATTTGCTAGTTGTGGGAAATACAAAGCATGTTCAACTCATTTCTTACAACTGTAGTGAGAAATGGGAAATGGGAATTTCTGACAATCACAGGAAAAGCCTTTTCCTTCTTGATTTCATCAAGTCTGCTTTAGATCAGCTTTAGCAACTTTTTTTTTTCTGTAAATTCTATGCATAAATGGGAGTTTATTTACAGAGTGATGTATCAGGCATGTTCACTGTAATCCAAATGCATTCTTAAGTCTACTTATTTTCCTGGTTTTCTAATGCACTGAATAAAATGGAAAACAGCTTTGCTGAGGTGCGTAGTCTTGGAAGGCTGGTTTCTTGTTTTGCAGCAGCAGCAAAACCAGATTCTTTTACATTAGTAATCTGTGCCTTGAACTTATTTCACTCATTATTTAATTGTATCAACAGAAGCTTCTTGTTCTATAGACTATCTCCAGAGTCTAGATTTTGAACACCCTCAGGAAGTATCCATGCTTTGCCAAAGAAGCTGAATACCACCAGCTCTGAAAGCAGGCACAAGTGAGTCACACCCCCTCAGTACCTGTTAGCATAACAAAATGCCCAGGAATGCCTTTCTGGGTGCTGCCTTGCATAGTCCCATCACAAAGAACAAGTACTCAAACAAACACTCACACATGGAGGCTATATGTGGTGTGTCATGCTCATAGGTGGAACAGGGAGTTATTCATTCATGGAGAGGGGTTGCTCACTAGGAGAGGTATCTCTCAGAAGGACATTGCCAGAACCCAAGTCCTCAGTGCCCTTGAAATACCTTTTACATCACTTAAATTAGTGAATACATAATGAACATCATCTGCTAGGGCCTGGTTTCCAATATTTTTTTTTTAAATAATCAGGTAAAAGACTTTCTCTTCTGCCGATGTATCTACTGTGCTTGTATTTTAGATGGTTTCATGTGAGTCCAGTTGGTCAACTTTCCAATAAGGCTTTATTTTTTGAAGATAAAAAGTAGTGTAAACCACAGGACTGATCAAATTTTTGCATAATTATTTTGGTTTAAAAATAGCAACAATTAAATTTTGTCATTCTACATGAAAGTACACCAGATCAAACATCACAGAATCATAGAATGGTTTGAGTTGGAAGGCACCTTAAAGATCACCTAGTTCCAACCCTCCTGCAAGGGCAACCTGTTCCAGTGTCTCACCACCCTTATAGTGAAGAATTTCCTCCTAAAGTCTAACCTAAATCTCCCCTCTTCCAGGTTTGATCTATTACCCTTTGTCCTCTCGCTACAAGCCCTTGTAAAAAGTCCCTCCTCAGCTTTCCTGTAGGCCCCCTTCAGGCACTGGAAGGTACTGTAAGGTCTCCCCAGAGCCTTCCCTTCTCCAGGCTGAACAGCCTCAACTCTCTCATAGGAGAGATGCTCCAGCCCTCAGATCATCTTTGTGGCCCTCCTCTGGACTTGGTCCGAGAGCTCCATGTCCTTTTTATGTTGGGGGCTCTAGAATTGGACACAGTACTCCAGGTGGGGTCTCATGAAAGCTGAATAAAGGCAGAGAATCACCTTCCTTGACCTGCTGGCCACACTTCTTTTGATGCAGCCCAGGACACAGTTGGCTTTCTGGGCTGCACATGCATATTGCTGGTTCATGTGAGCTTCTTGTCCACCACCACTCCCAAGTCCTTCTCATCCTGTTTTCAATTTGTTCTCCACCCAGCCTGTGTTTCTGCTTGGGATTGCCCCAACCTAGGTGCAGGACCTTGCACTTGGTCTGGTTGAACTTCATGCAGTTTGCATGCGCTCACTTCTCAAGCCTGTCAAGGTCCCTCTGGATGGCATCCCTTCCCTCTAGCATGTCAACTTCACCACACACTTTGGTGTCTTCAGCAAACTTGCTGAAGGTGCACTCAATTCCACTGTCCATGTCGCCAACAAAGATGTCAAATAGCAGTGGTCCAAGTACCGACTCTTGGGAAAAAAACACCATCACCCAACAAGTGAACCACCCATCAAATCTGTACTGTTCCAGTTTTGATACCAGGACGTTGTGCAGGACAGTGTCAAAGGTTTGCACAGGCCCAGGTAGATGATGTCAGTTGCTCTTCCTTTGTCCAGCGATGTTGTGACCCCTTTGTAGAAGGCCACCAAATTAGTCAGGCAGGATTTACCCTTGGTGAAGCCATGTTGGCTGTCACCAATCACCCCTTTGTTTTCCACATGCCTTAGCAGAGCCTTCGGGAGGATCTGCTCCATGATCTTGCAGGGCACAGACGTGAGACTGACTGGTCTATAGTTCCCTGGGTCTTCCTTTTTTTCCCTTCTTGATAATGAGAGTTATGTTTCCAGCCAGTGGGAATTTCTCCAGACTGCCGAGACTTTTCAAATTATGATGGACAGAGGCTTCGTGACTCTGTTAGCCAGTTCCTTCCGGAGCTGCGGATGGACCTCACCAGGTGTCATGGACTTGTGCACCTTCACATCCTTCAGAGGGTCATGAACCTGGAATATTGTGTCCAGTTCTGGGCACCACAGTTCAAGAAGGACAGGGAACTGCTTGAAGGAGTCCAGTGCAGAGCCACAAAGATGATGAATGGAGTGAACATCTCCCTTATGAGGAAAGGCTGAGGGAGATGGGTCCCTTTAGCTTGGAGAAAAGGAGACTGAGGGGTGACCTCATCAATGTTTACAAATATGTTAAGGGTGAGCATCAGGATGATGGAGCCAAGCCTTTTTCAGTGATGACCCATGACAGGACAAGGGGCAATGGATGCAAACTGGAACACAGGAGGTTCCATGTGAATATCAGAGAAAACTTCTTTCCTGTGAGAGTGACAGAGCACTGGAACAGGCTGCCCAGAGAGGTTGTGGAGTCTCCTTCTCTGAAGACATTCAAAACCCGCCTGGACAAGTTCCTGTGTGATGTGCTGTAGGTGATCCTGCTCTGGCAGGGGGGGTTGGACTAGATGATCTTTCAAGGTCCCTTCCAGCCCCTAGGATTCTGTGATTCTGTGATTCTGTGATTCTGTGAACCTGCTCTTCTCCTACAATGGGGAGATCTTCCTTTTCACAGTTCATGCCTTTGCCTTCTTGCTCAGTCCACTTTCCTCTGCCTAACAGGATCAGTAGCAGATGCTTAGGAAAAATAAGAAAGAAGTTAAATATGTTACTATTGTGGATTATTTTAACCTATATGGTAAGAAGTTCCAATGAGCTGGTTCTTATGGATTTCTTCATCTGTAAGCCATGTGCACATCACTGTTTTTAATAGCTGTTTCCGGACCTTTCTTAAATGAATTCAGACAACAACTTTTAATGTTTTTATCCTTATGTTTTTCAAAACTTATTGTGGCAACTATTTACACAATTAAATTATGTTTATTTGCTTTGTTTTGATTTTAAAAATGCTTCCAAATAGTTCAGTTGGGTTCTCCCTTTGTTCTTTCTTTAGAAATAATAGAGAATATCCATTCTCACCTCACCTTTGCAAAATAGTCTTTTTATTTCTAGCAAATCTCCCCAATTTTTGCTAAGATTAAGAATATACCCCTTCATTTTACTAAACTGTTTTGTAAGATAGGGGGTCCTACACACAATATCTAGAGATGAGCAGATCAAGGATAGTTTACAGAACACAACAGTACAGTCCTGTTGACTGAATCATCAGAAGCATGAAGTCCCACTACCAAAAAGCCCTTTACCAATATGTCTACTGCAAGTAAGCCAGTTCAGCACACACCATAATCAGTAGTTTTGCAACTTCAGTTTCAATATTATTAGTAGTAATTATTATTTCTTTATCTATTTATTTATTATTCAGTTTATTCCTGTAGAATACTCTTTGATTGCTGTTTCAAATATTAGTCTTATTGTTTTGGATTATCTGTTTTAAATGTAGATCTATGACAATTCCTCCAGCTGACCCTTCAGTAAGTTCCCCTGTAATAAACTCCACTCCAAATAAGCAAGCACTTCAATTTTTTACTGTATTATTAGATTCCTTGAGTAAAAGGTGTCCTTTTGTATCTCCGTTATCAGTCAACTCCACAGACTTTTTAGGAGGCTTCCTTCTAATCTCTGGTTAAAAAAAGATTGCATTGATCTTTCTTAAAAGTGTTGCATGAGGAGCTGAAGAAGTATTTTCTTACAGGTGGCATTTTGGGGGTTATCTTACAAATGCCCTGTTCTGAGTTTTCCCTACATGATTTTTAAAGAAGCTCCTTTTCCCTGGAAAGCTTCTACCCTTTCAACCGCTCCTTTTAATTTCCTTTTGGAGACTTCTTAATTTTATATAGTTCATTTTTTACTTATACACTAGTATAAGTAAACAGCACATTTTTTTGAGATTTTGAATTTATGCCACTATTGAATAGCAGCTTTTTGAGTGGCTGCTTGGAAAAGGACCAAGAGTTCTTTTTTTTTTTTTTCCTGTGGGGTCTCTGATTACTTGCTCCAAGCAATAGTTTACAAATACTTTACAATAGTTTACAAATTTAGTTTCTGTGTCAAGCCCTGAGGTGACACTCCTCCAGTTTCCATGTAAATTACTGATGTTGCTCTCTTATTTTCTTCTCTCTTACTGCCTCTGGTATTTCTTAGCACACCTCTGTCACCTTCCAAATCAAGTGGCAAGTAGCTTTGCTCTAGTACTGCACCCTTCCTATGCAGGAACAGTGTCTAAATCCACACAGTTTCTGTAATACCTCTTACTAAGTTTGGCAGACAACAACATTTCTTAGTCCAAGAAGGTCTGAGTTCAAATCTTGCGCATTTCAGGATAGTAACCTGGCTGCTCAGGTGTTTTTTTTTAATAAAATGCAGAGGTAGACCCTAAAGTATTCAGTAAGTAAAATCCAGTACTTCTTATTCTCAATATTCTTTTGGATCAAGCCTGATCTCTGGACCATCAGCCCAGGTCCCTTCTTCTGAAATGGTCTCTGGCTTCAAAAATTTTGCATGCTTGGCTACACATTTGGCCCATTTCAAGAGAGACTACTAATGTAATTCCACCATTGCTCAAGTGTGTTAAAGGAGCATTACATGGAAACCCAATTTAGGAGAGGTGTACCACCAGACATACTGAAACAGCTAGACACAGATTTTGACTTGTGTACCAGTTTAGGCACAGAACTGCATGGAGATTTCTACCTTGGTTATATATTTACTGACTTTGTCAAGATGAATATACCAGTGTCTAGGCTGGAAAGTATGTCCCTGTCAAATCCATGTTGGAGAAGTCCCAGTCTCCTTTGGAGCACAATAGCCACATTCACACTAAGTTTTGCAAGAGTATCCTGTGGTACAGCACTGCATACTTTCATGTCTCACCAACACAGGCATACATATCTTATTACTATTATTATTCTTCCAGTTGTCTTGAGGTGAAGGGCACAGTCCCATGGCTCCTCTTTTATCTAGCGTGCAGTTGTACTGCTTGCACCAGGCAACAGACATCTTGCTGCAGGGCCACTCACATCAACCACAGGACAGCTGAGTGTTTATAACTTAACAGATTCTTGTCATGTTGAGCAAGCTCTGGAGCAGAGCCGTGTGGGGTGCTACTGTCATCACAACAAAATATTCGCAATGATTCAGAACTACTTGGGAGCTGCACTTTTCCAGGAGTGTGCCTATATCTGCTGTCCAGATTGAGCCTGCATGGCCAGGACAGGTGCTTAGCAGCGTACCAGCAGGGCATATATAGTCCCACAGAGCCACAGGAGCTGCCCAAGTGCTCCTTTATCCAGCCTGCTACTGCTTCATTATACAAAAACAATTGGTCCCTATTTCATCTACATGATCCAAGGGGACCCTCAATCTCCTCCTCCAGCCTGTTTCTTTCCTACAAAAATGACAAGTATTCAGCAACAATGGTAAACGCTGCAGCAGGTAGCACCTTAGGAGCATTGCCTACAATTTGCAGAAGCAGTCAAAACACCTCCAGAACTGCAGGTAGAGGCTGGAAATGTTATGCATGCACAAGTCTGCAGTACTAGGGGAGAAATAAATGCTCAGTGGGATGCGAGAAGGTTGCTGTTTCTCCTGGCTCATGCTGTACTGTAAGGAGACACAGATAGACCCTATGTTGATGAGATTACACTGGTTTTGCAATTATCCTGCATTTAGGTCACTTCGGAAAATGGAACTGTCAAAATCTGGCCTTAAGCAGAGGCAGGTCAGGTGCACCAGACACCTAGGGATTAAGTTCTATGTATGCAACTACTATTAAAGTCATGTATGCTGCATCCAGGCAGCACTGTCTAGTTAAGAAATTATTTACTTTCAGGTAGAACTACTAGTCATACTATTGTGTCCAGTGACACTGCTTTCCTGACAAAGCAAGCCAGTTTCTCCTGTGAATAATCAAGAGTTCCTCCTTCTATCTACTTCTCCTCTCACCACCCACAGTGCTAGGAAAATGGCAGGAAATGATGAAGCGCTGCTGGAAGATTGACCCTGCTCTCACCCTTCTCCCTCCAACATTAACACACTTGTCTGCTGAGTCGTCTCAGTGGGGTGAACAGAACAGCCTCATTGTTGCTCCTCTGGACTGGGATCAGCAGTATTACATTCACTAATGCATGTTTTTTTTTACTTAGTACAATCAGGATGGCCTGCATCAGGAGCAGTGTGACCAGCAGGACCAGGGAGGTGATCCTGCCCCTCTACTTGGCCTTGGTGAGGCTGCACCTCAGCACTGTGTGCCGTTGTGGGCACTGCAATATAGGAAGGACATTGAGGTGCTGGAGAGGGTGCAGAAAAGGGCAACTAGGCTGACTAGGGGTCTGGAGAGCAGGTCTTATGAGGAGAGGCTGAGGAAGCTGGGTGTCTTTAGCTTGGAGGAGACTGAGGGGCAACCTCATCATTGTTTACAAATATGTTAAGGGCAAGTGTCCTGAGTACAGAGCCAGGCTTTTTACAGTGATGTCCAGTGATAGGACAAGGGGTAATGGGTGAAAATTGGAACATGGGAGGTTCCACGTAAACATTAGAAAAAACCTCTTCACTATAAGAGTGACAGAGCACTGGAACAGGCTGCCCAGAGAGGTTGTGGAGTCTCCTTCACTAGAGACATTCAAAACCCACCTGGACACATTCCTTTGTGATGTGCTCTAGGTGATCCTGCTCTGGCAGGGGGTTGGACTAGATGATCTTTCACAGTCCCTTCCAACCCCTGAGATTCTGGGATTCAAGTCATGCCAGGGGAGGTTCAGGCTGGATATTAGAAAAAATTTCTTCACAGAAAGAGTGGTGAGGCATTGGAACAGGCTGCCCAGGGAGGTGGTGGAGGCACCATTCCTGGAAATGTTCAAAAAAATAGGTAGATGTAGTATTTTGGGATATGGTTTAGTAGTCACAGGGGTTGGAAGGCAGACAGCTGGACCTGATGATCCTGAAGGTCTTTTCCAACCTTGACGATTCTATGATTCTGTGATCACTCTCAAAGATTATGACCTCTAACCTACATGGGGTTTTATTTCCTGTGTGCAATTACGTCAGTTTTAATTTCAGTTTCTTCTGTTTAAATTGTTCTGCTTCTTTTCTGATACTTGTTTTAACATCAAAACTGTGTTTAGCTTATGCTTTTCCTTTAAATTTTTTTCTAAACCTTCCCTTTTTGGGGAAAAGATAGATAATGCAAGTGTATGCAGAAGGTGAAGGCATCTGCTTGATAGCTTTGGAGAGTGAAAACCTGGACTTAGTAGTTGATAAGAAGGGGAAAAATTAGGAACACGAGGATTTTGGACATTTGCAAGGAGCCTGAGGGAGTACAGAAAATTCAACAAAGAATGTGCAAGGGAAGGGGATCAGGGAGGAACAAAAGAGAAATGGACAAAAGGGGAATGGACAAAAACAGCCAGTTGATCTAAAAAGCACCTGATCAGTACCTATGTGGCCAAGCTTTGAGTTTGATGAGCTCAGTCTTTCCTACCTTCTTATTGAATCCTTTCCTAACCATCTCTCCATCATCTCATTCTACCCTGTATGCGGGAGTGACATGAGGATGAGGTGCCAGCACTTGGTGGGGCAGGTGGAAATGCACTTGGTGACAGGAACCAGAGTCAGACCCAGGGTGCAGGCACCCCTGGCCAGTGGCATCAACAGCTGGACTTGGTGGAGGTCTCGACCACATCCACTGGAGTAGGAATAGTGTATGTCCCAAAAACAGCAACTGGGGGTGTTCAGACATGAAGGAGTGGTAGCACCTCCAGGAAGATATATTTAAGAAAGGGCAAAAGGCTGGGTGACAGTGAAGACTGAGGACAAAGTGTATGAAACACCAGCCCTCTGACCCATCAACATCAGAGGAGGGCAGGAGGTACCCCAGGCACTGGAGCAGAGATTGTTGCAGCTTGTGGAAAGCTGCAGAGCAGGTATCCACACTGCAGCCCATGGAGAGAACCATGGTGGAGATACTTTTTCACTGCCACCTGTGCAGAGGGAAGGAGAAAAGAAAGGAACCACTGTGTAACAACCATACCCCCGTCATCTTTCTTGCACTGTTTAGGGTTGGGTAAAGGAAACGGGACTGGAAGATTGAAGTTCAGGTTGGGACAGGAGGGGAGGAAAGGTGTTGTTTTAAGGTTTGTTTCTCACTAGTTGAATCTATTTTAATTGGCAATAAATTATTTTTCTCCAAGGGAAGTCTGGTTTTCCTGTAACAGTAACTAGCATGCAACCTTCCTGTCTTTATCAAGGCCTAAGAGCTTTCCTGGGCCATTTCTTTCCTATTTTATCCCCCCATCCCACTGAGGAGGAGAGTGAACAGCTGAAGTTCAGTCCTTAGCAAAAGTTAACCCACCGCAGGTATCAGATAGTCATGGGCTCCATGCTGGCATCTAAGAGGACCCACAAGCAATGTAGGGTGCTTGTGAGACAAGTGTGTGTGTGTGTGTTTGACAGAACACATCAAGCTGGACCAGCTAGTGAGTAGGAGACCTGTGGAACATGTAAGAGGGCCTGGGTGGGGGTGGTGGACAGAGAGCCATTCAAATGGCCATGTGAATAGAGAGGTGTGGGTGGGTGTGCTTTCACTAGTGAGCTTCAATCCTGATGACCTGAAGAGGAATGGGGACATGGCTGCCAGCACTTAGGTGAGTACTGGCAGTACTATGTGGGTGTGCTGTTGAAGGCAGTGCTTCCTCATGGCAGTGTGTGAAGCCAGCCATGTCAGTGTCCTCTGTGTACATGTGTCTCTGTGACACATGCTCAGCCTTGCTGCTGACTGAACCTGCAAACAGAAAAACAGTAGCAGTGTGCATCAGCCTGGGACAAAATCCTCTGAGCCTCAGGACCTCCGGGCCTGGGCTCCAGCAGCCAGGCAGGAGGTACCATGGGCTCCAGAGCTGCTGGAGAGGCAGTCCCTTATAACACATCCCTTAACAGATACTTAGCACAATCAATAGTTTCAATTGGTATGTGTACCATTTTCACCACGAAGTTTTTGATGTATTAAGGGATTGACAGTGTGTGGGTTTTTTTATGCCCACAAAATCTGTCAACTGTCACCATTCTTTTCCATCTGGATCTGTTTATAGAAACAGACTCTGGTGTAAGTTGTGTAAGACAAGCTGAAAAACTCTTGCAGCTGAAGTTGCAGTCCTGCCTTTCCTCTGCATGCTCCTGGTGGCACTAGCCTGACACTTCAGTGAGACGAATGAACTCTTCAAGCCTGAAAAAAAGCACAACTGCTTGTACATACATAGAAAATTGGCTGCAAATTGACTCATGGATCTATCACCTTCTATCAGCAATACTCAGTTTTTGCATTAATAATGGTGCTAAATATTTAAGGGCTCTGTTTAAAATATTTCAAGTTAGTTGTTAATGACAAATCATCTTCAACAAAATTTTATTCAAGTCTTACACAGTTCTATTAAAAAAAACCCCAAACAAAACAAAAAGCAAACAACCCAGAAACAAAAAAAACCCACTTTTTTTCAGACAAAATTGCACTGAATTACTTCAGATGTATGGACAGAAAGCAGTTCTATCACTTATCACCTTGTTGTCCATTTTTTCTGGATTGGGCCAGGCATATTTTTTATATTTATCTATGTATCTGCAATATAACTGAGGCAAAACAAGCTGCAGCAATTACTTCTTTTCTTCCACTTGAAAATGTTTCCAGATACGGTTATTCTGCTTATTATTCCATATACCTTCAGAGAGGACAAAAAAAAAAAAAAAGGTCATGAAACCTCATTTCAGTTGAAAGAAAGTACTCCTTATAGAGATGCACAGTATACCTGGATGAAAGCAGCAAGTGTTCTTAGGCTTTAATTGCCATAGCTGCTTAAGCTGCCATTCAGGCACTTTTTCCTCAGAAAGGAATCTGCAGCTTCTTAGATACTTGGGCTCTCTATATAGTGTATCAAGAGTGTGCAGAGGCTGAGAAGAGAGTCAAGAATTGCAAACATCCTGAGCAGAATTGTCTACTACAAGGTGACCTTAAGCCCTTTGCCCTCTCAAGATCATGAGTGCAAATATACGCCCTTGTTCACTTTGTTAATCCCACAGTTCTTCTCTTAAAAGGCAATTATATCTTACCTTAAGATAATTAAACACTGGAAAGAAAAACAAAGCAGGGCATTTTGCACTCATAGTGACTGAATTAAAGCCAAATCACATACAAACTATATCAAAACAAAGACTAGATAAATACACAATCCACGGTGGCTTCCACTTCCACATGATTCATCTATTTCAGCCTATTAATCTACGAACTGAGAACTCAGAGACAGGAGATACATGTTTAGAACTCCTCCAAGCTGAGAACAAACATTGGCTCCAAGTGCTTATACTCTGAGATGAGTGCTCTGATCCCATGGCTAGTACATATGATTACAGATGTGCAATAAACTAGACAAATCAACTGAAGACTAACACTGTGTTATTAGCATTATAGTCATAAAAATACTGTTCATGACATTTATAGTTCAATATTTTCTAAATGGATAATAGCTGGTATTTTAGAAATCTGAGGTAAAGGCCAGCTAAAAAAAAAAAAAATGCATTCTTTGAAAGGGAAGGCATGCATGATCTATTTTCCAGAAATTTGCACCTTTTTTCTCCTTTGCTTTTAGTAATAGGCGGGAAAAGTTTTGGATCTGGAATATTCTGTGTAGGTCATAGAAACACAGAATCTGAAACATAGAAACATAGAACTGTTTTGGTTAGAAAAGACCTTTAAGATCAAGTCCAGCTGTTAATCTAACATACCGCCAAGTCCACCCCTAAACCATGTCCCTAAGCATGACATCTACATGTCTTTTAAATACCTACACGGATGGTGACACAACTGCTTCCCCAGACAGTCTGTTTCCAACCCTTTCAGTAAATAAATTTTTCCTAATACCCAATCTAATCCTCCCCTGGTGCAACCTCAGACCACTGGGAGAAGAGACCAACACCCACCTCCTACATCTCTGCACATCTTTCAGTTTACATTTTTCCCCAATTGAGAACTCTTGTACATTACTATGAAGATTTTTTTTCTTTTTCCATATCAACATTTTGTTTGTCATAATCTAAAGATACCACTAAGTGTCTTGGCTTTCAATAGCTGGTTGAAAGACTCTTGGCTTGATTCTGTAACATTAACATGAGCTGTGTGAACAGCCTTCTGTCTGGAGATTTAGAGGTCTGTGTGCGGGCTAAGGGTTATGATCTGGTAGCAATAACAGAGACATGGTGGGACAGGTCACATGACTGGAATGTGGCCATGGATGGTTATGTGCTTTTTAGGAAAGATAGGGCGGGGAAGCGAGGTGGTGGAGTTGCTCTTTATGTGCGAGAGCAGCTAGAATGTATTGAGTTTTGTGAAGGGGCCGATGAGGGGCAAGTTGAAAGTCTGTGGGTAAGAATTAAAGAGCAGGGTGGTGTGGGTGATACAGTTGTGGGGGTCTACTACAGACCTCCTGATCAAGGCGAGGAAGTTGATGAGGCTTTCTACAGGCAGCTGAAAGCAGCCTCACAACTACAGTCCCTAGTCCTTATGGGAGATGTTAACTACCCTGATATCTGCTGGAAGACTTACACAGCCAGCCTTTCACAGTCTAGGAGGTTCCTCCAGTGCATTGATGATAACTTCTTAATGCAAATGGTGGACAGGCCGACTAGAAGAGGAGCGCTGCTGGATCTTGTACTTACCAACAAGGAGGGCCTTGTTGAAGCAGTGGTGATCAATGGCAGCCTTGGCTGCAGTGATCATGAGATGGTGGAGTTCAGGATCCTGTGTGGAAGGAACAGAATACCCAGCAGGACCAGAACCCTGGACTTCCGAAGGGCAAACTTTGGCCTCCTCAATCAATTGTTAAGGGAAATCCCATGGGACAAGGTGCTAGAAGGTAAAGGGGCTCAAGATAGCTGGTCAACATTCAGGGACCACTTCTTGCAAGCACAGGATCAGTGTGTCCCAATGGTTAGGAAATCTAGTAAGGGAGCCAGGAGACCTGCATGGTTAAAAAAGGAACTGCTGGGCAAACTTAAGTGGGAAAAGAAAGTCTACAGATCATGGAAGGAGGGGCTGGTCACTTGGGAGGAATATAGGACTGTTGTCAGAGAATGTAGGGAGGCAATTAGGAAAGCTAAGGCCTCCTTGGAACTTAACCTTGCAAGTCGGGTTAAGGATAATAGAAAGAGCTTTTTCAAATACATAGCTAACAAAACTAACACCAGAGGCAATATTGGCCCACTGTTGAATGAGGTGGGAGCCCTGGTGACAGAGGATATAAAGAAGGCAGAGGTGCTGAATGCCTTCTTTGCCTCTGTCTTTACTCCTGCAGGATTTCCCCATGAGTCCCAGATTCATATAGCCCCAGAAGAACTCAAGACAGAGGAGGAGTTTGACATGGTAGATGAGGATTGGGTTAGGGATCAGTTGAGTAATCTGGACATCCATAAATCGATGGGTCCAGATGGAATGCAACCAAGGGTGCTGAGGGAGCTGGCGGAGGTCATTGCTAGTCCACTCTCCATCATCTTCGGTAAGTCTTGGGTAACAGGAGAGGTGCCTGAGGACTGGAGGATAGCAAATGTCACTCCTGACTACAAGAAGGGCAAGAAGGACCCGGGTAACTATAGACCGGTCAGCCTCACCTCCATCCCTGGAAAGGTGATGGAACAACTTGTTCTTGTCGCTATCTCTAGGCATATCAAGGACATGGGGGTCATCAGAAGCAGTCAGCATGGTTTTATCAAGGGTAAATCATGTTTGACTAACCTCATAGCCTTCTATGAGGAAATTACTAGGTGGATGGATGATGGTAGAGCGGTAGATGTGGTCTATCTTGATTTCAGTAAAGCATTTGACACTGTCTCCCACAGCATTCTTGTAGATAAGTTGATCAAGAATGGGCTTGGTGATCAGGTAGTGAGGTGGATCAAGAACTGGTTGAAAGGAAGGAGGCAGAGAGTTGTAGTCAATGGGGCGGAATCTGGTTGGAGATGTGTGACTAGTGGAGTCCCTCAGGGGTCGGTACTGGGAGCGGTGTTGTTCAACATCTTCATCAGTGATCTGGATGAGGGTATAGAATGTACTCTCAGCAAGTTTGCTGATGACACAAAGCTGGGAGGAGTGGCTGACACACTGGAGGGCTGTGCTGCCATTCAGAGGGACTTGGACAGGCTGGAGAGTTGGGCGGGGAGAAATCTGATGAAGTTCAACAAGGGCAAGTGTAAAGTCTTGCATCTGGGGAAGAACAACCCCATGTAGCAGTACAGGTTGGGGGCTGAGCTGCTGCAGAGCAGTGTAGGAGAAGGGGACCTGGGGGTCCTGGGGGACAGGAGGATGACCATGAGCCAGCAGTGTGCCCTTGTGGCTAAGAAGGCCAATGGCATCCTGGGGTGCATTAGGAAGGGTGTGGTTAGTCGGTCAAGAGAGGTTCCCCTCCCCCTCTATTGTGCATTGGTGAGGCCGCATCTGGAGTATTGTGTCCAGTTCTGGGCCACTCAGTTCAAGAAGGACAGGGAACTGCTTGAAAGAGTCCAGCACAGAGCTACAAAGATGATGAAGGGAGTGGAACATCTCCCTTATGAGGAAAGGGTGAGGGAGCTGGGTCTCTTTAGTTTGGAGAAAAGGAGACTGAGGGGTGACCTCATCAATGTTTACATATATGTAAGGGGTGAGTGTCAGGGAGATGGAGTTAGGCTTTTCTCAGTGTTGACCAGTGATAGGACAAGGGGTAATGGGATCAAATTGGAGCATAGGAGGTTCAAGGTGAATATTCGAAAAAATTTTTTTACTGTGAGAGTGACAGAGCACTGGAACAGGCTGCCCAGAGAGGCTGTGGAGTCTCCTTCTCTGGAGACATTCAAAACCCACCTGGACGCCTTCCTGTGTGATGTGCTCTAGGTGACCCTGCTCTGGCAGGGGGGTTGGACTAGATGATCTTTCGAGGTCCCTTCCAACCCCTAGGATTCTGTGATTCTATGATTTGAAACATTAATTGAAGGTGGACTGAAAGTAGTCTGGAGAAAAAGATACAGGTAAGTGGCAAATTTAAAATATTAAATACTGTAGTCTCATACACTAACTCTAAATGCATAATAGACAGTATGGAAAACCTACAAACTTAAGAACATAAATATATAATAAAAACAAAATAAGAAAAAAAAAACCTGTAAGGTATTTCTTAGTAAACCGTTGCTACCTAATCCTACCAACCCCTCTGTATATACATTAGAGTGCTCTCTAAAAAAAAAAAAGATCCCAAGGCACTCAACAAGCCATGATGAGCATCACAATACTGTCACAAAGCCAGTCATGGAAAGTGGCAAACATCTGGGCTAAGTGTAGGCTCAAACATACCTGCAGGACTCAAACCACCTCTCTCCCTACTCCTACTGTCATGGTTTGACTCAAGATCAGCAATTAAACCGAGTGACAACAATGCTCTTAATCCCCTTCCCCTCCTACCCAAGTAGGGAAGGAGAGAAAGGTTAAAGAGAGAGTCTTCCCAGATTGAAAACTAAACCAGACAGCTTTAATGAAATAGTAATGATAAAAGAAAATATGTGCAAATATTTGCAGGAATGTGCAAAACCCCTATCACCTCCCCACCCCCAGTAACTCCCACAGCATCTCCTGAGCTGTGAGCAGTCCTGGAATGTCCCGGAGCTGCCGGAGAGAGTGGCAGAGCAGACAGGAGCTGAGGGGAGAGTTGTGAGGGTCAGGAACACATAGGCCTAGAGATCAATGGTGATAGATAAATGGAGTCCTCCTGGACGCTGGCCAGGAAAGGAAGAGAAGGGACGAAAAAGGGAGTTGACTTCCATGATCCCTGAATTTATACCAAGAGCCCTATAAATATATGAATAGAATGCTTTGGTTGGCCAATTTTGCCTTCTGTCTAGTCCACTCCTCCCTATGGGAGGGTTGCAGATATAACTGACCTGCTTGTTTAGTGTCTGAAGCAGCAGATTCAACAGGCAGAGCAAAGTGTCCTTGTTCTCTTGGCAGTATCTATAAGCGTTCCAATGTTATCAGTCCACCAGCTGGAAAACTTGCTTCTACTTTCAGCAAGTGTGCTGCTTAAATGAGTGTTCACTGAAGAAATAATTAAAATAAAAAATCAGTAAAAGGAAAATTTGCTTCATCCTGGCTCAAACCAGGACAGGGTCTTAAGCTCATGCAAAACCTGCAGATGAGCAGCAGTTTATATTTATATATTGTGACTACAAAACAAGCTCAACTTAATTTTTAATACAGTATAGTCCACTGTACTGTATATACTGTCTGTACTGCCAGAGGAACCTTGTGTGTTCTGTGTGCTCTCCAGGCACAATGAATCTTCACTTCTAGAAAATATGCAAAGAACTTCCATCTCCCAATTTGGACAATAGAGAGACTGACAATGGCTTCTGCAAGAATATAGTAAGACAAGGCATGAGCCACAGATGTTGATTTGGGTGGTATGTAATATCAGCTCACTGATTAACTGCTGCAAATTAAGCACAAATTTGTCTATCATTACTGGCTCTGTACTTGCCCACGCAATTCAATCTGATATGTAACAGCCGATTCAACAACAGCTCCACATCCTTTCTATCTTTATACATGACTGATTTATACAAAATTACATGCTGAACTTAATAACATGCCAAATTCTTTCTGGCAGAAACAAGTATTTACCAGCATTACTTTCTGCTAGCCCTCAGGCAAATACCTGCTCTGTGACATGTCTCCTTCTCAGCAGAATTTGGCCCATTATGACTGTATAGAAAAACCAAAAAAAAGCATTTACAACAGGGAGAAAATAAAAAAAGGAGTTGTCATGACAGATACTACAGGTTACAAAGATATACTTCAAAACAGAAAGCCAAAAGACAGGTATAAAATCTTACCATTAAAGCATGAATTTCATCAGAATTGTTAACACAAGTTAACATCTTATTACCTTAGTTAAAAAAAAATAAATTTAAAAAAAATCAGTCACATATTAATTTTATGTTACCATTTTAAAGTTCACCAGGGAAATTTGGGAACAAAATAAGGGCAACTTCAGAGAATTAAGAAACAGGCAAGAGACTGACAGTTCCTAAGACATTGTCCAACAGCAGCTATGTGTCCCAGGTTACTTCGAAGTACCTCAGAGCACAGACAAAACTGATTTTGCTGCCCTGGAGGAGGAACCAGATTGCTGTCCTTGCAGAGATGAAATGGTGATGCCAAAACCTTGTCCAGACTGGTTGACCTGAAGCAAACCTGGCTTGGGCAGAGAAAATAATCACCACTGTGGAAGGAACTATCATCACCTGCAAACAAGAATCCCAAATATATCACATCATTTTGAAAGGGCAAAGATTCTGTTGCTCTGGAAGATACACATAGGCTATGAAGTCAGTTGCCACTCAGAGGTCTGCTGCCCTACATAAACCTGACTATTTTGCCTATGATTAGAACTAGCAATATTTTGCTCTTAAAAGAGATACTTCACATTTTGTTTTCCTTAAGACTCCTTCCACATTAAAATACAAAAAATTATACTTAAGGAAAAGGCCAAGTTGGCTTTGAGGCTTTTGAGATTCAGGTTGTTAAGTTTTGCTTCTAAATCAACCTCAGAAAAATGTATTTTACACACACACAGTGCTCAGTCCCATGGTTTTCCCACAGAACAGTATGCAGAGCAACTTATTTGCATGGAACAAGTAATGAAAAATCATCTCTAAATGAGGCAGATGTTTAAAGCAACACTCATTTATTACCATTGACATTCCCAGATCCCTTTCCAAACAGGTGAAGACATATCCTGTGTCTAGCACATCACAATTTTGCTTCCTAGGCTGTTAATGAGGAGCTAAATTCCTTTCTGTTCTTTTTTTTCTGTCACTTGTACCTTCTGTTTTCCAAACAGGACCACTTGGAATTTCTCAGCAGCCCCACATCAAGTCCTTTCAATCAAAAAGGCCAAACAAACGAACTATACTTCATCACTTTGTGCTGATCACCACTGTGAGTGAACAGATTTTGTGATCCACATCACAAAGGTTGGTGAGGTACCCTAGCATTCTTCCCATGATCTCCACAGCAGAGACAATACAGATCACCCTTATCAGCCTGCAAAGCCACTTGTACAAGGAAGCTTTTTCTCCACTCTTTTCCCTTAAACTTATGTGAATTACTGGGTACAATCCAGAGACGCTAAAGACTTTCTTTTCCTAAAATTAGACTCATATAATCATAGAATCATTTGGGTTGGAAGAGACCTTTAAAGATCACCTTGTTCCAAATTAGGTTGCTGAAAGCCCCATACATTATAAAGAAAATATTAAAGAAAAATTATTTACACATTTTTAAAGAAAATTGTTTTAGAACACTATTAACATTGTTTAAAAATTATTCTTTAAAAGCTTCAAACTTGAATATTAAAATAAATCCCCTTTAAAAAGGCAAAAAGAAGAAAATGTTCAATCGTCATAACTTGGTATTAATAAAACACTGATTAGAAAGTAATTGGCCAAGGCAAACTGTTCTGAGGGCATTTCTTTGTTCATTGCTTAAAGCTAGCAGGCATGGTTTTCCTTTTGCATGAATCTGATTCATCATAACACATTCAGCTCTATCATTGTTATTTCACTCCTTGGCTGTTTTCCCTAAAGATATACCAGCAGAAAACCAGTTTACTGTGAAATATCTCATATTAGCATTATACAGGTAACACAAGATAAGGGGAAAAAATAATACAAAACTTATCTTTTGAAGATATTTTATCTAAAATACTACTGTACATAAAATGGATGATATTAACATTTTCTTCTGACAGTTTCTCCCTAAGGGACTTCCCACTCAGTAACAAACAAAAGTACTTCTAACATATGAAAAAACAGGAAATTGTTATAAAACTGAATCAGTTGCCAGGGAAGCCTGAGTACTCCAGTTTCTGAAACTAATTTAAATTGTATTATTTTGATCTCATTAATTCTCTTCAGAAACATAAGACTCAGATCACAAAATATGCAATTTTTTATTTGAGGAACTCCTTTAACTCCAACTATAATTGACAGTGATCTAAACAAACCAACTGATTACATCATCAGTCTGAAGTCTTAATTTCTGGTATGGATCATGCACAAGCCTACTTTTTCTAACAGGGAATGGAGACAGAGTGTATGACCAAGGCAAAATATAGGCAAGGAATGTGATGGGAAGGGACAAAGGAAATACTAACAAAAGACAAATATTATCTTAATCTACCTCAATGAGGTAGAACTCCAATTCTGCCTCCTGTTGGTATGAAGTTATATCCAAGATCTTAAAAACGGCCACTACAAGTTTGCAATGTGTAAGCTGGCTAACTACATTAGCAGAAAACTATTAAATTTGTTAACTATAAATTTTCTGCCAGTTTAATCAGATACCAGCCATGGCTAGCACAAGGGAAGAGGCCAGAGGAGACAACCCTTTTCAGCACTGAGTTAGATCCGCTCGTTGGCCTTGTAAAAATCTCCCCCTTCAGCTGCTGGAGATGAATGGTAGGAAAGATCTAAAAAACTCATAACAACTCAAAATTATCCATGCATAACATACATGTACATATAAAAACACTTATGTACAGTCCATTTGACACAGAGACATTTCTGTATTTCATTTTGTGACATTTCTCATAGATACAAAGAGAGGTCCATATTCCTGTTGTGGAGGGCAGAGGCAGTGCACCGCTTCCAGATCTCTTGTTCTGGTTGACCACCTAAAGTATTTTAAGCTGAGGTTCACAACAGGAGCTTAACAAAACTACAGACATGCTGCTTTTTTAGCCAGAACTAGGCATGAGTCTTAACAAGAAAAACACCGGATAGAAGCATCAAAGGTGAGACTTAGTAAATTGGACCCTAACTGCAGTTTTCCTCCTCACTTTTCTGTTGTTCTAAGGCCGGTTACTACTAAAAAAATAACAAAACAAAAAAAAATCAACTGTGTGTTCTTGGTCTTGGTGAGATGCTGCAAGAAATTTGACAGCAGGAGCAGAGAGGATTAAAAAATGCTCTCAAAACTGCAATTTTCCCCTTTGGCTTTCCTAGCTTTTCCTAGCTAAAGTGGTAGTTGAAGAAGGACTCATGCACCAGGTGCACTTTTTTACTTCTTCAGAAAATTATTCAGCCAGATTTGTTTATTTTATCTAAGGCTATTATTTTAATTCTTATTTTTTTCTTTTAAGCTAGGACCCTAACTCATGGCTAAGCAGTAGCCCATGGCATCAATTCTACTGAAACCTAGCAAGGCAGGAGGGGGCACTCTCCACCCAGTCCTAAGCAGAAACCCTTATAACACGGCACATACACTGTTACTTCACCAAGCTGACCTCAGAGAAGGCTATGATTTTTGTCCCTTGAACAGGCTTCCCAGCTATGCTGCAGAAACGGATCATCTACCAGCACATCCTATTTAAAGCTACAAGCAATCAAAATTTTCTCTGTGTTCAACACGAACACATAAAAAAACTTGGCTAAAAAGTGCAGGGTCCACAGTGGGTGCTGCAGTGAGTTGCAAAAGCATTTACCCACAGAGTGAGATTTACAGTGGAGCTTTCTCTTACTGAGAAAGGTTTTTCACATCAGCAGCCAGCTCTACATTAACTATTGTTTCAAGAGCCTGCCTCTTTCCTCCATTATTTTTTTTCTTGCATAGGATAAGATAATTTAACCTCCAGACTAGTATCCATGGTGGGGCTCCTACTTTACTAGATGTGTGTAGGAAAAAGTCCTGTCACTGGCAGATTGGGCAGTCCCTGCTGGGCTGAACAGGGCAAGAAGGGATCCATGGCCAGGCAGGGAGCCCAGGGGTGGTCATCTTCACTGGACAACAGAATCTATGGCTGATAACTCTGCAGCAACCTCTTTTGTTTTTTTTATTCTCATCTATTCTTCCCCTTGTTAATCTAAGAAGACTAAAAAAAACCTCAGATAGAGTCATATTCAACCATTACTTCAGGGTCAATCCAAATTCTAATTTAATCATTCTGTTTAGCCAATTCAGTTTTCCTCTTTCTTTTTGATGAATGCTGTTTTCTTAATCTCTTATTAAAATACTTCAGTTCCCTGTCACAGCTTGACTCAGAATTGCCTTCATCCTGGCTCAAACCAGGGCATTCCCCTAAGAAAGGTAAACATCATCTATTATCCTGTCACTAGGTGCTTCCCAGCCACTCCTGACAGCAAAACAAAGATCCGTAGCTGTTTGAAAGGTTCTTAACGTTTGGTGGAGAATGGAGAGCAGAATCACAGAATCGTCATTATTGGAAAGGACCTCTGAAATCACCAAGTCCAGCCATAATACAAAAAAAAAACCAACAAAATACCACACCACAAAAAAAACCACCAAAACAAAACACCCCCACAAAAAAACCCCTAAAACATTGGCCACTAGAGCATGCCGTGAAGTGCCACACCTACATGTTTCTTGAATACCTCCAAGGACTGTGACTCCACCACATCCCTAGGCAGGCTGTTCCAGTGCCTGACCGCTCTTTCAGTAAATAAATCCTTCCTAACACCCAATCTAAACCTTCCCTGCTGCAATTTCAACCCATTTTCTCTGATCCTGTTGTTCACTTGGGAGAAGAGGCCAACACACACCCCCCTACAACCTCCTTTCAGGCAGTTGTAGAGGGCAATGAGGTCTCCCCTCAGCCTCTTCTTCTCCAGACTAAACATTTCCAGTTTCCTCAGCCACTCCTCATAAGACTTTGTGCTCTAGACGCCTCACCAGTTCAGTAAATCTCCCGTGGACATGATCCAGCACCTCAATGTGCTTCTTATAGTGAGGGTTACAGAACTGCACATAGTACTTGAGGTGCAGCCTCACCAGGGCTGAGTACACGGGCACAATCACTCCCCTGCTCCTGCTGGCAACGCTATTCCTGATAAAGGCCAGGATGCTGCTGGCCTTCTTGGCCACCTGGGCACACTGCTGGCTCACCGTTCTTCTGGCTGCCAACCAGCACTCCCAGGTCCTTTTCTGCTGGGCAGCTTTCCAGCCACTCTTCCCCAAGCCTGTAGTGCTGCCTGGAGTTGTTTAACCAAAACGCAGGACCCAGCATTTGGCCTTATTGAACCCACTGACCCAGCCTTTCCTGGTCCCTCAGCAGAGCTTTCCTACCCTCAAGCAGATCAACACTCCTGCCCAATTTGGTGTCATCTGCAAACTTAATGAGGCTGCACTCAATCCCCTCATCCAGATCATCAGTAAAGAACAAGACTGGCCCCAAAACTGAGCCCTGAAGTACACCACTGGTGACCAGCTACCAACTAGATTTGACCCACAACCCTCTGGGCCCAGCCATCCAGCCAGTTTTTTGCCCATTTTTCTATGTCATGATTCACCTGCTTCTCCGGGAGAATGCTGTGGGAAACAGTGTGAAAGGCCTTACCAAAGTCCAGGTAGACAACATCCAGAGCCTTTCCCTCATCCACTAGGTGATCACCTTGTCATAGAAAGAGATCAGGTTGGTCAAGCAAGACCTCCCTTTCATAAACCCATGCTGGTTGGCCCTGATCCCCTGGCTGCCCTGCACTTGCCATGTGAACTCACTCAAAATGAGCTTCTCCACAATCTTTCCCGGTACCGAGGGCAGGCTGACAGGCCTGTTGTTCCCTGGATCCTCCTTCCAGCCCTTCTTGTAGATGGGCATCACATTAGCCACCCTCCAGTCATCTGTTGACCAGAATTATTGATAAATGATGGAGAGAGGCTTAGCAAGCTCCCCTGCCTCATCCCTTAGTACTCTAAGGTGGATCCCATCAGGCCTCATAGACTTATTAGCGTCCAGGTGCAAAAGCAGATCATTAACTACTTCCTCCTGGATTATGGGGGCCTTGTTCTGCTCTCCCTCTGTATCTTCCAGCTCAGGAGGCTGAACACCCTGGGGGAAGCTGGTCTGACTATTAAAGATGGAGGCAAAGAAGGCATTAAGTATCTCAGCCTTTTCCTCATCCTTGGTTGCAATGCTCCTCACTGCATCCAGCCAGGGATGGAGATTCTCCCTGCTTCTCTTCTTATTGTTGATGTATTTATAAAAGCTTTTTTTGTTGGTCCTTATGTCAGTGGCCAAGTTGAGCTCCAAATGAGCTTTTGCCTTCCTAATTTCACCTCTGTATGACCTAGTGAGATCTCTGTACTCCTTGAGTTGCCTGTCCCTCCTTCCAGAGGTCATAAACCCTCTTTTTTTTTCCTAAGTGCCAGCAAAAGCTCCCTGTTCAACCAGGCCAGCCATCTTCCCCACCCTTTGATCTTGTGATACACAGGGACAGCCATGAACTTGAAGATAACAGAACTTGAAGATACAGTTAAATGAAGGCAAATGTTTTACCACACAAAAGAAAGCGAACAGTTAATACACATTGACACTATTCTACATATGACTTTATCTTTTCACTTTACAGTGATTCAGGAAGAACTTACACACCAGGTTAGAGTCTTTGTCCAGTTTCAATCCATGCACAAGATTTAGAAAGTTGTTTGGATGTTTATTTTTAGGTAGAACTGTCACTATTTCTGTACAACTTCCAAAAAACAGTGCACAAGCAAAAACTAACTTTTTTCTCTTTATGAGCATTGTAAGATTGTAGCAGACGCATTACTAGTTACCTGCCTTCTTGAGAGAATGCTCACACAAGTACCACCTGCAGAGGCATGAGATTTGGCAGTATTTAAGGGAAAAACAGCTGCACTCTCTGGTTCTTGATGTATCAGCCTGGACCAAAACCATACACTATTTTAGGTGAACGGAGAGGTTGCTGTACAAATGTTATTAAGAAGCTCTGCTCTAAACTTGAAAGAGTATTCTCTAAGTACTAAAATGCCACAAAAAAATTACCCCCAAAAAGCCAAGCTAGCATACCTAAAGGGCTCCGCACTGCACATACCTTTCCCTATCTTTATTTCCCCTCTCCAACAGCAAAAAGGCAAGCTTTGCAGCATGCTCTGAACAAATTATTTGTGCTATTTCAGATTTTTTTAAAAAAAGCAATTAACCTCAAAGTCTAGAACCTTTCAGAAAACAATAAAAATAGAAAAACATCCCCAAAACCACCACCTTGTCAGCAGCTGTCTCCCTAGTTACACCAAAGAGCCTATTAACATGGAAATTCTTACAGTGTTTGAAATCTACAAAATCATACACAGAATTCAGCTAGGAGGAAAAGGCAATCTGTATAGGGGATATCCCTTGTTTAAGGGCAGTGAGGTTCTGTAAGTTTTTAAGATAGTTAGGAAAATAAACTAAATGTGAAAAAAATCGCATCATATCAGTAGTATCTCCTGGGTTTTGGCTGATTGTTTCTGTTTGTTGTTGTGTTTTTTTACTTTGGCTAGCAGATTTTGTGTCTGGTCACTCAGAAAAAGTCCTGTCCCCATTTAACAGTCCAGAAATGAAAGCTTAAGAGGAAAGAATACCTTTTTCACTTCTCCAATTAGAATGTTAATCCACATTCTTGAGTTTCATGTAATAAAGACTTTAATTTATATAAAAGCAATGAGATGCAAAACAACTTCACAACTCCTACAAAAGTGAAGTATAAGCAAAAATATCAATTATGACATGTACTCATAACTTTACAAAAGCATTTATCAGTTACACTGACTGCATAACTGCAGTTTTAACAACCTCTTGCAAATACATGAAGCCTACTACATATTGCCTTGTTTTACTTTGCCATCAACAGAAATCTATGTGACTCATTACCTTTTTTTTTTTAAAGGAATCTTCTACAGCAACAACAGATACAGATAATGACAGAAAAGACAGATTTATTAAAAGTATTATCAATATATTTTAAACTTATTAGAAAGAAACATTATTTACTGTGTTATTCCTATGGCTTCTACTGCTGTAACTATATTGCTGTTTATAAACTGAAAAGTTTTTAAGTCTCCTTAATACAAACAGCTGATTTACTGTATTGGGTTGTACTGTATTGGCTGCATTTCCAGAATCCAAACTATTGAGCCATCTGCACCACAACTGCTTTCCAGGCTTTGTCTTTGTCGAAGTCCTTTAAGGTATTATTGGAAACCTAAAAGCAAACAAATTTCAGACAAATGGAAGCACAAAACAAGGCTTTGGTTAAAAACTGAAGCTTGAGAAAATAAGTATCTGAGAGAAGTGAGGAGAATGTAACCGTAGATAGTTACAGTCTGAGCTTCTAAAATATCCTATACATTGTAAATTGTATATTTTTATAGATCGTATACTGTAAATCTATTATCTAAATACAATAGCGTAAACTGTATAATACTTGAGACACTTGGGTCAAAGAAACTTGGCCAAATTCCTATTCTAAACTGGTTACTTAGGACATTTTTTCAAGATCTTTGCCAAAATGTGACTAAAAGCCCAAGCATTTCAATCTCTAAACACAAGGCCAGAATTAGCCTCTTACAGTGCAACTGAAGCAAGCAAACCAAGGTCTTGCATAAGAACACAGACTCCTGAGAAGCCAGAGGGACCTACAACTTCATCTTTAACATTATTCATGTGTTTAAACACTAAAAGGTAAGCAAAAATGTGTTGCTTTTCTGGACAAAGTGCTTCTTTTAGTATTTAACTCACCTGCAGTTTTTCAGTGTCTTACGAACTAGGCATCTTGATGTAAATCACCCCCAGAATAGACCTGCTTGGCAATGCCATGACCTGTGCTCCAAAATCTGACTTGCAGCAGTGAAAGTGCTGCTGTGCTTCATCTTTTATACAGAATGTAACTCTCAGGACACAGATCCAGAAAATAAGCAACCTATGCCAAATGCCCTCAGCAGCCTGAGGGAACATAAATCCACAGCTCACATTTTACATTGCCAGCTGTATAATCATAGAATCATAGAATCATAGAATCTTAGGGGTTGGAAGGGACCTCGAAAGATCATCTAGTCCAACCCCCCTGCCAGAGCAGGGTCACCTAGAGTACATCACACAGGAAGGCGTCCAGGCGGGTTTTGAATGTCTCCAGCGAAGGAGACTCCACAACCTCTCTGGGCAGCCTGTTCCAGTGCTCTGTCACTCTTACAGTAAAAAAAATTTTCCTGATATTCATCTTAAACCTCCTATGCTCCAACTTGTATCCATTACTCCTTGTCCTATCACTGGTCATCACCGAAAAAAGCTTAACTCCATCGTCTTGACACTCACCCTTTACATATTTGTAAACATTGATGAGGTCCCCCCTCAGTCTCCTTTTCTCCAAACTAAAGAGACCCAGCTCCCTCAGCCTTTCCTCATAAGGGAGATGTTCCACTCCCTTAATCATCCTTGTGGCTCTGCGCTGGACTCTTTCAAGCACTTCCCTGTCCTTCTTGAACTGAGGGTGTCTTAATTTCAGTCCCTGTTCCCAGTGCTTTCTATCCAGTGCTGTTTCAGTGCAGATGCTCTTTCTAGAGCAGGGACTGAAGCCAGCACTCTCTTTTTAGTGCTGGTCCATGCAGTAAGCATCCAGTTAAGGTGAGGCACTCTCTCCAAAGGATACAAGGCTTTGCCCTATACAGCAGAGGTGCAGAAAGCCTAAGGACTACAGTGCTATTGCTAGGACATAGATGTAACCATAAACCTACACAGGCTGTGCCAAATCTGTATATAAAAGGATTAACTTGAGCATGTAAGCACAAGAGAGAAAAAGAGGGAAATATCAATTCTGATCTTTATCACCAACTTTGGTAGTGTAGTTAGGACATGGAGAGACCTGGGTTTCCAGGTGCCCTCTGCTCACTACACTTCATACTGTACAGCAGAAGTAGCCACTGACTCAGCTTGCCCATTGCTGTTTCTACACTCTTGGTTCTTAACTTTTGCCATTTGCAGTTTAGGGAACTTGAGAAAACTAACTCAGCTTAGTAATTCACACCCCCACAAGACTTGGAAAGGTTCAACTACATAGAGTACTCTCATTCCATAGCCCAAACCTGCTGCTAGCATTGAAGGGTTAAATCCATTCCTTCCTTACTAGATGGTTATCTATCAGAACATGGTGATGCAAGGCCCATTATCTTTTCTGTAACTTAATTCTAACATATCAACAGCAATTATGCATCTGCATCCTGTGGAGCAGGACAGTAGAACAATCATTTTATCTCAATACAATGATGAATCTCATCTGTAATTGGGAGCTCATACTACAAATAAGAACAGAACGGGGCTTTAACCTTACAACTGTTTTTCCCTTAATAGGACTTGTCACAGATTTACAGATACTGAGTCTGTCATGCCTCAGTTATCATTTAACCAACAAAATATTATCCCTTTATTACTAAATTTACCAGTGCATTAGCATCTTTACAGCTTTACAGAGCAGCTTTTAATCTGAATTCAGTAACACAAAACATTACAAATACATATTTTTAAATACAGATTTTTAAATTTTATAATGGGTATAAATACATACCTCTGTTGTTCTGTATTCCTGTTTTTTAACCTGGGATGCTGTCCACGATGAATCATGTAGTTTCATTTTTGTCTTGTAATTTACACACTGTATTACAGTTCCAATAGTAAGGCATGCCTGAATTAGCAGCATCAACATCAGAAGCAACAGAAGTACATCATAAGATTGCTGAAAATAGAGACATTATATATATTATTAACTACCTGAATAATTTTTTTTTTTTGCTGTTCCCACCCACTGAGATATGTTTCAAGATTTCATTTTTTAACTCAAATTATAATTTACAGTTTATTTCAGCATGAAGCTTCCATTGAAACTTGAGTGCCTGAGTTTGCTAAAAATAGAACAGATTGATCATTGTTAACAAAATATTATTTTGCCAAATGATTTTTTTCCTCTAGAAATAAAACAGAATTGAGGAAACTATCCTCTAAAATATAGCCTCACTGCTGGTTCTGACCTAAGCACTGTTGCAGCTGGGCCTAGGACTGGTCTTGTGCCTTGCTGGCTCTGGCCTTGCCCTGCTGACTTGAATTCCTCGCTGACCTTGGATCTGCCTCACTACTATGGACTTGTCTGGCAATCTCTGATCTATTGGCTGAACCTGGTTATCATGGCCAGACCTGCCTTTTTTTGGGCACTGCAGGACTGCATCATTCGCCAATGAGGTCACTGTTCCTGTCTGCTTTGCTGTCACCTTCTGCTCCATTGTTCACTCTCCTTTACTGAGCAGCCCACTCTTTCTGCATCCAGACAAGAGAAGCATAGCACTTTCAGGAATGCTCTGCAGGGCCACCTCAACTGCCTGGACAGTCCAGTCTTCTGTCTCCAACAGGAGGAGATACTTAAAGACAGCAAGTTAAGCCATGGCCACTTCCTGAGGCCAAACAACACGCTGTGTTCTTCCGGTATCTGAACAGGATCACATACTCAAAAGCTGGTTTTCCTGTCCCTGAGATCTCACTTTAAGACATATATATTTTCCCTCTCTTCTAAAACTACAAGACTACTCAAGGACTAGTGGGTACAAAGAGCCAAGACTCTTACTGACACTATTTTAAAACCCACAAATGGTTCTTTGAATGTCATCAGGGACTGCTAAACACTTTGATGGTAAAGCCCTAGAAAGCTCTTCAGCAATACACTGGTAACACTCCATATTGAAATGCTTTGAGATTTGCAATCTTTTTTTCTTCTCTGCCCCAGTCCTGGCTTGAATGAATCTAGGTGTAAATTTACAATCCAAACATGCCACCTGTTGGCAGACAACCTAAGAAACAGAAAAATGTGTTTTCAAGTAAAGCTAGAATCTTTAATTTATATATTACATATTTATAAAGACCTCAAGAACATAATTACATATTGCATATTACTTTTACTTTAGAATAATATCCCATTGTTTTTAATTTCAGGTGGGAACAAAATTAACATACTTCAAATTATATCATTATTTAAATAAGAATTATTTAATACTTTCTATAACATTTTATTCAATCTTTATAGACTACTATCTTGCCTTCTTATACTTCCTAATTCATTCTTGTGTTGCTACTGTAACAGGTAGTTGTTAATTTTTCAGTTGCATAAGAATACATACTTTAACAGCAGGTGGGTAATTTTTAAAGATGTCAACAACTTGCATGATGCTGAAGGATAAGTATGCAGAAGCTGTGAACAACAAAGGAGAAGTAACACTGCTAATGGCAATCAGGACCTCAACCTAAAAAATAAGAAAAGAAATAAAGTAGGAAGAAAACCAAGTTAAAACTGATTTGTGAGCCACATCTCCTTGAAGCCAGCATAACAGAAGTGTGTAGAAGTGTATAAGATTACACATACGAGACAAATGAACAGCCATCTACATCACACAGAAATACAGAAGCAATTTTTTAATAAATTAAGTTTCCTAGCCAAAACACTGTTGTTTTGTAATTAATTTTCGATTTAATATGGATGATGGGATCTTTGTTTGATTTTAAAAGTGCCTTTCATATGCAGATAAAGGAAGCAACACCCAGCTTAGACAACCAATGTAGAATTATCATTTGTTCTTCAGTTTGTATGAAATAATGAGAATTAACAGAAGATACAGCAGACTTGCCACCTAAAATAGCTATGAAAATAAATGAGTGCTTTGAAGCACATTTATTTCAATATAATAGCAGCCAAGTTTTCATTTATATATAATCCTATAGGATCAAATTTTGACTTCAGTTAGGGTCATGCATCATTACTGACTTAAATATGGTTGCATAGATAGATATTTAAGAAGACTTAACTAGTCATCTGGGACAGTCAAGGAATAAATGAGGAATTTGTTTAAAACATGTTCTAGGTCCAGTTCAACCTGAACACCTAATTTTCTTTTTCCAGAAACCACAGCTCAAAATGAAAGGAGAACAGAACAGAAAGGACCTCAGCTCAGGAGCATGAAAGCAGTTCTGGGCATACCAAGAACCTCATACATTATGTGGGTATTGCCATTTTCTTACGGTAATACCCACTCCCAAGGAACCAGTATAAAAAACCCAATACGTAGTTCTTTGAACTATTTTCTAGAATGGGTGGAATTAAGTGTCCACAGGATTTACTGGATTTCTTATCAGGAATATTGGCTTACACTTGTGCTACCTGTTACTGTCACATTTTGTAGAAGCAACTGAACACAACCGAGAAGTATGAGTAGTGCCCACTATCACAGGCAGGCTTTCTTAGCATGATTCCACACTAATGACAAAATCAAAAATTTTACACTCTTACCAGACATTTACTTGGATATTCAGCAGCTACGTGACTTGCAATAGCACTTGGGAAGCACTAAACAAAAAATCATAACAAAATAAAGATTTACCTACTTGAAAATCACACAAATTACAATTGTCACAGTGATTCCCACTAGTCACAGATCACATCCTAAATTTCCTGAAAAGATAAAACTGTATAGACTTATTATGACAGTATTAGGAATCAATTAGTCAAGTGGAGATAAAATTAATCTTAATTGAACTTGCAGTTAATGAGTATCATGTAGTAATCCTTCACATACTGAAATAAGATTATCCTCAAAACTTGACACATCTACATTAAAAAATAATTAACCTTACTGAACTTTGTGAATTCTGAATGCTTAAAAACTTATACACTTTTTCCATTTCATGCTGAGGGATCTTCCAGACATCGTAGCCATATATAAATCTAATGTTCATTGTCTTCTTTCTCAACTGGTTCAATTTATAGCAATCAGGGTAGCACAGCATCCTTTATGAATTCACTGCTCCTAGGTACAGACTAGTACTAGGAAGAAGGGTTACCAATCAGTTTCAGGCTTTTAGTATAGATTAGGCTGACAGGTTAGAAGTGATGTTATAAGGATCCTACCATGCTGAAATTAAACTCAACTTTTTATTTTGCAGCCTGAAGTATTCTAAAACCTAGGACTTGTCTGACATAACACTTCACTTCTAATAGTCTTGCTACATTACTCATTTCCATTTTACTGAACTGAGGACAGAAAATGTATCAGAAGATTTTATGAGAACCAAAGTACTGTAAGTCAAAATAGAACGAGAATATTGCATAAATATATTAAGGATATTGAAGTGCTAATTTATTTGCTAAGCAGCAATCACCAATTAGAGCCAAATAAATATTCCAGTAGAGAGAGGGGAAAATGAAAACAAAAAAATATTTGAAAAATCAGACATTGTTTTAAATTAGTACCTTCATTCTGCACTACTTACAGCAACTAAGATCCAAAAGAATGTTACTGATAAATATGGACCTGAGACTAGAACATCCATATTCAAAGCAATTATTCCACCAAATACTGATGAAATTCCAATAATCACCTCAATTACCTAAAACAAAAAAGAGCACACAAATTATTAACAGTGCGTTTGAACACCAAATATCTTATGTGCATATAGAAAGGAGCTGACTGCAAACAAAAAAAATAATAATGCATTTATGCTATTAGCTAAGCATTAGCTACGCACTCTTTTGGGGATCTAAAAGATGGCAAAACTCCAGCCAGCTTAAGTGAAAACAAGATCAGCTTCATTATACATAATTATGCTCTTATTTCTTAGCTCCAGGAAACAGCAGTTCAGTTTATATTATTTATTTTTAAGTCATTAAGTAGCCTCCTTCCTATCATACATGACAGTATCACTTATCTTGCAATATTCTAAAAGGAAACATTTTTAGATATATCTCATTTATGTCTTTATTCTTTCAGCTTTTATCAACACTGATCTCTTACTGGCTTTAAAGGATCTTATCACATAGAAAGATGAAATAACAAATTTTTTGAAGTAACAAATTTATTTAAAGAAATAAAAGAAAACAACACTTTTCTTACTGAGTATGACTTCAGAATTCGAGCAGGAAAGCTGACATTGCTCAAAACAATGGTGCTGTCATACGCAGTATTCTAGAGGGGAATAAAAAATCATGATAAAAAAATACACTAAGCAATACATTTCTTTCTAGCATTTTTACAACTTGTTACAGATCCTAGCAGTGGCATGCAGTGCTTGTTTGTCCCATCAGAGCTGACAGAGAGACACTGTGGTGTTTGCCAGTGTCAGATCACATCAATCACATTAATAAAAATGAGGTAGTCCCAGATGAGCTGTTATGCAACCACTGTTGAACAATGAATACGGTCATCTAGTCTTCCCTTTCCACCTTCAAAATATGTCCTTTCTTCCTGAGCCTTCAGATTTTACTGGTGAGGATAAACAGTAACTGAAAGAGGACAGTACACTACACAACTTTATCTAGCAAGCAGTACTTCAACAGGAACACAAAATGGCATAGCACATTTGCTTCATTATTAACTAGAAGATGTACTACTGTAGAAAAACAAGGATGGGATCTGGGAGAGCACTTGTGACTGAAGAAACTTTTATCTATAGTCCCAAGTCCAGAAGCCAATAATCCTCGTCCAGATTATACCAAACTGGTATACATGACAAATTACTTTGTCCACCTCAGGCTCCAAAAAGGCATTGCTTGCATACATAAAAGTCACAGTATTGTCATCTTTTATACATCATTAAGTTTTGTTCTACATAAAACACTTGCCATGCCTGATTGTGCTGTATAATTCCAGTAGGTCATTTTGCAGAGGGACCACTGTGCTCTTAAAGAGGCTATTACTGTTTAGTATGGTACTTTATTATTCAAATCTAGTTTTACCATGTACTCTGAAATTATATACTCAAGTAATCCATGCCTTGTCAACATATCACAGGAAAAGTCCAATACTTTTTAACAAGAGATGCTTTTAGTCCTTAACAGTACCTACTTGCTTTCTCATACAGCAGTCTTCAGTGGATCTAGCTGAAATGATCACAGTAGTTGCCATGAAGATTTCCAGCAGAATAAGTAGAATCAAGTTGAAATTTATCTGTCAGTAAAATCCCAGACATAAATGAGTTACATCTTCCCTACTAAAAATAAAGGAGAGGGTGGGATCTAACAGGATCCAGTAGTCTGTTTTCTGTGACATTTAGAAATATCTATTAATTAGATACTTTGTTAACCATTTTCTTGGTTCTTTGTGATTTTCTAGGACAACACTTAGCTGTTGAGATAATACTTAGAATGCCTAACATAAGAAAGAAATATTTATTTCATCTAGACAAATATTCTGCCTGAAGATTTCATCACTGTCTTCCAGAAGAGGACTTAATGACAAGTGGGTACATTTGCATTTTGCAGGACCTCTCATGTGAAACCAGAACACTGCAGCAACTCATGGAAGATTCACTGGAACAGAAAGAGGACAAACAACAGCATGCCTGACTAGTCCAACGCCTAGGGCAAAGGACTAGGGGGGAGAGAAGGAAGGCCAAAGGCTCCCAACCCCTATGCTGCAATCCAGTGTGATATGGTGTTTAACGCTGGATGTAAAGAATCCTGGCCCTGTGCTCTACCTAGTGTTAGTAATGCACAGAGGAACACTCTTCATGGTTTCACAGCTCTCACAGGTCTAACAGACTACATTACTGTGCAAAAATATGGATGCTGCCATTCCTTCTGCCATTGCTCATCTTCAAGAGATTAATAAGTGAATGTAATAATGAACATCTATCTTTGGTTCCTTACTATCTCATGAACAGAGGTAGATGAACAGCCTACTCTACATGGGCTGAATAATTTTCTAGAGGCACACAAGTTGGACAGAGTGCATCTCCTTTTCTTGTCTTCAAAAGTACCATGTTCTTCCACCAGCAGTACAAGAAGACATTTGGTGGTCAGGCTCTTGGGCAAAGAACCAAAAGCTGAGGAAGAACTGACTCCTTCAGAACCTACAGAAGAGCTGTCAAACATGTGGCCTGCAAGACAATTTAACCCAGCCTGTAAATTCCCATTATTTGGATGTGTTTTGACATGTAGTGCTAGTACTGACATGGGCTGACAAGGCTACACCATAGAGTGCAATGCCAAGTAGACAAAGAAGCTTAAGTCCAGAAGCACCGTAACTACACTGAAGGACTAGCTCATACAGTGCTACCTTTAAGGAGTAAATAACAGAAATTGAAAAAGTTGCAGTAAATATATTAGAATTTTTAACCTTTATCTTTCCAGTATTTTTTTTTCTGATAGGACATGTCTAGAGTATCAGATAGTGCTTTGTATTCTTAAAATCAGTGCAGCACTCCTAGACCTAAGTGAAAATCTCTGAACTCCATTTTTTGGAGTTTGGGTGGGGTTTTTTGGGTCTTGTTTTTTCAAACAGAAATAAAGCTAAAGTTAGAACCAAGTATTTTTATACCATCTATAACAATGGGAAATTCAATGTTAGATTTGTAAGCACTCAAGAAAATGACAGCTACCACAGTACATAAAAATCTATAACCAGATGCAAAGCACCAAGTAACCTTTGCCCCTAATCCTCTTGCATGACTAAGGAACATGCAAGTGCAACCAGGAAGAAAGTAGCAGATTAGCACAAACTTAGTTACATTTGCTCTGAACCTGCACCAGGTATTAAAAATAGGGTTCACTGATACAGTACGAAAGGGTTGAATTCATTCCAAGAGTAAATAATTTAAAATTCAATATAATTGCTTAAATGTGTATTTTTAACACAATTTAAGATACCCTACAGATGTTTGAAGACATCTGCACGAGTCTGACAAATAATGCCTAAAGGAGACTGATGCCCTCCTGCACCAGCAGCTGGAATGAGGCAGAACAAGCCAGCACATACCTCATGGAGACTCAGGCTTATGGTTGGGCAGCCAAATCAAGCTCCTACACTCCAGTATCTGTGTGCACTCACATTGCCTAGGCTTCCTGCCAGGGGAAATCCAGTCTATACAGAGGTGGGGTTCAGTTACACTGGCTGACAGTGCCATTTGAAGTTTTTTTTCTGAAGCTTATTGAACATGCCCCATCCCTGGAGATTTTTAAGACCAGGCTGGACAAGGGTTTGTGCAACATGGTCTAGTGGTAGGGTTCACTGCTCATGGCAGGGAGGTTGAAACTAGATGATCTTTAAGGTCCCTTCCAACCTTAATGATTCTATGATTCTATGAAAAGGGATGTTTGACACAGGACTGATGTGAGACTCTCCTCTCACTTATCCAGAGCAGAAGCAGAAGTCAGGCAAACTATCTCACAGCATACTTAAAATGTGTTCCAAGTTCAGGCCACAGAATCCTTCCTGAGCCATGTATACTGAGGCAAACAAGACTGTGCTGCAGGGTTCCAGTAATTGGATTATCTCAACTATGATGGAGGTACAGACACCCAACTGTCAAGGAGGCAACAGACATATATACTCAACTTGGAGTTAATCTGAATCTTGTCCAAGATCTGAACCCTTCAGTTGCAGTGGTCAGCACACACAACATTCCACTCATTTTTGTCCATCAGGTCTCTTACCCTGAGAGCTATCCATTAAAGAATATCCAGGAAAGGATTATACTTAACTTAATGATGAAATGTCCTAGAAGGAGCACTGTTTGGGACACCTCATTTCAGTACAGTTCAACCCTAAAAATTGGCTAATCTACAGGTGAGCTATTAATTCATTCTCAGTTTTCTCTTCTGGCCCTGCTCTTTCAAAAAACAAACAAAAAAAAACAACAAAAAAAAACCACACCACAAACCAAAACTTGCTACAGTCAACAGAAAAAATAATGTCAGTTGACCAAACTGGATCACATTTAAAGATCTAATTCCTGGTTTTGCACTTTGAATACAAGAAGATAGGAAAGTAATTTTCATATTAATCTCCTCTAATTAATCATACTGTTCATCTTTTAGCCATATACATTTTCATCTCTAATATCAATTTTCCAGTCATCTTACTCAAGAAAAGTAAAGTTACTGCTAGATAATCTCTCCCCTCCCCCCCCCCCTCTTTTTTAAACAAAGATTGACATAGCATTATTCATTAGTAAGTGTTTTAGTAACTTACATTTATAGCTGAAGGATTGAGGACAAGTTTGCATCCAAACCAAATTAAACACGTTGTTGTAACAGCAAATGTAGAGACAAACAGAATCTGAAAATTTGGTATCTGAAAAACATTTTCAGAAAGGGTTTCTCTTTCATTTTAACCACAGGAAAATATATATATATGTATAATTGCCAATAAAAATCTTGTACTTACCACATTAATTTTATTCCTTGCTATAGCAAAGCTCACAACTGCTGAAGGAATACACTGGGAAAATTAAAAGAGAAGACTAGTGGGATATTCTGCAGAAATAATTTTATCTTTCTTTCTATACATGTATTTTATTTGGTCTGAATTCCCATTTCAGTTAAGTTAAACAGAAGATTAGAAACTCTAAGGAAAGCCTTTTGCTCTTGTCTGAGCTCATTAACTACAACTGGTATCTGAGGATTACAAGAGGTGTACATAATGCCTTCCATATCCCTCAGTTTTGATCAGCTAACCAGCACAATGTGACGAGTAAAGGAAAGAAAGAAAGCCTTTCATAAGGCATAACATTTCTTCGTTAGCTTAAATTAACTCTTGAAGGCATAAGATCCTTGAGCAGGAAAATAAAAACACTGCTACTTCCAAATTGGCCCTCCACATTCTCTTAAACAAAGTCATGGTTGTGTAAACTAAAGTTTGGTCAGTTTCAACATAAATTTGAAGAACTTGGTAAAATCTGCCCTGTTGACTTAAGCCAAACTTCAAGAATTGTGCCTAGGATCTCTGCTATGTTCAATTATCAAGCTGCAAAAATAACAATGACAGAACAGAACCCTCTCAGGAACAAAGCAAGTACATCAGATTCATCTTATGTGCACAATCTGAAGTGTAGATTAAGCATATACCACACAATAAACCAAATATGAGTCCCTCAAAATATAGTAAAAAATACTGGACTTTGGAAAACTTCAGACATCTTTAATATGTATTTTACTGATAAAGTAATATATAAGAGAACTTTTTTGTCTGCTTCAGTACTTGAATATTATGACAAAATACACTGAAAAAATAGTAATTTGAAATACAATCTGAAATAAATTCTGATAACATTTACCCAGGAAATTATCCAAATACAGAAATATACAAACTTCCTCAAAATCAAGCACAGAAAAACTGTTCATGCAGGTAACTAACTACTGCATGTCAGCAGTGAGCAGGTTACCCAAAATGGAAGCACAAAGCAGTGGTCTTTAGTACAATTGCTATTCCCTTAATCATGGGACAAAAATCCATTTAAATAACTGTTAAATAGAATTAAACCTTCCATGAAGAAAGTTCGTAGTAAACAGAGTAAGTAGCAAAAAGACAAACCTACAAAAATTATTTATTACTGATTTTGCTGTCAAATTACCACAGCAAATAATTGAGAATGCTTACTGAACCTGCTGCACAACGTAAGTAATCCATTTCAGATGGAAAAATATTTCCCAGATAAAGTGAAAAACCAGAAGTCATAAGGAGGCAAGTCTGCAAAGTAACAAATAGAACAAAATAATATTAATAAAACTATTTTTAAAGCAACTAGTCAGATATAAATCACTAATTTGTTTCAAATTAAGCTGATCAACATTAAGTAATGCAGTCTTTGTGTGAATGAGCTTGAAGCAAAATATCAAAGCATGCTGAGTTCTGAAGATGTGTTGCTCATTAACAAGACTTAATACTAAACAATATAATAATGTTTGAATCAAGCATTGTGCCCTGACTTGGCAAATACCTGATAAAATCCTCAAAAGGTAATCACAGTGCTCAGTGACAAATATGTTTCAGAAACCTCAACTAAGCCTCTATTTTGCATTCTCTGCTTGGCTCCACCAGATTTCATTATGCATGTGGGCAGCTGGGCAATTACCAACTAGGACAGAGTAACAAAAATAATTCTAGGATACACTGATGAAGATTCTTCCACCTATACTCCTGTCTCTAAAATCTCTTCCTGCTTTGGTCCAGTGGCACATCCATAAATACTTGACTCCTCCTCTTCCCTTGCTAACCTGTTTATTTCATAATTATCAGTTAAACCCTCAGGAATAACTTATTTGCAATCTACTAACATTTTTTCTTTTGGCTTGTCATGTCTCAGAGTTGGTATTTCTTTGAAGGGGCCGGGGAAGATAAGAGACAGAACGGCTCTCCTGTTTTGACTGGGCTTTTTTTTTTCATGTTACAAAATCATGGGGATCTTTAAAAAGTCCTTGTTGAAAAAACAACAGAAAATAAGGCAGACATACATGTCTGTAAGCACAAACAGAGAGAATTCTGGCAAACTGGAAGACAGTATTTATAGAACACAATTTGAAATAGTGCTTGAGGCATATTGAATTGTTCCTGCACAAGAAGAGCCTACACTAGCAGCCACTGTGATGTCACTGTACAGTTTCCAGCTGCTTCCTGAAGTATACAGTTCTGTTCACTATGACTTCTGTTGCTCAGCATACAGACATTCCTTTCTGGACACTGCCTTTCAGAAGAGTTGAGTGAAATTAACCACTATAATACCTGGGAGAAAAATCTAATTGGAATTTATTGGATTAGTTTATTAATAAAATTGCATTTTCATTTATCCATAAAACTCATGCTTCTGTGCAATATGGCTTTGCAAATGCTTGTTACACATTAGTATCTCCAATCACTCACAGCAACTCAGTAAATGGGAAAAAAATCTAATTAATTGTTAAAAAGCTCAACTTTCTTTGAGAAAATTTAATGCAAAGAAAGGCAGCTCTTCTTTTGCTCTCTTGTTATGTAACAGTACATCTGAAAGGAAATCCAAGTTTCACAGATTGTCAGAAAGGAAAAAATGTTCAGCTGTTTCCAGAAAAATATTTTTATTCACCGTGCAAAATTAGCTAACTACTGTATTAATGGTGAAACATTTTTAGCTCAAAAAAAATTACTCTTCAAAACGCATAAGCTGACAGAAAATCTCCAATTCTAATTGCTATAATGAACTTTAATTAACTTTATTCAGAACATGAAGAAGCGTATTATGTACTGGCAAGATCAGTGTCCTATGATTCTAGCAGTGATACAAAAATTCCAATCACTCAGACATTCACATAAGAAACAGAAGTATATACTTTACTGTAAGAAGATTCTACCAAATAACTACATGACTATTGAACCCTGAAATATGAATGTGACACTAAAATCCTATATATACTTTTTATGCCAAAAATGCTATCATGGCAAGTGAAGTACTTTTAACAGTTAAAAACATGTTAAAAGAATGCATATGATCAAGATACTTACATCCTTTGCCAAAAAGTTATTATGTACATAGAGGTTGATATTTACCACTACCACACTCTGTTTGTGCTATATAATTAATTTTAAAGATAAAAATCAGACTGCATGTAGCATCTTTGATTAGTGCATCATTATCTAAATACCATTAACCACGTAAATGTTACATTCTGAATTTGCTAACTATGTTCTTTTCTGTATATATTTACATCCAATAGGAACAGTGATGGAACTGAGAGTCCCCAAAACTATGTGAAACTGAACAGATTACTAGGCACTGTGACCTCACCTACATTTTTCAATTTTGTGTCATCTTAAGTACTTACTCCCATCAGCAGAGAAAAGATCCATGTTCTGTAACTAAAGCAAGGATGCAGCCTTTTTGACAGCTGAAGGTCACTTGATTTGATATCTGGTATATAATTTCCATTCTCTTGTTTTCCTCGCTCCAAAGTTGGCATCCTGTCATAGCTAAATTCTTCTCTGTAACCTTCTTCCCTAGTCATAACACTTCACAAAGGAAATTAAGTAATAATAATAATAATAATAATGGAAATGCAAATGATGAAGAAAGATGAATAATATAATTTAGATCCTTCACATACTCACATCAGTGCTCAACTAGGTTTTTGCCTATTTAAGATAAAATAAATAAAAGCAGCATTTAGTAATGAGCTGTATTTACATTTCAAAATATGTAAGCATTCTAACAACCTACTTGCATGAAGTAAGTAAATTACATCCCATAGCCACAGCTCCTAATAACAGAGTATAAATACCAACAAAAGGGAAGTTTTTGTATCTATCATATCTCAACAAACTTTTATTTCTAGACCTAAGACCCATTTTTGGAAGTGTTTATTTCAAGGGTAACTCTGTAGCCAAAGCTTTTCATTTTTTTCCTTTTTTTTTTTTAAACTCTAAGACAGAAAATATATTTAAACATGTTTAGCTATTAACTTGTATTTTATTTCAACACTTCTTATCAGGTATCTAAAATTACAGACTTTACTGTGAATCCAGTGAACTCATATATTCACAATAGCTCAATTATAGCAAACATTTTCTAATTTACCCAGTATCAATCATTTTTCATGGTCACTTCCCCCTTTTTTGACCATCTCACTGCTTGCCAACCTGTTCAAATACCCTGAGGTGTATCTTAAATTAGAACTAAGCTACCGCAGATTTTTCAACAGTTAAAACCTTCATGCTTACCTTCAACTGAAAAGTTAACTGTCAGTTTAAAACAGTCTTGTGAACACAGCTGCCTGTATACTTTGTGGTACTCTCACCGCTCAGTGAGTCATGCCGGCTTTGAAAAGTTCTCCCTTATACTTTGGCTTTCAACAACGTCTATTCAGATATGGAACAAAAGCACAGCAAAAACTTCAGTTAAGCCAGGGAACAGGAAAATGCCTCCTGAATTTTAATTAACAGAACACACTAGAAAATGACTGTACTACATTCTCATAGGGCTCTTTCCAAATCAGAACAACACATTTAAAAAGTTTCAAGTCTCATTTTTATTTGAGTACTGCCCCTTACTTAGCATCTTAAATAAAACCTCCCTCACGATTTACCACTTTTAGTTATTATAATAGCCAGTGATAACAATATTGAACAATATGGTTCTTGTTTCAAATGAGTAGAAGCTACTCACGATGCAGTATTCTCACAGAATGAATTACAGATAAAAATCAAGTATTCAAGTATCCCAAGAAGTTGGGAAGTTAGAAAGAGGACAGAAATCTATCAAGAATATTATCTTCACTGTAGAACTCTTCTTTATCTTTTCTTACTAATCCTAGTGTTCAGATAAACCCTGCACACTTCAGTAGTGCTGACATTCATACTTAAGAGAACACCATGATGACTAAACAATATATTTTAAATCTAGCAGGCAGCAGTGACATGCAATGGCCAGCGTACATTGGATCCAGTCCTCCTGCTTATTAGGCAATGAAAAAAAAAAAGAAAAAAAGAATGCTTTTATCCTGAAGATGCTGGCAACTTGACAGCTACAGCAATGACAGGGTCTTTTGTATAAACTTGAAACACTGTTGTAACCAAGACACAATTAAATCTGCAGTGCTCTGAAGGGCATCACCTTTAAAGGATGCTAGAAAAAATTTAGAACTACTTCTCAATTTGTACAAACTGTAGATTTTGCTCTTCTCATCATGTTAGTCAATGCTGAAGAATATTAAAGTGTTACAGTTGTTTTAATATACTGAAACATGGAAATTAATACACCATACACAACACTAGAACACAGCTGTAAACTGTGTTAGAAAAGGGGAAGAAAAAAGACTGTAGCCAAGAAAAAGTGTCTTAAGTAATTAAGCCCTTCTGTTCATGGAAGAAACACCATGCAATACTTCCATTATCTTTTCAAAGCCTACAGGTTAATGGAAAATGGGTAACATATCTTTTTCAAGAAATGCTAGGTGCCAGTTTAACATATATTACCACAGATATAAAACAGGATCATAGTTTACCCCTTTTGACCAATTGAGGGAGATCAACTTATTCTTACACGAAATTGGTAATATATTCAATTATTTAATTGATCTAATTTATTTGAATAAAAATAATTTATTAAGTCCTGCACCACAGAACAGAGCAGGGCTCAAACTCTATAAATTTCTGTTCACAATTCCAAGTGTTTCAGCCAGCATCTTATCTGAAAGCTCCGTCTCTTAAGCATGAGCTTTTGCTGGTTATGCTGAAATTCCTTTTGCCCCCTTTCCTATGCACTTCTCAGTATTTGCTATTATCCTTTTTGCCCAGAAGTTCACCACACAATTACTGTACCCTCTGCATTTGACATCAGTGTCAACAAAAAACACTTAAACTTCACAGTTCAGTTTCTACTCTAAAAAATTTCTAGGGCCCTTATTTTAGTTTCCCTCAGTTTCCTGTTCCTGATACCATATTAAGTCTTGGGTCATTTTTGTGTATACACAACTACAATGCAAGATTTTGCAGCTAGAGCTCAAGTCCTAGGCCAAGACCTTACAATGCTCAGTAAGGTACAAAGCTGCTGTACAAAGATTCCTCCCGATTCTAAAGGGTGCATAGGAGACCTGCACAGAGACTGCAAGAAACCTAATGACACCAGCAGAATATTACAGGCTTCTGGAAAAGATTTATAAATTATGTTTTTATTCTAAGTTAGGCCAAAAGATGTCAAGCTATGACAAACAAATCAAATCAAATCACAAGAGGCTATGAAGAACTACTTACTTCCACCGCTGAAATGACCACTGCAGATACGAGGTCATTTGCCAGGGCTGTGCCACATGAGCATCCCCCACAGTAACCACAAAAAACAGATTGACAATTATAACTGATCTACCAAAAGACAATATGATTAAAAGGCACATAAACTTGTCATAGTCCTACTTTTGTATCAGTAATTTATAAAAATGTCATTCTGCCCGAGAACAGTTTCCCTAGCACTGAACTCAGGCTCATGCCCATGTTCCCAAAACTGAATGCCAAAGAACACAGCCCCTAAAGCTCTGTTGAGATTTATTTTTATCATGCTGACTAACTCTTCCTTTTTCTAGTGAGTTTGTATTAGTTACACTACCTATGCATTCTTTCACACAATGTTTAATTGTATTATTTTAATTTGTTAGCTGTATTCTTTGTTCAGCATTTTCAGCTCTTTTAAGTGTTTTGGTCCTCTGGAGTTGATTCCCCAGTCCTTGTTGCCTAGCTCATGCCTTGGGGCATGTACTAAACCAAGAGAAAAATGTAGGCCTAACAGCTTCAAAGGGATGTCTTGCTCCCCTGGTATAATATAAACTTCTTTGGATTTAGTCCTTCACATGAATCATCATCTGCAAAGTTTAAACTGGTTTGATCAGTATATATACTACCCATTGTATGCTATTACAATACAAAATACTTCTAGTTTTATGGATGTCATAAATGCATCGTGTTAGTATTTGAATTGAATGAAGGTTTTTTTTTCCTGCCTAGGCCATTTTCTTGCAGTAAGATTCCTGAGAAGCAAGGATTGCAGTAAGATTCCGGGTAAGACTGTTACAAACTGTGATTTTTGAGACAGCAATTCATGCATGTACAACCACTCCCTTCCTCCAGAAAAACAGTTTCTTCACCTGAAACGTTTTTGCCAACCAGTGCTCCTCTGCTGGTACTCCACAAGAATCTTAGTGCAAAAAAGCAGCAGTTCAAATGCTTTAAATGAACATATCTAAAAGCAAAGGCTGTCACTCCCTCAGCGGTTTTCTAAAAAGACTACAAACACTCATACATGGTTCTCCTCAAATAGCAACACCCAAGTCACTTCAGAGCAAGATACTGGAACCTGTGTGTAATTACTGGCAACCAGAATTTCTTCTACAGTCTAGGAACTGTAAACCCTATAAAAGTGTTAAAACAATCTGCAGTGCACTCCTAGCCCTTCTTTGCCCGAATACTGAGCTAACCACAAAACTAGAAAGCAAAAGGTTGCCAAAACCAACCACTACTCTCGTCTCACAATCTAATTAGACTGTGCTGCCCTTCTACGACAAACAGCCGTAAAGTAGTTTCCCATAAAGTCTGCTGCTCTGCCCAACTTCTGAAACTACCTCCTGTAAGTCATATGTGGCAGTTCCCATGGGAATTACTGGATGCTGAGCTGATCCACTCAAAAACTGTGTTTTGTGGAACACCAAGTGAGAAACAAAACTTAAAAGGGACTTACACAAGATGCCTACAGTGCATTTAATTAAGAGAACTGGTAAAAATATAAACTATGGAAATGATAAGCAACTGTCACTAAAAATGTATTTCCTCCAGAGCTGTAGCAGTTTATGTATTTTGAAAAAAAAATTAAAGTTCTGTTAACCAGGTTTTAGCGTTCTGGAGCTTATTCCACCTGCTGCTCCCGAGATGCCAACAAGCCAGCAACATGCCACCTGCACGCGCACAGTCCCACGTGCCCCACTGCACCCGATGGGACAAACTCTGACCGTCCCCAGAGCCACCCAGAGCCCTCCGCCCGCGGAGGAAGGCAGCGGCCCGAGGGTTCTGCCTCACGGCAAGCGCCCAGAACATCCACCTCGCAGCAGGGCCGCCGTGCCAGACGCCGTCACCGGCAGCCAGCGAGCTCCAGGCCCTGCCTGAAGCTCCAGGCCCTGCCCGAAGCTCCCCGCGCCGGCCCCTCCCGCAGCGCCGCCCGCGGCGGGAAAGGCCCCGACACCTCCCCTGGCACGCGGCGCGCCCTCTCTCACGTGACCAGGAGCGAGCGGCGTGATTGGCCGGCGGCGCCGCGCGGGGCCTGAAGCGCGGCCGCCGGGCGGGGGCGGAGGGGGTGGTTGGGGGCGCGCGCGGCGCGGACGGCGGGGTCGGCGCGATGCTCAGCCTCTTTTCTAAGGTGCTCTCCTTCTTCTGGAGGCGTGCAGAGGATGAGGAGACAGAAGATGAGAGGTGTGCGGCCTCAGGTAGGGGTTCCTGGGCCCACTGCGGGTTTGTGGTGCCGGACACAGGGTCTCTTCGTGGCTTCAGGGCCTTGAGGGTGTTGGTGGTCTTGTGCCCCTTTTGAGTGGCGTAGAATCAGGACCTGTCTCCTTAAAGGAAAACAAGTTGCCTTTTTTGCTGCAGAACATGTAGGAGTGTTCCCGATTGTACTTTTTTTTGGTGATATTTCCTAAGTAGGGCAAATTATTGTTACTGGTTAGATGAAGAAGTAAGGTGTAAAAGGAGTGTTGTGGTGGTAGGTGATGGGTTCTTTGGGCTTTCCCTTGACTTGAATTGTATAAGTTGTTTACTTTGCCTGCTTTTTCAGTTCAGAGATCTTAAATGTATTGGATTCCCATGCAAACAGTGCTGAGAACTTTATTTTGCTTTGAAATGTCCTGGAAATAGTTGTTTACCCAGAGCTTTTGGGAGAAGCTGTTTAGCTTGTAGGTGTTTTTTTTCCTCAAGTTTTTTGAGGTAATTATGTATGTATAAATACAAAAATATTCATTGTAGGTGCTGGCTTCTGCACCTGATGTGGGGTTAATCCTGGTTATGCATACAAATGAGAGGCTGGAGAGCAGCCCTGCAGAAAGAGATCTGGGGTTTGGGTTGATGGGAAGTTGAATACGAGTCAACAGCAGATCTTGGCAGCTAAAAATGCCCACTATTTCTTGAGGGGCATCAAGAACAGCGTAGCCTGCCAGTCAAGGGATGTAATTGTCCCACTCTACACTGCACTGGCATGGCGCCACCTCGAGTACTGCGTGCAGTTTTGGGAGCTTCAATGTAAGAATAACATCACACCATTATAGTGTGTCCAGAGGAGGGTGACCAAGATGGTGAAGGATCTCAAGGGCAAGACTTATGAGAAGGAAGTGATGTCACTTGCCTTGTTCAGCTTGAAAAAGAGAAGTTTGAGGGGTGACCTCATCACGGCCTACAACTTTTTTAAGAGAGGTAGTGGCTGGGGAGATGCAGATCTCCTTTCTCAGGGCACCAATGGTAGGACACAAGGGCATGAAATGAAGGTGGCAAAGGAAGTTCAGGCTGGATACTAGGAAAAGGTTCTTCACTGGGAAGGTTGGATGGTCACTGAAACAGGCTCCCCACGGAAGTGATCAGGGCACCAAGTCTGTCAAGCAATGTCTGGATTATGCTCTTGGTCATATGATTGAGTTTTATGTAGTCCTGCAAGGAGCAGGGGTTGGACTCAGTGATCCTCATGGATCCCTTCCAACTCAAGGTATTCTGTGATTTTTCAATGCAACTTAAATAATGTTTTTTGCAATGTAGCTTGTATTTAACTACCTTTCTTAATTTGTTGAAAACAGCTTGCCAAGCCAAGAATTCAAGACTTAAATGTGGAACTAACTAGTTGGCAGGTGTTGATATTTTTAGTTGAACAAGATAATTACTTTTTGATAGAAGGAATAACACTTCTAGTAGCATTCATTACTTGTTGCATAATTCTGTAAATGAGATTTTGTTTTATGTTAACGCTTTTCCCCTGGATGCAGGTGTTAAAGGATTAAGAACTGTACAAGGAGTAGTGACAAGATTTTGCCATGATTATGGGATGATAGATGACATGATAATCTTCACAAAAGATGTTGTTACAAAAAATATGCTGCTCACTATTGGACAAGAAGTTACTGCCACTGTTGAAGAGGATAAAACATCAGGAGGTTTGAAAGCCATCAAGGTAAGTGGTGAAGATTAATAATGGTTTCACTTTCTCTGTAAATCTCTTCAGACTTTATTTTGGAAGTTACTGTGGTTTTAGCCTCCTGAATTCTTCAAAATAGGAGAAATTGCCACACTTTTGCCTAGTGGGGATAAGTTTTTTGAGGTTTTTGTTATTATTTTAGTCCATCTCTTTTAAAATGTTGTTTCTTTAATACTGATTAGCTAAATACAGGTCTAGATGTAGTGAATTCATTGAAATAATCAGAATTTGTTTAATCATGCCTGGTTCAAATTTCTGTGGTCTGACCTTTTTTGAACTTCAAAGTCAATTTTATGTTATGGTTATATGAGTTGGGTAAGCAAATAAAAACACATCTATGAGTGGAAGTATAATAAAAATTTTAAACCTGCCTGTTGATAATACTTGGGTTTTACAGAGCTGCACTTAAGGCTGGTAGAGTTGCTGTAAAGAATGATGAGATACCATCATAGGCTGCTGTGTGACTGACCATGTGAGCCATTTAGTACCATCCGGTTCCATTTGCTGTAACAGGCTTTGAGTATGACTGTGTAGATGAAGGAGAAGTGAAGTTCTGTCTTTGCCATGAGAAATAGTAGCCTCCTGTAAACCATATGTTAGTACAGGTGTTAGTCTAGAAAGTTGCTTTGTTTTGTTATATTTCTCTTTTTTTTTTTTTTCACCTTGGAATTCAAAAATTTCCCTAGAATTCAAAACTCTAACCTCATCAGCCACTACAGCTGCTAGCACTAGGAAAGATCTTTATCTAATTGATCTATGAGTAGGAAACCAATGGAAAGATGGTAGATGCCTGCTGAAACTCTTTTTGTAATTATTATTTGTCAGTAATAAATATGCTTTTTGTCTGATCGTGGTAGTAGTCTATGAGATGTACACCAGACTAATGATAAACTCCTCCCTAGAGACTGGATTTAAACTTACAAAAAATGCAGACCTCTGAGAATTTTTTTTCCCTCTAATGGTTGAGTTGGCAGTAACTGTATTGTGTCTGATAAAACGAAGTTGACTGGAAATGTGACTCCTCAGGTAGGAGTAGACAGAAAACAAAAATGCTAGAAAACTAACTTGGTTTGTGTTTTACTCTGTATAACATTTGGGAATTTAGATGTGTTTTTATATAAACATGAAATCTGCAGACTGTTGAGGAAATGCAGTGGAGTCACTTTTACAGACTTTTTTCAAGCTCTGTTGTAGGTTTGGTAATAATTAAGGACCTCATGAAAATGTTCTTAGATGTTGGCACTTAATTATCAATTTGGTGTGTTGTGTTGTTTTTTTAATCTGGCTTTGTTAGATATGTGAGGTTTAATACTTTATTTCAGGAAGATTTAAAAGGTTGCATACTTCCATTTTGCTCTGTTCTGTCTTTCCTTTAATTCAAAATATCGAGTACAGTTCCTGTAGGCTACAGTAAATATGTTTCATATCAAAGATCAGAACTGTGTTAAAGGGAGGAACACAAACTTGTGAAATGATCTTCAGTTACATACAAAATTTTGAGGGGAGTTTCTTAGCAAAGCTATTTCACTTTGAAACTGATGGCAGTTACATTAACTGAGAAAAAAATATTGATGGAAGCATTTTGTTGTATAACTGCAAATGAAACATAGAAAGTAAGTGAAAGAGAAGTCTTGTTTCTAAAATATTACCAGTTCTAGTGCTATCAAAAAACTTAGCTCTTTTTTTTTTAAGTGGAATGACTTCCCTACATGAAAACTAAATACTTTAAGTCCAGCAAGCAATTTCAGTGCTGCTTGGTGAAGTAGTACTTACACAGTCAAAAAATAAATTACTTTAAATCTTCATTCTTCTTCTTTGTTTTCTTTCTGACTGACAGATTTCACAATACTGTTGAAAAACTGTCATTGCTTCAAAATACATAAATCTGGTAACTGAGAAACTCCATAAGGATCTCCAAAACCACTAGGATATTTTAGCAACTGTGGGATGTTTTGCAGTATGTGCTAGACAATGGCCTTTTCAGAAGTTCTAAGGGTAAAAATAGAGATTTATCTTGTTTTATTTTGGGATGATGTCTTGGCATCTGAAATAGGATCTGTGTGATTAAGACAAAACAGTTAATGTTCAAATTGTTTCTTCTTGCTTTGTAATGGATGTGTTCTTTGTGAAAATCGTGCCTCCCAAGAAATGCCATGCACAAAGGTGGTAATATCATTTAGCAAGTGTAAAATTCTTATCACTTATCTAAAGTTTGGCTATAGGAGGACTGCTTTCCATTGTGCACAAATGCTCATCTGTAACAGAAAGATGGTACAGTGTAGTCTTTTGTTAGTGTGTTACCTTTGTCACATTATGCATTAAGACAATACTTCTTATTCATAATTTCTAATCTTTAGGTAGAAAGAAGTACACTGCTGATAACTGTTTTGTATGGCTGTTTTATTTACTGCCTTATCTGTGTTATTCTAGTTTTCCACTTGGTTTCTTTACTCTGGTTGTGAATTTGTAAACACCTGGCTTTCTGAAATAAGCTGTTAATTTAATTACCTGACCTACATCCTTATGCTCATAAGCCTCATAAAAAAAGAATGTGGAGTTTTGTGTACAACAATGAACAGCTGCAGTGAGTATACAGTTGTCTAATAAGCAGCTTGACTTCCATAAGCAGTTGAAATTCTGATATTTATTGTAGGAATATATGTTTAACATATCATTCTAAATATCAGCTGTTTCAATGTTGGGGGGTTTTGTATCAATAGGTAGAAGCAGTCCAGAATACATGGGAAGACTCTGATCCCACTTTTGATGCTTCTGAACTTAATATGAAAACATTAATTGGTACTATTACCTCACTCTCTAAGGATGGTGGCTATATTAATCAGAATACGTTTTTCAAAATGGAAAATGTCTGTGAAGGTATGTAGGGGCTTTCTTGTTTGCTCTTCCTTAATTTTTTTATATGTATGATAGAATATCTTCTGGTAAACTAGCAGTCCACATCCCAAGTTGGTTCTAATAAACTGTATGTAGTGAAGCAGCCTTAAGGATTTGGGTGAAGAAAGTAACCTGTTCATTCACACTGAGTGTGACTGGCATCCTGTCATGTAAGGACAAGTTATGTGTAAGCAAGAATATTTTTCTTTTGGGGTCACTGACATAGTTTGTCCTAACCTGCTGGGGGAAGAACTGCAAAGAGAAGTTTGAACTTGGTGGATCTGAATAATGCAGTGTTCTCCTGGTCACTTTATTTAACTTAAACTACTTCTGTATGGGAGTAATGCAGATGTTATCAGTTGCAATTAAACTTGAGAAATGTTCTGGTTTACCTAGGTTTTGAACCTTGTGAAGGTGACTGGGTACAAGCAAAATATTTTATTAACCCAAAAACATGGAGCAGTGAAGCAGTTGATGTAAACCCATTGAGATACAAGCAAGTAAACAAGGTAAAAGTTCTGCATGAGGTATCTTGAGTGAAGTGGGGTTTTGAAGGTTTATATGCTAATATTTGTGTTTTCTAAAACACGTATTTTAAGTAAAAGATAAAATATATCTGCTGATCCATTTATAGAATTATTTCTAAAATAACAAAGCTTTTTGAAAAAGGTATACATATTTCAGTTGGAAGAGGAAGAGTAACTTAGTTACTGGCTATCATTTTTTATTTTTTTTGGATGCCTACTGTTTTAATTTGGTTGTAATGAGGATATATGGCTTTTCAAAGTTTTTTTTAAGTGGTAATGACTGTGCTATTGATTATGTTTAATTTGTCTGAGTATTTTGGCTTAAAAATAATTGTTGTCCCTTTTTTTAATTTTAAGGAAAATGTTTCCTCTGGGAATACATATATTAGGTTTATGGTTTATTGTATTTGATTTAACTGTGCATATTGAATAATATTTGCATGTCGAGCATAGGAAAAAAAATTCTTCCCTTGTGATCACTAGTATTGAGGTATAAATTAAGTGTTGGTAACTCACAAGACAGGTATCATTATTAAGTCAAATTAATGTATGGTAGTATGCACTTAAGTGAAACCTTATCTGAAGTACTTGTGATTCTTTACACTTTTAAATCTACAAACACAGTCATTCTAGGTTAGAGTTGTATGTTTGCTTCCCCTAAATAAATGAAACTTCAGAATGCAACCCTGTTAATGCTAGAATGACTGTTGCAGGAAAAAAATATGCAGTGGTAGCATGACTGATGGCTTAAGCAGGTAACATCAAGTAACACTGAGTAACAAACTTACAGGTTTGCATTTCCAGCATCTGTGGAAGAATTGGTACAGTAGACGAGGGTATATTTTTCACTTTGGATTCATTGAGACTTCCTGATGGCTATTCACCTCGCAGACATGATCTAGTGAACACGATTGTGGTGGAGAGCAATCAGTCATGTTACATTTGGAGAGCTCTCTGCTTGGTGCCAGTCAGTCAGGATGGGTAAGATTTGTTCTTTCATGCTCTTTCTGCTAAATAACAGTTAGAGATGAATTGTAATTCTGCAGCTTAATTTTTGTTGCATCTAAGCAAGAAATACTGTGAATTCTTTACTAATTGACAAGAAGGCATGATACATCATTGGGAAGATGAGAGTATGATATGTTTTGGCCCTTGCTTGTTCTTCTTTTCCAGAATGTGGGGACATATGTGATTACTGTAGAAGCAAAACTAGTAGCAGCTGAGCTCAGAGACAGTGCTAGGCAAGGAAGAAATTTTTCATGGTTTTGTTAGAAAAATGCCAAGCTTGTGCTCTTATCTCATGTTTCCTCTAATCTATATTTTTCTAGTGAGAACTTTACTGATTAAAAATAATTCTTAGTTAAACAAATGCAAAATGGAAGCTTCTTTAATAGATTTTTGCCTAACTTGTAGTGATTCTTCAGATTATCTGTCCTAAACTGAATAATTTAATGATACGAACAATAGAGAGATTCACTGGGCTTTCAAACATCAAACTGGAAGGCTCTGCAGGCATGTTAGATGGCATATGCTTTGTGAGGAGGATCTGGACAGGTTGCAGAAAAGGTTGGAAAAAGTAGCTTATGTTCAGTGTGGGGAAGCAGCAAAATTTTGTGAAATAGTCAATGACACAAATGGAGAATGGACAACAACTAATCAGTAGCAGTTCTGCAGCAAAGATCCAGAGTTTGACTTGTCAACTTATTTGACATAGTCCTTGGGAGAACTACCTTGTATGGTCTCTAGGCAGTGTAGATAAGGGCAGTACATACGTCTTCAAAAGAACTACAAATAATGGAGTAATCTGTTTGTTTTCACTGGAGGGAATAGCTATAATATATTTAAATCTCACCTAGATGGAGCTCAAAGCGTTTACCTCACTTTGCACAACAGTATAATTTGTTCACTTATCTTTTCAGTTGTACCTATTTTTAATGACTGATTTTATACAGATAATTGTTGCTAAAGCCAAGTTACAGAAGTAGGCCTCAGGGTTGATTTCTCAGTATATTTTGTACCATATAAAAACAATGAGTGATCTTAAGCTGCAATGGGGGACATCTAGTGGGCTTTGCTAGTAAATTGATGTAGATAGTAAAGAACAGCTGCAGTAATTTTATATTGAATTGTATTAGATAACTAAGGAATACTTAGGGTGTGTAAATATTGGCAAGTCTATAAAAATATTTCCAAATTATTCTGGTACCAGTTTATCTAACTGAATAGTTTCTTAATTGTTGAAGAGAAACAATTTTATAATAGTTTTAACAGATCGCCGAGACTGAGGTTAGAGTTATGATCACTGTCTCAGACAAGGAAGAGCATGTGACTGGTTTCATTGGCAGTTTTCCTCAGTAGAAAGAGTGATAGCAGTTATTAGGAGTGCTTTTTGGTTTTCAGCTTTTTTCAGTTTCTTCACTTTGCTGCTTTCAGATTGTAGCAGTAAGCAGAAGACATATATATAAGGGCTTAAGGTACATGCTGAAACATTTCCAGTCAAGTTATTCTCCCTCTGAAGCTTCAGTGCTAATCAGTACTCTTTCTAAGGAGCTGCTCTTTTTGTCTCAGTTCATCTCCCAAAGATATCTGTGACAGCTTCAGTCACCATTTGATTCAGCTCATTTGATTCAACAAAGATGAGCTAGCTTCTTAATCATTTTAGTCTTGTATCCAAAGTTTTACACTGTTTTATTGTGCTGCTGACAGAAGGCTTGTTTGTTTTTAATTTTTTGCTTAAATTAGTAAAGGTAATCCAATTGTCTCGGAAGTGTTAAGTAGCAGTGAAAAAAGTGAACCCACTCAGCTGTTTCTTCCTAAACACTGCAACGGAGCTTTGGTATAGTGATTTTGAAACTTGTGCTCAATCTAAGATACTTGCTCAGTCTTATATGTGTTTAAAAATTGTCAGCTAAAATTATTTTTACAGTCAGACTCACTCTGGTGGAGTCAATCTGGATGAGCCTGATGAAGACTTAATGACAGACAAAGGAGGGTTGGAAGTATCAAGAACAACTAATTTTGGAACTTTGAAGCAGGGGGAATCTAAAAGAATGATCATTTGGATAGAGTAAGCCTTTCTGATTATTCTGTTTCCTTCCTTAGTCTCCATAGTCTTTAAACCTGTCTTTCGTACAGAAGTCTCATAGTTTAGCCTTGTAGTTCATGGTCTTCAAGTAACCCCTAAGGACTATAGAATTAAAGAGAATGTAATGTCTCTAGGATAGTCTTTTTATTGAGCATCTATCTTGCAGATAGGATTGGGGAATTTCAGAGCACTATGTTTCTTTTCAATCCTAATGAAGTCCTTTCTGTAATGAGCGTTAAAGTAAATGCATTTACTTGTAAGGGTGTTTTTTAAACTGCAGGTATGCCACCATTTTCAGAATCTTGGCACAAGAAGATTGTTGCATACTTATGTATTAAAAGCAGGCTAGATTTTTTTCTGATTGTTTTGGGTATTTTTAGGTTGGATGTTGAAGAACTATGTTGGCATATCCTTGAGGGGTTGGTTTTTTGGGGGTGTTTTTTGGTTTTGGGTGTCTGTTTTCATATCTGGGCATAGAGGCTCAAATTAATTCACACTTGAATACCTCTGTTTGTTGCTATGAGTTTCCTGAGAGTTAGTTACCCAATGATGAGTATTGTTACCACAGCTTTTTTTTTTTTTTTTCCACACAGTGTTTCTGTGTGTTTCATATGGTAGCTGATACGAGTTCTAAAATAATCGTGAACTCACCTGTCATGGACAGTTGTATTTGACTTCAGGTAGAATTAAGCTTCCCAAGAATGTAAACTATGTCTTTAATTATGTAATTAATTACATAACTACTTTTAGGAATAAAGGGGTTGTACCACAGTCCTTAATCAACTGCAGATTGGCTGGATGGATGAAAGACAAGCAATTCAGTTTTCAGATTCCTCAAAAATGTGGGGACAGTCCGGAAGCATATCTGTTATCTTTTCCAACAAATCAAGAAAGCCTCTCAACAGCTGTAATTAATTTGTGTAACGATAGTGGAAGAACAACACATGAGTCCTTGAATAACACATCCAACATGAAGAACATGGTCGTTCGAGGTACAGTAAAATTTAAACGTTTAACTCCTCAGAAGACCTGTAGGTTTGTTTGAGAATACTTGCATGTGCCAAGTATAGCAGTTGTGGTAACAGAGTTTATTATAATCTGTTTACTACAGAAGGACTTAATTCTCAGGATACAGATTTAACAAGGACAAAAGGAAACTTTTCCTTTGTGAAGGATGAAAATCTACATAATGGAGTAAATGAGCATCAAGAAGATGTGGAACAATCAAAAAAGAGTGTCAGTATTACTGAGGAAATTGTCATACCACCAGGTGGAAAAACATTCATAATAATCATATGCACAGCTGTGTAAGTATTTCTTTCCATTGATTCTGACCAGTAAAACGGAAAGAAGTCATAAAAATTGACTTAATCGTTTCCATATTCTGGGCACAGTTCTCTTTTTGGTATAGGATAAATTAAGCCAGTCCATATTAGCAAATGATGTGGAAACTTAAATTAGACCTTGAAAGCATTAAGCATTTTACTGCTTTATTCTGATTTTTGTCAAAAGAAAATCCTTGTAATAAATGAAGAAATACAGTGGGAGTAGATAACTTCCCTTAAAGGCAGTAAGGCGAAGATAGTGCCTGTAGTGGTTAAATTCTTTTCAGGCAGCCCATTGCTCCATGAGCACTAAAGCTAACGTATATTTCCTGGGAGTTGTTATGTCTGGTGTGTTTCTTCCAGTCTCAGTACCCCGATGACACATTCATGTTGCTACATGCCTTGATTTCAAAACTCCCTATCTTATGATATGAAATGTAAGTTATATTAAAAAAAATACAGTTCTTCCTTTAAGGTATAATTTATAGCAGAAGTGGTTGCAGATCTTAGAAAACCCTTGAAAAAATACTTTGGTGTATCTGAGCAGGTAGTGTTAGTTGGCAAGAAAAGCTGAAACTTCTGGAGAAAGTAAGCTAGAATCCTTCTGGGATGCATTTGTTTCAGGCACAATGTTGGACTGTATAGTTATTGTCAAGGACAGAACTGGACTCTGGGTAACACTGAGATTGAACTCATTGAAGGATTTCAAAGCTGATGATGTGCTTTAAAATCTTTTGCCTAAGTTCCTTAGGAACTAATCTGAAGAAAAACTGTTTACTTCTTTTTCACCTCTTTTGCTCCCCAAGCACCACTTACACAATGAAGTATGTTTTTCAGAAATAAAGGATCTTCTGTGCTTTCTCCACTTGATGTGATTACAGTTAGGGTTCAGTTCTGAGTAGCCTTAAGCAAGGTGGAGCAAAGCTGTTGCTGCACTGAAGGGATATGCTTCAGGTTCCTGTAACAAATCTTTTTCAGTAACAGTAATTGCAAGGTGTTCCTTGTGACAGAAGTATTAATGCTGTACCTAGTATGTTGAGGGGTGGGATTTTGTTCTTTACTGAAGCTTTTGATTAAATTGAAGGAGTTGAGATTTTTACTCTTTTTAATTAAGACAGCTGGATTGAGCTCAGAGTTGGGAGTAAGTGTGAGAAGTTATCCTAAGTTAGCAGTTCTCATATGTTACTGAAATGAGAATCTACAATTTTGTTTTAAAAATACTGATGGCTGGGGAAGATAAAGTGTGAATGTGGTGGTTTTAAGAACATAACTTCTGCTCACTTGAAGAAATCCTGGATACAGTAAAGAGCTCCTGTTGCTTGGTTTTTCGGAT